>NC_133422.1:89755530-90058560 GCF_049350105.2 Macaca mulatta | reverse complement strand
CCATGTTGGCCAAGCTGGTCTCGAACTCCTGACCTCGTGATCCACCTGCTTCGGCCTCCCAAAGTGCTGGGATTACAGGCGTGAGCCTCTGTACCCGGCCAGGTGAAACTACTTCTTAGGTAAATGGGTAAGCTCCATTGTCCTGGGAGAAAGAATATACTCATACATGGCTTAACAATAGGAATATGTTCTGGGAAATGTGTCCTTAGCTGATTTTGTCATTGTGCGAACATCATAGAGTGTACTTCCACAATCTTAGATGGTGTAGCGTACTGCACACCTAGGCTACATGGTGTGGCTTATTGCTCCTGGGCTACAAACTTGTAAAGCATGTTACTATACTGAATACTGAAGACGATTGGAACACAATGGTAACTATTAGTGCATCTGAACATAAAATAGGCACAGTAAAAATATGGTATTATAATTTTTCAGTAGCCA
Organism: Macaca mulatta; assembly: GCF_049350105.2. Lineage (NCBI taxonomy): Eukaryota > Metazoa > Chordata > Mammalia > Primates > Cercopithecidae > Macaca > Macaca mulatta. The sequence goes on along the minus strand of NC_133422.1, from coordinate 90,058,119 downwards.
ATTACTTGTATTGTCATCTTATGGGACAACCATCATTTATGCAAAATGTCATTGACTGAAACCTCTTTATGCAGGATATGACTGTATTTACCGTGGAATTATCTCCACTGTTCAGCAAAGAGTCACATGATTGATGTCTCTTAATTATATAAAAAGATGAAAGGTTTTTGTGGCCGGGTACAGTGGCTCACGCCTGTAATCCCAGCACTTTGGGAGGCCCAGGCCAACAGATCACTTGAAGTCAGGAGTTCAAAACCAGTCTGGCCAACATGGCGAAACCCCGTCTCTACTAAAAATACAAAAATTAGTTGGGTGTGGTGACACTCACCTGTAATCCCAGCTACTCAGGAGGCTGAGGTGGGAGAATTCCTTGAACCCACAAGGCAGAGGTTGCAGTGAGCCAAGATCATGCCACTGCACTCCAGCCTGGGCAACAGAGCAAGATTCCATCTTAATAACAACAAAAATAAGAAGAAGAAAGTTGTTGTTATGTAGGATGACTGGACCCATGTTTCAGGGAATAAAGTTTAATAATTAGACTTTTGCTCTTTTGAGTGGTTTCCAGTCCCTGCTGTGGAGGAAGGGGGTAGGGGGAAGGTAGGTCTGGCCTGAGAGGCAACAGACTCCAGAACATTCCCGATACAGCCCTTCAGAGGCTGGCCAGTATTAAGGAAAGTGGTTAGGTATAGGGTCCAGCCCTACGGGGCTTAGCGGGTGTTCTTCCTGTGTGCGGAGACGAGAGATTGTAAGAAATAAAGACACAAGACAAAGAGATAAAGAGAAAACAGCTGGGCCTGGGAGACCACTACCACCAAGACGCGGAGACCAGTAGTGGCCCCGAATAGCTGGGTGCGCTGATATTTATTGCATATAAGACAAGGGGGCAGGGTAAGGAGGGTGAGTCGTCCAAGTGATTGATAAGGTCAAACAAGTCATGTGATCATGAGACAGGGGGACCTTAACTTTTAGGTAGCCAAAGCAGAGAGGGAAGGCAGCGTACATCAGCATTTTCTTCTATGCATTTATTAGAAAGATCAAAGACTTTAAGACTTTCACTATTTCTTCTACTGCTATCTTCTAAGAACTTCAAAGAAGAACCAGTAGTACGGGAGGAACATGAAAGTGGACAATAAGCCTGACCACTGAAGCACAGCATCACAGGAAGGGGTTTAGGCCTCTGGATGACTGCGGGCAGCCCTGGATGATATCCAGCCTCCCACAAGAAGCTGGTGGAGCAGAGTGTTCCCTGACTCCTCCAAGGAAAGGGAGGCTCCCTTTCACGGTCTGCTAAGTAATGGGTGCCTTCCCAGGCACTGGCGTTACCGCTAGACCAAGGAGCCCTCAAGCGGCCCTTATGCGGGCATGACAGAGGGCTCACTTCTTGCCTTCTAGGTCACTTCTCACAATATCCCTTCAGCACCTGACCCTATACCTGCCGGGTATTCCTTGGTTATATTAGTAATACAACAAAGGGTAATATTAAAAGCTAATGATTAATAATGTTTATACTAATGATTGATAATGTCCATGATCATCGCTATATCTAATTTGTATTATGACTATTCTTATTCTATCTCTTTTCTTTATTATACTGAAACAGTTTGTGCCTTCAGTCTCTTGCCTCGGCACCTGGGTAATCCTTCGCCCACAGTTAGGTTTGTGAGGTGAAACAGTGGATGCTTGTGGCTTTTCTGCAGTGTATGCACTCAGGCCAGCTTGACTTGGAGGAAAGCCATCATCTGATACTCTAAAATGGTGCCATCCAGCCCTGGAGGTAACTGTGAAGCACAGGGTTCAAGCCTCTTCCATCATCCTCAGGGCACTGTTTGTTTCAGGATACTCTGTGGTACTGCCTTCTTAGAGCTATAATGTCTAGGATTTTTCACTTTCTAGACCAGCTCACTGGCACCACCTTCCCCTCAGTAGCTAAAGAACTGCCAACCCAAGCTGGCAGGGAGAGCTTAGACCTCACCCCTTAGAGCACACTGGGGACTGATTGGGCACATTATTGCCCACTGCTCCACTAAGAATTACACGCCAAGAGTGCCTAAAACAGCCTAAGAGGCCGGGTGCAGTGGCTAATGCCTGTTATCCCAGTACTTTGGGAGGCTGAGGTAGTCAGATCACGAGGTCAAGAAATCGAGACCATCCTGGCCAACAAGGTAAAACCCCATCTCTACTAAAAATACAAAAATTAGCTGGGCGTGGTGGCACATGCCTGTAGTCCCAGCTACTTGGGAGGCTGAGGCAGGAGAATGGCTTGAACCTGGGAGTCAGTGGTTGCAGTGAGCCGAGATGGTGCCAGTGCACTCCAGCCTGGTGAGAGGGTAAGACTCTGTCTCAGAAAAAGAGAAAAAAAAAAAAGAACAGCTGGGCATAGTGGTGCATGCCTGTAATCCCAGCTGCTTGGGAGGCTGAGGCAGGAGAATCGCTTGAACCTGGGAGGCGGAGGTTGCTGTCAGCCAAGATCACGCCATTGAACTCCAGCCTGGGCGACAGGGTGAGACTCTGTCTCAGAAAAAACAAACAACAACAACAACAGCCTCAAAAGGAGATGGAGGCCAGGTATAGTGACTTACACCTGTAATTTTAGCACTTTGGGAGGCTGAGGCAGGAGGATCACTTGAGCTTAGGAGTTCAAGACCAGCCTGGCAACACAGTGAGACTTGGTCTCTATTAGGAAATAAAAAGAAAGAAACGGATGGAGACATCTACTTGCTTTCAGAAATAATACTTTCTTTTTTTTTTTTTTGAGACGGAGTCTTACTCTGTCGCCCAGGCTGGAGTGCAATGGTGCAATTTCAGTTCACTGCAACCTCTACCTCTCGAGTTCAAGCGACTCTCCTGCCTCAGCCTCCCAAGTAGCTGGGATTACAGTCACCTGCCATCATGCCCAGCTAATTTTTGTATTTTTGTAGAGATGGGGTTTCACCATGTTGGCCAAGCTGGTCTTGAACTCCCGACCTCAGGTTATCTGCCCACCTTGGCCTCCCAAAGTGCTGGGATTACAGGCATGAGCCACCGTGCCCGGCCCAGAAATAATACTTTGTAATATTATGTGTGGTAAAATAGACATTGCATTAAATTTATCATTTTAACAGGTTTTAGGCATACAGTTCAGTGGCATTAAGTACATTCACATTGTTCTGCAATCATCACCAACCATCCGCCTGCAAAATGTTTTCATCTTCCCAAACCGAAGCTCTGTACTCATTTAACAATAACTCTCCATTGCCTCAGACCCAGGCCCTTGCAACCACTGTTTCACTTTCTGTCTCTAGGAATTTGACTCCTCTAGATACCTCATATAAGTTGAATCATACAGTAGTTGTCCTTTTGCAACTGGCTTATTTTTTTGTTCCCTACAGCATGGATGATGTAGTCTGTGTGAGAATCCCTTCTTTTTAAAGTCTGATTAATGTCCCAGTGTATGTATATGTCACATTTTGCATATCCAATCCAGAAATAACACTTTTTCATTTATTTTCTTTAATTTAGTCTTGACTATATTCGGGTGACTACATACATAGGTAAAATGTCAGAATTCTTTCCCTCTGTGCTGATACCAATTTATTTGCTTTTTGTTTTTACTATTTTTTTGAGACAGTGTCTTGCTCAGCTGCCCAGGTTGGAGTGAAGTGTCATGAACACGGCTCACTGCAGCATTGACCTTCTGGGTACAAGTGATCCTCCCCCTCCTCCTCCCATAGTGCTGGGATTACAGGCACGAGCCACTGTGCCCGGCCAGCATTTTTGTTCGTTTGTTTGTTTTAGACAGAGTCTCGCTCTGTCACCCAGGCTGGAGTGCAGTGGCGTGATCTCAGCTTACTGCAACCTCCACCTCCCAGGTTCAAGACATTCTCCTGCCTCAGCCTCCCAAGTAGCTGGGATTACAGGCACTTGCCGCCATGCCTGGCTAATTTTTGTATTTTTAGTAGATATGGGGTTTCGTCATGTTCGTCGAGCTAGTCTCTAACTCCTGACCTCAGGTGATCCACCTGCCTCGGCCTCCCAAAGTACTAGGATTATAGACGTGAGCCACCGTGCTCGGCCAGCATTTTTTTTTTCAAGCAGCAGATTGAACTAACAGGTGCAAGATTCTCCCTTATCTCTTGAAGATTAGTTTACATTTTATTTGTAAATAAAATTGTGAGTGATGGCTTCCTGTACACTTTCAGCAAATACTGCTGATGGATACATAAAAGCTGTTGTTCTCATGTAATGCATCATTGAATAATCTAATTCTAATTTAATTGTTCTCTACAATAGGTGTATATGTAACTGTGCCATTTTTAGTATTTTAAGGTCAAATATATTTATTTTTATTTTGTTGAGATGGAGTTTAGCTCTTACTGCTCAGGCTGGAGTGCAATGGTGCAATCTCGGCTCACTGCAACCTCTGCCTCCCAGGTTCAAGCGATTCTCCTGCTTCAGCCTCCCGAGTAGCTACAGGCATATGCCACCATGCCAGGCTAATTTTTGTATTTTTAGTAAAGACGGGGTTTCATCATGTTGGCCAAGCTGGTCTCGAACTCCTGACTTCAGGTGATCCACCTGCCTTGGCCTCCCAAAGTGCTGGGATTACAGGTGTGAGCCAGCGTGCCTGGCCAAGGTCAGATATACTTTAAAATTAATTATCATAGTCTTGGCAGTTTTAAAACATGGATGTCTCTGCTAAACAAGTTGATTTTTCTGCTGTTTTGATTATAATGTCTATATCGTAGGTTTTGAAGGGCCATGGCCTTCCTGCCTGTCTTTCTACCCAACATAGCTGTGGTGACCCCATTTCAGGTTGCCCTAAGGCACCTGTTTGCTCCTGCAATCTGGCTTCATACATGTCCAGCCTCGTGGTGCTAGATTACATCAACCACATCAGAAATGTTGACTCAGTGACTGTTCCTTGATCTGCTGGTGACTCTAACATGACATCTGAAGTGGAGAGAGAGGCAGACCAAAGTGGTACAACGTTCATGGGCATTGGCAAATCTTATTTTTTTCCATTTTGGAGAATGTACTTCACCTTTCTCTAAGCTTTATTATCTGTAAAATGACAATAATACATTCCTCCAAGTAGTATCGCAAGGATTTAGTGAAATAGTAAAAAAGTACAGTTACTCATTCAGTGAAGTATAGCTACTGAAAGAAAAAAAATCATATTTTGCCATACATTTATACATTTGCTTTCTATGATATAATATTTGGTCTGAAGCATAATTCTAAACTGATGCTAAATTCTTGGGATCCTGGATTTTTTGTTGTTTTTTCTTTTTTTTTTTTTTTTTTTTGAGACAAAGTCTCATTCTGTCACCCAGGCTGGAGTGCAGTGGTATAGTCATGGCTCACTGTAGCCTCGACCACCTGGGCTCAAGTGATTCTCCCATCTCAGCCTCCTCAGTAGCTGGGACTACGGGTGCGTACCACCATACCTGGCTGATTTTTTGTACTTTTTTTATAGAGACATAGTTTTGCTATATTGCCCAGGCTGGTCTTGAACTCCTGGGCTCCAGTGATCCTCTTGCCTCCGCCTCCCAAAGTGTTGGGATTATAGGCATGAGCTACCATGCCTGGCCTGTTATGTTTTTCATATACATGTTGATATTTCTTTTCTTTTCTTTTTTTTGAGGTAGAGTTTTGTTCTTGTTACCCAGATTGGAGTGCAATGGCGCCATCTTGGCTCTCTGCAACCTCTGCCTCCCAGGTTCAAGCGAGTCTCTTGCCTCAGCCTCCCAAATAGCTGGGATTACAGGCATGTGCCACCATGGTTGGCTAATTTTATATTTTTAGTAAAGACGGGGTTTCTCCATGTTGGTCAGGTTGGTCTGGAATTCCCGACCTCAGGTGATCTGCCCACCTGAGCCTCCCAAAGTGCTGCGATTACGGGCATGAGCCACTGCACCCAGCCAAATGTTGATTTTTCATTTGCTGTGTATTGCTGAGAAAGTTAACATCAGTGATGGTTTTATTTAGGAAAAGGTTTGTTTTTTTGAAGATAGACTTCTGGAATTCACAAAACCTGTTAATCTGTATATTGTAATTACAGTACTTCTGTTTTATTTTATTTTTATTATTTTTTTGAGATGGAGTCTCGCTCTGTCACCCAGGCTGGAGTGCAGTGATGTGATCTTGGCTCACTGCAAGCTCCGCCTCCCAGGTTCACACCATTCTCCTGCCTCAGCCTCCAGAGTAGCTGGGACTACAGGCGCCCGCCACCATGCCTGGCTAACTTTTTGTATTTTTAGTAGAAACGGGGTTTCACTGTGTTAGCCAGGATGGTCTTGATCTCCTGACCTCGTGATCCGCCCACCTCGGCCTACCAAAGTGCTGGAATTACAGGCGTGAGCCACCGTGCCCTGCCCATGTACTTCTTTTTTAAAACAAACGAATGTTTAATTAAAAACAAACAAACAAAAAAACCCTCACTTTATGGCAGGCTCAGTGACTTACACCTGTAATCACAGCACTCTGGGAGGCCAAGGTGGGAGGATTGCTTGATGCCAGGATTTCAAGACCAGCCTTACAACATAATGAGACCCTGTCTCTACAAAAAAAGTTTAAAAAATTATCCAGCTGTGGTGGCATGTACCTGTAGTCCCAGATATTTGGGAATCTGAGGTAGGAGGATCACCTGAGCCCTCGAGGCTTGAGTGAGCTATGATTGCTCCACTGCACTCCAGCCTGAGTGACAGAGAGACCCTGTCTCTAAAAAAACAAAACAAAAAACTAGAAATCAAAAAACAGAAAAATTAATGAACTCAGTTGCGGTGGCTAACATTTATCATCACAGTACTTTGGGAGGCTGAGGACAGAGGATCCCTTGAGTCTAGGAGTTTGAGACCAGCTTGGACAATGTAGCAAAATCCCATTTTTACAAAAAATACAAAAAATTAGCCGCGTGCAGTGGCGCACACCTGCAGTTCCAGCTACTCCAGAGACTGAGGTGGGAGGATCACCTGAGCTCAAGAGGTTGAGGCTGCAGTGAACCATCATCACACCACTGCACTCCAGCCTGGGTGACAGAGCAAGACCCTATTTCAAAAAAATAAAAAATAAAAAATTAATGAACTCATTTTAGAAAACTTGGAAAATAGAAAGGTTTGCTTTGATTTTTAATTACCTATAATTACCCACAATACAGAACTAATCGCTGTTATCATTTTTGAATATTTTCTTCCAATCTTTCTTAGTTTCATGCATTCTTTTACATAATAGGTATAATGGTTTTATATCATTATATGAATATTTTCTTTTTGTTTTGAGACAGAGTCTCACTCTGTCGCCCAGGCTGGAGTGCAGTGGCACAATCTCGGCTCACTGCAAGCTCCGCTTCTTGGGTTCACGCCATTCTCCTGCCTCAGCCTCCCGAGTAGCTGGGACTACAGATGCAAGCCACAATGCCCGGCTAATTTTTTGTATTTTTAGTAGAGACAGGGTTTCACCATGTTAGCCAGGATGGTCTCAATCTCCGATCTCCTGACCTCGTGATCCGCCCGCCTCGGCCTCCCAAAGTGCTGGGATTACTGGCATAAGCCACCACGCCCGGCCCATTATATGAGTGTTTTCTATTGTCTTAGTCTGACAAGACCCTAAGACAAGAGTTCGAATGTCAAGAGATTGTTGGTAGGTGATCCCAGGAAACACCCATCATGGAGTGGGGAAGTGAGACAGGGGAGGGAATGAAGCCAGTAAAGGGTATATCATCAGACATGTCCTGGTCTGGGCTACTGGAGAGTAATCCTGCTGAGGAAATTTAGGAGACAGTATAAACACAAACCTCAGTTCCCTGAGGAGTGAGTGAGTGAGTGGGGGTGTTTATACACCCGCTCTTGTCCATCTATTAGTTGATTGTTGCTGGAGAAGGAGGCCAGAGGGAGACATTAACTCTCTAGCCTGCCTCGTACTTGGGCTAAACCAACTCTGGTGGAGCAGAAGGCCTTGAGGCAGAGATGCAGGAAGTCAGGCTAGTGCGGAAATTGTAAGGGCCTGGGGGTTCTGGTCAGGCACTGACAACATCTACTACACCCATCATATTAATTCATGGAAGTCAGGTTAGTGCGAAATTGTAAGGGCGTGGGGGTTCTGGTCAGGCACTGACAACATCTACTACACCCATCATATTAGTTCATTCTCACACTGCTGTAAAGAAATACCCAAGCCTGGGTAACTTATAAAGGAAAGTGCTTTAATTGACTCACAGTTCCACACGGCTGGGGAGGCCTCAGGAAACTTACAATCATGGCAGAAGGTGGGGAAACAAGGACCTTCTTCACATGGTGGCAGCAGAGAGGAGAGCAAGGAGTGAAGGGGGAAGAGCCCCTTATAAAATACTCACTATCATGATAACAACCACCTCCATGATCCAATCACCTCCCTTCGGGTTTCTCCCTCAACACGTGGGGATTGTGGCGATTACAATTAGAGATGAGATTTGGATGGAGACACAGAGCCAAACCCTATCACCCATGTTGTTAAAATTGGCTATGGAATAGTCCACGGTTTGGAGGACTGCTTTCCCAAGGATTTCTGTCCTGCAATTATATATTTTCTCTCTCTCACAGCAACAATTCTCAGAGAAGTTGTGTATAATCACTCTCTTCACCTTCACATTCCATTCTCTCCTCAACATATTTTAATTAGGGTCTGTCTCCTTCTCTTTAAAATACTGATTTGATCAATTCACCAAAGGTCACCACCTTGTTAAACACAGGGGCTGCTCTTCTGTCCTCAATTTCCCAGCCTCTTAGGAGCATGGGCTTCAGCTATCCTTTCTTGAAACATTTTCTTCACTTCTGTGACTCTATTTTTTTTCTCACTTCAGTCTCCTTTGATAGGTTCTCTACCTGGAAATGTTGGGGGGCTGTTTTTAACTAATGTGTCCAAAATATTATCATTTTAACATATAATCCATGTAAAAAATCATTCATGAGATGTTAAACATATTTTTCTTGATACTGTCTTTGAAGTCAGTGTGTTTTATACTTCCAGAACATCTCAATTGGGACCAGCCACATTTCAAGTCCTCAAAATGCTCACGTGGATAGTGCTACCATATTGGACAGCCAAGGGTCTATGGTATTAGTAAACACTTTTATGGGTGCAAGTGAACACATTTTTAAGTAACTGGAAGGATATTTTTTGCAGGTGTCTTAGTTTGGGTTCCCACAGTAGCAGACCTGGAGACAGGATTAGATTGCAAGTAGTTTATTTGGAGGTGATCCCAGAAAACACTTGTAGGGAGTAGAGAAGTAAGATAGAGAAGGGAAAGAAGCCAATACAAGGGGATTTCAAAAAGTTCATGGAATCACAGCCAGTTATAGATTGCTTCTTTTCCTCTCCCACTGTTTCACTTGACCAGCCTAAAAAAAAAAAAAAAAGTTCATGGCAAAATGGACTTAAAACATAAAAATTAAAAATATAAACTTTATTTCTCAATATAAGCTCCATCAAGTTCAAGACACCATTGTAAGCAATGATACCAGTCATTAGTCCATCCCAAAAGAATTGAGAGTCCTGGCCAGGCGTAGTGACTCACACCTGTAATCCCAGCACTTTGGGAGGCTGAGGTGGGTGGACCACTTGAGGTTGGGAGTTTGAGACCAGCCTGACCAATGTGGAGAAGCCCCATCTCTACTAAAAATACAAAATTAGCTGAGTGTGGTGGCACATGCCCGTAAATCCCAGCTACTCGGGAGGCTGAGGCAGGAGAATTGCTTGAACCCGGGAGGTGGAGGTTGTGGTGAGCTGAGATCATGCCATTGCACTACAGCCTGGGCAACAAGAGCGAAACTCTGACTCAAAAAAAAAAAAAAAAAAAAAGAATTGAGAGTTCTGGGAATTCAACCATACAGTATTAACAGTAATAACTAAAGAAAAATACATGCCCTTTAAATTTATTTTAAGATTAGGAAGCAAAAAGAAGTCAGAAGGCATTAAATCAGAACTGTAATGTAAATACTAGTGATTTCCCGTTGAAACGCTTGGGAAATTGCCCTGGTTTGATGAGAGAAATGAGCAGGAACACTGTTGTGGTGGAGAAGGACTCTGGTGAAGCTTTCCCAGGCATTTTTCTGCTAAACCTTTGGCTAATTTTCTCAAAACACTCTCATAGCAAGCAGATGTTATCATTCTTTGGCCCCCCAGAACATCAACAAGCAAAATGTCTTAAGCATTTCAGAAAACTGTTGTGTGACCCTTGCTCTTGACTGGTCTGTTACTGCTGCGACTGGACCACTTCCACCTCTCAGTAGCCATTGCTTTGATTGTGCTTTGTCTTCAAGATCATACTGGTAAAGCCATGCTTCATCTCCTGTTACAATTCTTTGAAAAAAATACTGCAGGGTCTCCATCTCACTTGTTTAAAACTTCCACTGAAAGTTCTGCTCTTCTCTATAGCTGATCTGGGCACAGCAGTTTTGACACCTATTGAGTGAAAAGTTTGCTCAACTTTTATTTTTCAGCCAGAGCTGTGTAAGCTGAACCAATTGAGATGTCTGTGGTGTTTGCTATTGTTAATATGGTGTTGGCTGCTGTTAATTGTTGGTTTTCTTCAATTAGGGCACAAACAAGATGATTTTTTTCCATGAAAATTGATGTGGATAGTCTGCCACTGCAGGCCTTATCTTCCACATCTTCTCATCCCTCCTTAAAACAAGTTATCCATTGGTATTTTTTTCTTTTTTCCTTTTTTTTTTTTTTTTAGACAAGTTCTCACTCTGTCACCAGTGGCATAATCACAGCTCACTACAACCTTGACCTCCTGGGCTCAAGTGATCCTCCTGCTTCAGCCTCCCAAGTAGCTGGGACTCCACCACTATGCCCAGCTAACTTTATTAATTCTTTTGGTAGAGATGGGTTTTCACTTTGTTGTCCAGGCTGGGCCTCGAACTCCTGGGCTCAACCAGTCCTCCCACCACAGCTTCCCAAAGTGCTAGGATTATAGGGCTGAGCCACCATGCCTGGCCAAGTTTTTTTGAGACAGAGTTTCGCTCTTGTTGCTCAGACTTGAGTGCGATAGTGCGATCTCAGCTCACTGCAAACTCTACCAGAATCAAGATATTCTCCTGCCTCAGGCTCCCAAGTAGCTGGGATTACAGGGACCCGCCACCATGCCTGGGTAATTTTTGTATTTTTAGTAGAGACGGGGTTTCGCCATGTTGGCCAGGCTGGTCTCAAACTCCTGACCTCAGGTGATCCACGCCCTCAGCCTCCCAAAGTGCTGGGATTACAGGCCTGAGCCACAGCGCCCAGCCAAATGGTTGCATTCTTTTGAGCTTCTGACAAGTCTCTCCAAATGAGGCAATCAGAATATGCATCTGTCTCTGTGAGCAGAGGGGTGACTTTGAATAGAATGGGAGGCAGACTTGCCCTGAGCAGTTCCCAGCTTGAAGTGGCCCTAATATTTTTTCCTTTGATAAGTCATTCTTAAGACATCTTTAGGCTGGGTACAGAGGCTCTCACCTGTAATCCCAGCACTGTAGGAGGCTGAGGCTGGCAGATTGCTTGAGCTCAGGAATTTGAGACCAGCCTGGGCAACACAGCAAAACCCTCCCCACCAAAAAAAAATACAAAAATTAGCTGGGCATGGTGGTGCGTGCTTGTAGTCCCAACTACTTGGGAGGCTGAAATGGGAGGATGGGTTTGAGCCTGGGAGGTTGTAGTGAGCCAAGACTGCACCACTGCACTCCAGCCTGGGCAAGAGCTAGACCCTATTTCAAAAACAAACAAACAAACAAACAAACAAACAAACAAACATCTTCCTCGTCTTTGCAGGCTCATTCTCTGGCCTAGCTATCATGTATCCAGAAGGCATCCACTAAATATTTATTGAATGAATGGGAAAAATCCCCATCCTTTAATTTGTATATTGCCTTCACAATGTATTCACAAGTTGTGAGACTCACAATAATCCTGTGAAGAAGGAAGAGTGGGGATTCTGATCCCTATTTTGTTTTTAAATTTATTGTTATGTTTTTAGAGACAGGGTGTCTCACTCTGTCTCCCAGGCTGGAGTGCAGTGGTGCGATCAGAGTTCACTGCAGCCTCAAACTCCTAGGCTCAAGTGATCCTCCCATCTTACCCTCCTGAGTAGCTAGGACCACAGGTGTGTGCCACCATGCCTGACTAATTTAAAAAACTTTTTTTTTTTTTTGGTAGAGATGGCATTTCATCACATTGCCCAGGCTGGTTTCAAACTCCTGGCTTTAAGTGATGCTCCTGCCTTGGGCTCCCAAAATGTTGAAATTATAGGTGTGAGCTACCATGCCCTGCCTGACCCCATTTTATTTATTTATTTATTTATTTATTTATTTATGAGAGTCTAGCTCTGTCACCTAGGCTGGAGTGCAGCAGCGTGCTCTTGGCTCATAGCTCACTGTAACCTCTGCAGCCCAGGTTCAAGCAATTCTCCTGCCTCAGTCTCCTGAGTAGTTGGGATTACAGGCACATGCCATCACGCCCAGCTAGTTTTTGTATTTTTAGTAGAGATGGGGTTTTGCCATGTTGGCGAGGCTGGTTTCTAACTCCTGACCTCAGGTGATCCGCCCGCCTCTGCCTCCCAAAGTGCTGGGATTACAGGTGTGAGCCACTGTACCCGCCCCGACTCCATTTTAGACCTGAGGAAAATAAGGGTCAGAAAGGTCAGGAAACGAGTGAAAAGATATAAAGCCCTGGTCCCCTGGTTCCATATCCAGTCCGCTCTGCAGTCAGACACTGCTGTACAGTATCGCTTCCAAATACCACATTGTTAATGTTCAGAAAAGAATGTTAAGAAGTTCCAAAAGATCTTAATTAAGAAAAAAATAAGCCTCTGCAGGAGCCGAAGGGACTGAGTACTTTGGCAGTTTGGAGATGGCTAATTATGGGTCTTACACAGTTGTTGGGGGTAGGGAGAGCATTCTGGGGCAGTCTGACACGGGAAGTCACTAGACTTCTAACTTTAGCAAACAGGTTCTCTAGCTTGGAAGTAGAACTGGTAGCTCAGCATTTACTGGGCTAGAAAGCTTAGGGAGTTTCAAAGGGCACTGTAAATCAGGTAAAGACTGATTATTTTGGTTTATAGCTTGCATTATCTGAGAAAGAGCTATCAGAAAGGTAGGTTATTGAATGATCATAGCTTTCCCACAGTAGTCAACTTAAAATATTGTGTTCCTTTTTGTGACAGAAATTCTGAAACATGAGCTGGTATGCTGGTGAGTGCCTACAATCCCAGGTACTTGGAGGGGCTGAGACAGGAGGATTCCTTGGGCCCAGGAGTTTGAGTCCAGCCTGGGCAACATAGTGAGACCCCATCTCCAAAATGAAAACCAAATTCTCAAACATTCATGAAATATGAAGAAAATAAACCCCCATGACACATCATTTGGCTTCAAAAATTATCAATATTTTGCCATTCTTAATGTACTTGACTTTTTTTTTTTTTTTTTTGGAGACAGTCTCACTCTTTAGCTCAGGCTGCAGGGCAGTGGCGTGATCATAGCCTACTGCAGCCTCCAACTCCTGGGCTCAAGCAATCCTCCCACCTGAACCTCCAGCTGGGACTACAGACTCACGCAACCACACCCATCATATTTTTACATTTTTAGTAGAGATGAGGTCTCCCTATGTTGCCCAGGCTGATCTAGAACTCCTGAACTCAAGCAATCCTCCCACCTGAGCCTCCAGGGTAGCTGGGACTACAGACTTACTCCACCATGCCCATCTAATTTTTACATTTTTAGTAGAGATGAGGTCTCCCTATGCTGCACAGGCTGGTCTAGAACTCCTGGGCTAAAGCAATCCTCTTGTCTCCACCTCTCAAAGTGCTAGGATTATGGGTGTGCACAGCCTAGAGTGCAGTGGCACCTTTTTTTTTTTTTTTTTTTGAGATGGAGTTTTGCTCTTGTTGCCCAGGCTGGAAAGCAGTGGCATGATCTCAGCACACTGCAACCTCCGCCTCCTGGGTCCAAGTGATTCTTCTGCCTCAGGTTCCCAAGTAGATAGGATTACAGGCGTCCACCACCAAGCCCAGATAATTTTTTGTATTTTTAGTAGAGACAGGGTTTCACCATGTTGGCCAGGCTGGTCTCAAACTCCTGACCTCAGGTGATCCACCTGCCTCGGCCTCCCAAAGTGCTAGGATTACAGGCGTGAGCCATCGTGCCCGGCCCGGTGGAACCTTCTTAACTCCCTGTAGCCTGGAACTCCTGGGCTAAAGCCATCCTCCTGTCTCAGCCTCCCAAGTAGCTGGGACTACAAGGGCATGCCACCACACCTGGGCTAATTTTTAAATTTTTTGGTAGAGACAGGGTCTCACTATGTTGGCCAGCCTGTGCTTGACTTTTAAATACGTGTTTGTGTAAGGCTTTCTTTAAAAGCTATTAATGATACTATCTTAGCAAATATACATGCAAAATTATCAAGGAACAATAAAATGATCTTGTTCCAAGCACCATGAACTTGGAGTCTTTATTTTTTTTCATTCAGGGTGGAAATGAAGAGCAGCTGCTGACCTTGGTAAGGTAGCCACAGAAGTAACTGAAAACTTAGAAGTGGGAGTCCAAAAGCTTGGAACAAGATTTTGTTCATTCATTCCTACAGTCGTTCAACCAGCATATTCTGGCCACGTCTCATGCACACTGGTCATCCACCAGGGAGATTGGCCATGCTTAGGCACAGGCTTAATGTAAATCATGTTTAATCCTTTCTTGGCTCTAAGACCCTGGACAAGTTCTGCCTTTCAGCTTCACCTTCCTCATCTATAAAATAAGAATAACCTTGAATGTGGCACTGATAGAATTAAAAGTGAGATAATTGGTCGGGTGTGGTGGTACATGTCTGTAATCCTAGCACTTTGGGAGGCCACGGTAGGAGGATCACTTGAGCCTAGGAGTTTGAGACCAGCCTGGGCAACAAAGTGAGAAATTATCAAGGAACAATAAAATGATCTTGTTACAAAGAAAACCAAATTCTCAAACATGCATGAAATATGAAGAAAATAAACTCCCATGACACATCATTTGGCTTCAAAAATTATCAATATTTGAACTTAGAGCCTTTGATTTTGATTTTTGCATCTCTACAAAAATTACAAAATATTAGCCAGGCGTGGCGGCGGGTGCCTGTAGTCCTAGCTACTTAGGCTGAGTTGGGAGGATTGTTTGAGCCCTGGGAGGTCCAGGGTGCAATGAGCCATAATCGAGTCACTGTGTGTGAGACTGCCACACACACACACACACAAGTGAGACTACGCACTCAGAAATGCACATAAACATAATTGGTCTTCTGGAACACATGTGTCGTTTGCCACTGTTATCTGTTAGGCTTTAGGGCTTGATGACAGAAATCATAAGGCAGTCTCTCTTTCCTCTTACATTCCTTTCCCAATCTAAGAGGGCAGCAAAAAGCTCAGAGGTCCACAGTACCACGCAACGTGTGAGATGTCGAAAGCCCGCCCCATCGACGACAGCATTCATCCATCTCCCAAATTCATCTGGGTCCTACTCTCGAGTTACCCGGCTTTCTTGAGGTCTTGCAGCTCTACAAGGATAATCTGTGCTAAACTTTGCTGTCGTCCGAGGTCAAATGTTTGGCTCACAGGTTGGAGAGCCTCCCATGGCACCCGCGTTTGGTCCTGAGAAGGGCAAGGCGCCCAGGGGGCGGTCTGGTGGAGCACGAGGCAGCTGTCTCCCAGTCTCCCCAAATCCGTGCCCGAGGGGGCGTTTCTGCGTCGCAGGGGCGGGCACAGCCGACGCCTCCCTGCTCCACCTTCTGGGTCGGCGCCAAGACTCGGATAGTGAATTTCGGGAAGTTTCACTCGGGTGCGAGCACGTGGGCACCTCAGGACCCGGGCTCCGCGCCGTGCGCTCGGCTACCCTCTCCATCCAGCCGCGCGGGCGGCCCTCGCCTCACCCCTGGGCGTGGCTCTGGGCTCCCTTTGGCGTCGCCAGCTTCGCCTCCTCTCGCCGCGTCTCCTCCCGCCGCGTCACCCGTCGGTCCCGGCCGAGCTCGCACGCGGTGCGCGGCTCCCGGGCTCCAGGCTGCGGCGCGTAACGGGCGCCCCCGAGGCGGCCCTGGTAGCGGCGGGCCTGAGAGGCGGGGACTGGGCGTGCCGCCGGCGCCCGGCTCCCGGAAACGGCTGCTTCACAGGCTCCTGCCGAGCAGACCGGCGAGGCGGCGGGAGCTCCAGCATCTCTGCTCACGGTCCAGGAGGGGAGCCCGCGGCCACCGCCGCCTGATCAGCGCGACCCCGGCCCGCGCCCCCCACGCCGGGCAAGATGCTGCCAGTGTACCAGGAGGTGAAGCCCAACCCGCTGCAGGGCGCGAACCTCTGCTCGCGTGTGTTCTTCTGGTGAGTGTCCCCGCCCGAAACAGGTCACCCTGCAGCCGTTGGCCCCGCTGACGCGCTCTCCCGGGGCCGCGCTCGATGCTGCCCCAGCCTTCTGCGGCTGGGGGCGAGGGGAGCGCTTTCCTGTGCCACGCGGTCCACGCCGGGCTTTCTGCTGCGGTGGCGCCGCCCCACGCCGGCCGGGTGGTCCCCGCCTGCGCCCCTGTGCGCGGGGCAGGGGGACGCGGGGACGCGGGGACGCGTGGACCCGGCGCTGGTGGCGCGGGGCCAGCGGCTTTGCTGCTGGAGGCCCTGCGGGCCCTTAGGGCTCCGGGGAGGAGGAGCGGGAGGTGGGGAGGCGGGGAACCCAGGCTGCCGAAAGGGGGAGTCTCTTGCCCAGCGGGAGAAGCGACTGCACCCATTACACGCCCACTCTTCGCTGGCTGCCACCTCCTGCTCCGAGACTCACAGTCTCCTGAACTCAAACGCACCTTTTCCTTTCTTTTTAAGTAAGCAGCTTACGAACAGCTTCCTTTATCTAATCTCAGCCAAAGCCTAATTAGTGTCCTGGACCTATGCCATCTCCCAATAGTGTCCCCCACCCCTTCCGATATTCCTTACGAGACAGCTGGATCCAACTCCACGTCCCGTTGTGTCTCTCTGTGTCCCGATGTCTCTGTATCGTTTGTCTCCGTGACCAGGGCTCTCCTGTCTGTGTGTGAATCTCACTGTGTGTCCGTGTGGGTCGTGGTACCTAGTTATGGCAAGTTTCATGTGGGTAAAAAACACTATTATTTTTTATTTATGAATGAGGACACTGTTATTGAACAAGATTTTCCAAGTTTTGCTTTTAACTGGTACATACACCGCCACGACTGGAGTCTGTCTTTGACCAACTTCTTTCCCTGTTTCCAGTATTTTCACTTCCACCTAGGAGTACTGCGCCGGGGTGGGGTCCCTGGAATCGCTAACCTTCAGAGAGGTGATCCATGGTCTTGATGCAGGTGGTTCCTACCAGGAGTTCTAGCATCTTAAAACCACCCCAGGGCTCCTGAGCTGGGAGGGCCCACAGCCCTATCCATTTTCTGCAAGGAAACAGGTGGAGAAAGACTCAGGTGATAGTTGTACCTGAAACTTCCATCTTGGCCTGGCGCAGTGGCTCACGCCTGTATCCCAGCACTTTGAGGGGCAGAGGCGGGTGGATCACGAGGTCAGGAGTTCGAGACCAGCCTGGCCAACATAGTGAGACCCTGTCTCTACTAAAAATACAAAAATTAGCTGGGTGTGGTGGAGCATGCCTGTAATCCCAGCTACTAGGGAGGCTGAGGTAGGAGAATTGCTTGAGCTCAGGAAGTGGAGGTTGCAGTGAGCTGAGATTGCACCATTGCACTCCAGCCTGGGTGACAGAGTGAGACTCTGTCTTGAGGGGCGGGAATTCCATCTGCTAACTACATAAGCCTGAACCTTTGAAGGGCTTCAATCTCACTTGGTTGATTATTAGATCTTCTGTTTCTTGACTTCTGCTGCCTCATCTTTCCCACATGTTGATATTGCCTTTTATTATGGGACAGCCTAGGGTGGGGGTCTCCAATCTTTTGGGTTCCCTGGGCCACACTGGAAGAATTGTCTTGGGCCATACATAAAATACACTAACACTAATGATATCCTAACACTAATGACAGCTGATGAGCTAAAAAAAAAAAAAAAATCGCAAACAAATCTCATGATGTTTTAAGAAAGCTTACGAATTTGTGTTGGGCCACATGCAGCCCACGGGCCTCAGATTGGACAAGCTTGACCTAGGGGATTCCAAGAGGATGGGTCGCTTACTCTTGTTTCGATTGTGATACACTCAGTGAGTGTAGGACCCTCTGGGTTGGCGGCCTTTCTCTTGAGGCGAGAGGCGCATGGAGGAGGAAGCAATATGGGTGTGGTTTCTGTAAATAATAACTTGAAGTAGACAAATGGTCTCCTCAACTTCAGGCAGGGCAAGGAACTTTTTTTTTTTTTTTTTTTTTTTTTGAGACAGGATCTTGCTTTGTGCAAGCTGTGACCCAGGCTGGAGTGCAGTGACACATTCGTAGCTTGCTGCAGCCTCCAACTCCTGGGCCAAAGCAATCCTCCTGCCTCAGCTTCCTGAGTAGCTGGGGCTCCAGGTGTGTGTCACCATGCCTGGATAATTTAAAAAACAGTTTTTTTGTAGAGATGGGGCTCTCTAATTTGTTGCTCAGGCTGGTCTTGAACTCCTGGGCTCAAGTGTTTCTCCCGCTTTGGCCACCCAAAGTGCCAGGATTACAGATGTGAGCCCTGCCTCCTTACATTTTCTCCCCCTACATTTTCAAAATTTAGGTGGTAGGGAAATAGGAAGTGATGCCTTCCCATTGAGGACTGGAGCAGGTGTTCATTTCCGGTTTCCCTGATGGAGGGGAAGGAGCTAGTACCTCTATTTTACTCTGAGGACACTTAAGCTGAGAGTAGTTGTGTAAGTTGCCTGGACTCACACAGCAATCAAGTGTCAGAGCAGGCTCCAAAGCTGGGCAGACTGGCTCCCCAGCCTCTTTGGAGCTGCTGTACTGAGCTGCTTCCAGTTCAGGTGCTTGTTGGAAATGCATGGAGAAGGCACCCCCTGTTCTGGCAGGCTGGAGTTTCTCAAGGGAAGTTCTTAAAGTGCCTGCAGTTGGAGATGATGCATGTGTAACAACTTTTACTGTGCTTTAGGGCAGCTGTTCTCAAAGCATGGTACTCAGAGCGGCAGCATCAGCATCACTTGGGAGATTGTAAGAGATGCAGATTCTCCAGCATCCGCTCCGGACTGATTCAGTAAAACTGGAAACACTGGGTGTGTGGGTGGTGGTGAGGGTTCACGTGCTCCAGGTGATCTTGATTTGAGGAGCTTACTGCTTCTAGCTACTCCTCTCATTGGAGTGTTATTATAGTATTACGCTTTTCTTTGTTTTTAATTTTTAAAATTTATTTTCTTTTTTTTTTTTGTTTTGAGACGGAGGCTTACTCTGTCCCTTAGCTCTGTCACCCAGGCTGGAGTGCAGTGGTGCAATCTCTGCTCACTGCAACCTCTGCCTCCTGGGTTCAAGCGATTCTCCTGCCCCAGTATCCCGAGTAGCTGGGACTACAGGTGTGCACCCTCACACCCAACTAATTTTTGTATTTTTAGTAGAGATGGGGTTTCACTGTTTTGGCCAGGCTGGCCTTGAATTCCTGACCTCAGGTGATCTGCCCGCCTCGGCCTCCAAAAGTGCTGGGATTACAGGCGTGAGCCACTGTGCTTGGGCCAGTTTGAGGAATTTTAAAGTCTGAGGCCTCTTAGTGAGAAAATAATAATAATCATCATCTGAGGAATGTGGAGTCCTTTTAAATTATCAGGCCCAGAGAGACATTAAAATGACACAGCAGTCACCTTGTATTTCCCACCCCCTTGAGCTATTTACTTATCACTTGAAAGTGCTTCATATTGCCACATAGCTACAGACTAACCTAACAGTGCCCCACGGACACTGTAATCCACAGCTCAGGAGTTTGAGCTCCAGCGATCTGCCTGCCTGGGCCTCCCAAAGTGCTGGGATTACAGGCGTGAACCACCGCACTGGGCCTGTAGTAAATTCTTGAGTTATATTTTGTGCCTTAGCCTCCTACTTTTAGGTTAGTATTTGTGTTCCCTTCCCACTGCCAGTGGAAAGCTGAAATGAGCCCATCCAGGAAGTGGCTGCCTGGAGACAGGGCCCACCTTGTAGGGAAAAACTGCTTTTTCACCTTCTTGCTGGGTGTTTGCTTTTCTTCTCAAATATCATCTGCTTTCTGAACTTGTAAACTGGTAGCTGCCTACCTAAATGATGCCAATAACTAGCTTACTGACTTTTATACAAAGTATGTTCCTGGGATTTTGGTGTATTCATAGCATAATTTGGACTTGGAGTCTAAAAAGAGTCATGCATTATGACTGTTGGCAATTGTGGATTTTTAAAGATAGTATTTTCTCCTATTTCTTTTCTCTCCTTTTTTTTTTTTTGAGACAGTTTCAGCTCTGTCACCAGCTTGGCAGTGCTGTGATCTCTGCTCACTGCAACCTCTGCCTCCCGGGTTCAAGCCATTCTCCTGCCTCAGCCTCCTGAGTAGCTGGGATTACAGGCGCATGCCACCATGCTCAGCTAATTTTTGTATTTTTATAAGAGAGGGTTTCACCATGTTGGCCAGACTGGTCTTGAACTCCTGACCTCAGGTGATCCGCCCACCTCTGCCTCCCAAAGTGCTGGGATTACACACATGAGCTACTGCATCCGGCCACTTTCTGTAGGAAATATGAAACTATAGAAAAAGAAGTAAGGAATAGAATGTTTTATTTCTGTTGGCCAGGTATATCTGCTGATATTTTGGTTGCTTCTGTCTTCCTCACAAACCTTTTCTTTCTTTTGCTCAGGCTGGAGTTAAGTGGTGTGATGATGGCTCATTGCAGCCTTGGCCTCCCAGGCTCAAGTGATCCTCTCACCTCAGACTCCTGAGTCGCTACAAGTGTGTATCATGGCTCCAGGCCAATTTTTGTATTTTTTTTTTTTTCATAGAGACAGGGCTTTGCCGTGTTGCCCGGGTTGGTCTTGAACTCCTGGGCTCAAGTGATCTGCCTGCCTCAGCCTCCCAAAGTGCTGAGATTATAGGCATGAACCACTGTGCTCAGCCTTAATTTAAATTTTTATGGCATTAAATAATCTTGAAAACATGATATTTAATGGTTGTAATTTATGTAGTTTTTCACAATTGAACACAGTGCATTTCTAATAACAATGTAACGGATATCCATGCTTTTGGTATATATTTCCTTTTTCTGTTTTCTCAGAAGTAGAATGACTGGTAAAGGCCTGTTTTCCAACAGAATCGGACCAGTTTGCCCTCTTAGTAGTAGTTTGTGTCCTTATTTCATTGTTAAGTTTGAGTACTGAATTAATTAATTAATTTTGAGATGGAGTCTCGCTCTGTTACCCAGGCTGGAGTGCAGTGGCGGGTGATCAAGGCTCACTGCAACCTCCACCTGCTGAGTTCAAGCGGTTCTCCTGCCTCAGCCTCCTGAGTAGCTGAGATTACAGGTGTGCACCACCACGTCCAGCTAATTTTTGTATTGTTAGTAGAGACAGGGTTTTGCCATGTTAGCCAGGCTGGTCTTGAACTCCTGACCTCAGGTGATTTACCTGCCTTGGTCTCCCAACGTGCTGGGATGACAGGCATGAGCCACAGCGCCTGGCCCGAATACTGAATTTTAAAAAGTTTCGAAGCTGATAGGTTAAAAATAGTGTCAATCAGTTTCAGTTTGAATTTATTTGATTGATAATTATAACTGAACTTTGACAAGGTCTGTTGACCATTTGTTTATTGGTATATCTTTGAATTAGCCATTACGTTTTTTGCATTTTTTTCTATGAGGCATTTATGGTTTTGAAATAACTTGTAGTGTTTACAATAGTTTTCTAGATTTTCACTTCTCAGTTTTTTTCAGAAGTTTTAAATTCATATATCATTAATTGATCTTTTATTTTTGGTTGTTGCTGTTGCTTCAGCTCTGTTTTAAAAATAGAGATGAGGTCTCACTATGTTACCCAGGTGGGTCTCAAACTCCTGGGCTTAAGTCATCCTTCCACCTAGGCCTCCTAAAGTGTTGGGATGGAAATTTCTTTGGGTAGATTGAGGGACTGAAGTGGGTGGATCACCTATTTTTTCCTAGTTTAGGTGGGATTGCAGGTGCGAGCCATCTTCTCATTTACCTCTTCCACTCTGTTGACCAGGCCTGGGGTGCAGTGGCGTGAACACGGCTTAACTGCAGTCTCAACTTCCCAGGCTCAAGTGATCCTCCCAGCTCAGTCTCCCAAGGAGCTGAGCTACAGGTGCATGCCACCATGCCCAGCTAATTTTTAAATTGTTTGTAGAGATGGGTCTCACTATATTGCCCATGCTGGACTCTAACTCCTGGGCTCAAACAATTCACCTGCCTTGGCCTCCAAAGTGCTCGGATTAGAGGTGTGAGCCACTGTGCCTGGCCTTCTTCAACTCTAAATAAACCTTTTTTTAACCCTAGGATCACCTCGATCTCCATATCCTTTTTTTTTAAACTTGGAGACAAGGTCTGGCGGCACTGCCCAGGCTGGAGTTCACAGGCATGATTTCAGCTCACTGCAACCTCCTCCTCCCAGGCTCAAGCCATCCTCCCACCTCAGTCTCCTAAGTAGCTGGGACTACAGGTGTGCACCACTACGCCTAGCTAATTTTTGTATTTTTTTTTTTTTTTTTTAATAGAGCTGGGGTTTCACCATGTTGCCCAGGCTGGTCTCAAACTTGTAAGCTCAAGTGATCTGCCTGCCTCGGCCTCCCAAAGTGTTAGGATTATAGGCATGAGCCACCACGTTCCACCTCTATATCCATTTTCTTTTTTTTTTCTGAGATGGAGTCTCACTCTGTTGCCCAGGCTGGAGTGCGATGGCATGATCTTGGCTCACTGCAACATCCACCTCCAGGATTCAAGTGATTCTCTTGCCTCAGCCTCCCAAGTAGCTAGGATTACAAGCACCCACCACCATGCCCGGGTAATTTTTGTGTTTTTAGTAGAGAGGGTTATATCATGTTGGCCAGGGTGGTTTCGAACTCCTGACCTCAGGTGATTCACCCACCTCAGCCTCCAAAAGTGCTGGGATTACAGACGTGAGCCACCGTGCCTGGCCTTCCATTTTCTTTTAGTTATTGTTTCATTTCTAACAATAAAAGCAGCTAGAATTTCTTTCGGTATTTGATATGAGATAGTCACCATTTTTTCCCCAAACAGCTCGTTTTCCCCATTACCATTTATTGAATAATTCCTCCTTTTCCTGTTAGTGGAAATAAGTGGCACAGCCTTTTCACCATGTCAAGCTTGGCACAAGATGGGCCAATCCCTGAGACTCTCCTAGGAATCGTCCTGCTGCCCCCTGGTGCCCGGCAGGTACTTTGCATTCCTCTGCCCACCCCTGATACAGAGATCTGGGGTCAGCAGCAGGGTGGAGGCTAACAACGAAGGACTTTTCCCCAAATATAGGCATTGAGAGGGATCACCAGATGCATCTGGCCCACAGAGAGTGGTTAAATCCTTGCTCCCCTGTTGCTGGCCGTGTCTCAGTGGGTGAAGTATCGTCTAGCAAAGCCTGTGCTGCTGTGGAAACGGCCACTAGTGACCAGACAGACTCTCTGGAGACCTCCCCTAGAAAGCTGATGACATGACTATAGAAGCAAATGCAAGTGGCTGAGGGCAGGGGATGGCTTAGAGAGGATGGGTGCGTGAGGCTCTCAGTCAATGCATAAAATGTTTAATTTTATATATTTTTCTATAATAAAAAAATTATTTTTCTTTTAGAGATGAGGTCTCACTATGTTGCCCAGGCTGGTCTCAAAATCCTGAGCTCAAGCAGTCCTCCTGCCTAGGTTTTCCGAAGTGCTGGGATTACAGGCATGAACCACTATTCCTGGCCATTTAATTTTATGTGTATGTTTTGAGACAAGGTCTTGCTCTGTTGCCCAGGTGGGAGTGCAGTGATGCAATTATGGCTCAATGCAGCCCCAAATTCCTAGGCTTAAGTCGTCCTTCCACCTCAGCCTCCCAAGTAGCTGAGCTATAGGTGCATGCCATAACACCTAGCTCAGGTGTTTTTTTTTTTTTTTGACGGAGTCTCACTCTGTCACCCAGGCTGGAGTGCAGTGGTGTGATCTCGGCTCACTGCAACCTCTGCCTCCTGGGTTCAAGTGATTCTCCTGCCTCAGCCTCCCAAGTAGCTGGGACTACAGGTGTCCGCCACCATGCCCGACTAAATTTTTTTGTATGTTTTTAGTAGAGACAGTTGGCCAGGCTGGTCTTGAACTCCTGACCTCGTGGTCCACCCTCCTCTGCCTCCCAAAGTGCTGGGATTACAAGCATGAGCCACCATGCCTGGACATCTAGCTAATTTTTTTTGCAGGGGTGGGAGGGATGGAGTCTTGCTCTGTTGCCAGGCTGGAGTGCAGTGACGTGATCTTGGCTCACTACAACCTCTGCCTCCCAGGTTCAAGCGATTCTCCTGTGTCAGCCTGCTGAGTAGCTGGGACTACAGGCACATGCCACCATGTCTGCCTAATTTTTGTATTTTTAGCAGAGACAGGGTTTCATCATGTTGGCCAGAATGGTCTTGATCTCCTGACCTCGTGATCTGCCCGCCTCGGCCTCCTAAAGTGCTGGGATTACAGGGGTGAGCCACCGTGCCTGGCTGCTAATTTTTATTAATAGATTTTTGGTAGAGACTGGGTCTCACTGTGTTGCCCAGGTTGGTCTTAAACTCTTGGCTTCAAGTGATTCTCCCGCCTTGGCCTCCCAAAGTGCTGATATTGCAGGTGTCTCACCAAATTATAAATTTCTGCGTCCACAGAATCACCGTCTCTTGGGGTTGAGGTGGCATCCTGAAATCTGCAGTTTTTTAAAGCGTATTTCCTGGATGATTCAGATGCTGAGATTTCAGAGCCACGTTTCTCAGGTCTTTCTCAGTACTTGGCGTCCCATTCTACTTGATCAGTGTCTGGGAGGCCAAGGTTACTGACTTGACCCTCTGCGGTCTAGATTATTCATTTAGCAAACATTTGAGTGCCTTCTTTTTATTTTATTTTACTTTTTGTTTTTAATGTTTTCATTTTTGAGACAGAGTTTCACTCTTTTTGCCCAAGCTGGAGTGCAATGGTGCGATCTCAGCTGACTGCAACCTCCGCTTCCTGAGTTCTAGCAATTCTCCTGCCTCAGCCTCCCAAATAGCTGGGACTACAGGTGTGTGCCACCACGCTTGGCTAATTTTTTGTACTTTTAGGAGAGACGGGGTTTCAACATGTCCAGGCTGGTCTTGAACTCCTGACCTCAGGTGATCCACCCACCTGGGCCTCCCAAAGTGCTGGGATTGCAGGCACGAGCCACCGCGCCCAGCCTGGACTATGTTTTCTACTGGAACCTTGTGGTCAGAGGTGACCATGAAACTGAGACCTGGCCAACAGGAAGTGGTTGCAAAAGGTGTCTCGCTTCCATGCCTGGAACACACAAACCAGCCCCACGCAACGCCTTTCCAGCTGAATAAAGAGGTCTCCTGGAAAGGAGGAGTACTGAGAGGAGGCTGAGCCGCGAGATGGTGAAAGTCCAGCTAGGAGTGAGTGTATGGTGTTGTTCCCCACCCTAGATGGCCCAAAGGGGACTACAGCATGAGAATAGGCATGGTCTTGGTTTCTTTTTTTTTTTTTTTGATATGGAGTCTATGTCTGTCTCGCAGGCTAGAGTGCAGTGGTGTGATCTCGGCTCACTGCAACCTCTGCCTCCCGGGCTCAAGGGATTCTCTTGCCTTAGCCTCCTCCCAAGTATCTGGGATTACGGGAGCTCGAAACCATGCCTGGATATATATACGTGTGTGTGTGTGTATATATATATTTATATTTTGTATTTGTAGTAGAGAAGGGGTTTTGCTGTGTTGGCCAGGCTGGTCTCCAACTCCTGACTTCATGTGATCCACCTGCCTCGGCTGGTGATTTTTAATTAAGCCACTGAGAATCGGGGCTTGTTTTCTTCAACACCTAGCATTATTTGCATGATACAGTGGCTGCCTCCCTCATTGTGTGAGCTCTTTGAGAACAGGAATGGTACTTTATTGTAATGGATTTGAACCTGGCAAGAAAGAAGGCACTCTGCCTTCTTTCGTGGTGGCACGTGCCTGTAATCCCAGCTACTTGGGAGACTGAGCAGGAGAATCGCTTTAACCCAGGAGGTGGACGCTGCAGTGAGCCGAGATCGCACCACTGCACTCCAGCCTGGGCTACAGAATGAGACTCTGTCTCAAAAAAAAAAAAAGAAAAAAAAAAGAAAAAAAAAAGAAAAACATAGTCCAGGCTGGGCGTGGTGGCTTATGCCTGTAATCCCAGCACTTTGGGAGGCTGAGGCAGGTGGATCACAAGGTCAGGAGTTCAAGACCAGCCTGGCCAACATAGTGAAACCCCATCTCTACTAGAAATACAAAAATTAGCTGGGCACAATGGCATGCACCTGTAGTCCCAGCTACTTGAGAGGCTGAGGCAGGAGAATCGCTTGAACCCGGGAGGCAGAGGTTGCAGTGAGCTGAGATCGTGCCATTGCACTCCAGCCTGGGTGACAGAGTGAGACTCCGTCTCAAAAAACCATAGTCTGTGTGTCCAGCAGTCCCTGCTGCAGGAGTTCATCCTGACCCGGTGTTGGGTGTGCTGGAGTAGAAGTACGGAAAAGCTGTGTCAGGGTGGAATTTTGCTTTTGTTTTTGTTTTTTGAGGTGGAGTCTCACTCTGTCGCACAGGCTGGATGGCTCACTGCAACCTCTGCCTCCTGGGCTCAAGCGATTCTCCTGTCTCAGCCTCCCAAGTAGCTGGGATTATAGGTGTGCACCACCAGGCATGGCTAATTTTTTTTTTTTTTTTTTTTGGTAGAGATGGGGTTTTGCCATGTTGGCCAAGGTGGGGCTCTTTGGGGAGGGGTTGATCCTCCTGTTGGAGCTTGGATGGAGAAGGTGGGGAGTCATCCCTGGCAGGGGATGAGATGTCCAGGTCACAGAACTATATATGGACAAAGTGTTGCCTGAGACGTGTGGTGAATGACCACCCCTCAGTCGCAATGCCGTCCCTGCGAGCTGGTAGCGTTTGGTACACCCAAGGGCGCCCTCCCCTCTTTCATCCCAGCACGTTCAGACTTTGCTTCTCCCACTTCCAGCCCTGTACTCATGAGTACTTACAGCTCTTCTGTGGCCTGTGACTTAGCTCCTTGTTCCGTTTCTGGGTTCCATGACCACTTCCGTGCTGGTCTGTTTCTGGCCTAGTCCCTGTCTGCAATTTTCTCCACTCTAGCTCCTATCTTCCCCTTTTCCTTAGTGTCATAGAATTAGTGGGTTGAAAGAAAGAGATCTTCTAACCCACACTCAATACAGGAATCCCTTCCAGATATTGGACAGTGGGGAAATGCATTATGTGACTCGCATGACTTTAGATTAGAATGCCAGAATTATGTTGTATTGAGCCGCAGTTTTCTTTCCATGCAATTTCTACTCATGTTTACCTACTTTTAAGAAAAAAATTACAGAATTTAATGAAGCAAAGAATGATCTGTGAATCAAGCAGCTCCTAGAACCAAAACAGGTTCACAGCCACTCTCCTTTGTTTTTTGTCAACACACAGAGCAAGTTGGCTACCTCCCTTCATATGCTCACCTCATAGTATTCAAAGACAGCTTTCATGGCCACATTAAATCTTTGTTTCTTTGTTTGAGACAGAGTGTCACTCTGTCACCCAGGCTGGATTGCAGTGTGTGATCTCAGTTCACTGCAGTCTTCACCTTCTGGGCTCAAGCCATCCTTCCACCTCAGCCTCCCGAGTAGCTGGGACCACAGGCATGTGCCACCACGCCCAGCTAATTTTTTGTAGAGGCAGAGTTTCGCCATGTTGCCCTGGCTGGTATTGAACTCGTGGGCTCAAGTGATCCTCCCACCCTAGTCTCCCAAAGTGCTGGGATTACAGGCATGCACCATGGTACCTGGACAGGAGTTTATTTTTGACCCTGTTAAGTTTGAGATGCCTGCTACACATTCACATGGAGATGTTGAATAGGCACTCAATTGGTCATGAGTTTGGGGCTCATGGAGTTTATCTTCTTCTTATTTCTTTAGATGGAGTTTTGCTGTGTTGCCCAGGCTGGCGTGTAGTGGTGTGATCTTGGCTCACTGCAACCTCTACCTTCCGGGTTCAAGCGATTCTCGTGCTCCAGCCTGTCAAGTAGCTGGGATTACAGGCGCGCACCACCACACCCAGCTAATACTTGTATTTTAGTAGAGACGGAGTTTCATCATATTGGCCAGTCTGGTCAGGAATTTTATCTTAATTTGTACATCATCAGTGATACATGCAGTTGAGCTGTATTGGACACATGGCCAATTGACCTCACAGTCTGCTGGGCTTATCCACGTGTAACTGCTCTTCTATTCCTATGCAAATTTATTTTGTGGATGCCAAAGTTTAGCAGCTCATTGTTGCTGTTGAAAGTTCTTGGAATACTTTTGTATTCTGAATGCTAGAAAGGATGGGTCCTAGGAATGTCCTCTAGGTTGTGGCAGATCCACTAATCAACACTGTAGTCGCTAGATTAACTTGGCTACAAGTGTCAAGAGAGGTTGTGTCATATGGAAAGTCTGCTTTATGGAAGTCAAGAAGTATTGGAGTATTGGATCACCTGGGCATTTTCTTCTTCTTTTTTTCTTTTTTGAGACGGATCTTGCCTTGCCAGCTAGCCTTGGAGTGCAGTGGTGCAATCATAGCTTATTGGAGCCTTGACGTCCCAGGCTCAAGTGATCCTACTGCTTCAGCCCCCCAAGTAGCTGGGACTAAGGTGCGGGCCACCATAGCTGGCTAATTTTTCTAATAGAGGTGGGGTTTTGCCATATTGCCCATGCTAGTCTCAAACTCTTGAGCTCAAGTGATCCACCTGCCTTGGCCTCGCAAAGTACTGGGATGACAGGTGTGAAGCGTCATGCCCAGCCTGGGCAGTCATTCAGAAACTCTGCCAAGAAAAGGGTTAAAGTCATTTGGCATGATTTCCTCTTTTTTTTTTTTGAGACTGAGTCTTGCTTTGTCACCCAGGCCGAAGTGCAGTGGTGCAACCTCAGCTCACTACAATCTCTGCCGCCCGGGGTTCAAGCGGTTCTTCTGGTTCAGCCTCCCGAGTAGCTGGGATTATAGGTGCGTGCCACCACATCCGGCTAATTTTTATATATATATTTTCTATTTTTATTTATTTTTTTGAGATAGAGTTTTGATCTTTTTGCCCAGGCTGGAGTGCAATGAATGGCGTGATGCCACTGTGCCTGGCCTCATGATTTCCTCTTTTTTTTTTTTTTTTTTGAGACAGAGTTTCGCTCTTGTTGCCCAGGCTGGAGTGTAATGTCTCGATCTTGGCTCACTGCAACCTCCGCCTCCTGGGTTCAAGTGATTCTCCTGCCTCAGCCTCCCCAGTAGCTGGGATTATAGGTGTGTGGCACTACGCCTAGCTAATTTTTGTATTTTTAGTAGAGATGGTGTTTCACCATGTTGGCCATGCTAGTCTCGAACTTCTGACCTCAGGTGATCCACCCTGCCTCAGCCTCTCGAAGTGCTGGGATTACAGGCGTGAGACAGCACATCTGGCCATGATTCCTCTTAACACAAGCTGGTTCTTGGTGCTGCTTTTCATGAATATACTCTTGAAATGCTCCCTTCAAATGATTGTTGATGTGCATTATTTCGGTTAACCTTACTAGCTCTATTTTTTCTAAATTCTTTTTAGATTACATAGCAGTTTCTTAGCCCTCACCATGATTGGATCACCTGGACAGCCATAAAAATATGGATATCTGTTCACGTTATAGGCCAATTGGAATAATAATTTCTGGGGGTGGGATCTGCATGTCTATATATATATAATTTTTTTTTTTAATTAAAAATTTTTTTTTTTTTTTTGGAGATGGAGTTTCACTCTTGTTGCTCAGGCTGGAGTAGAATGGTGTGATCTTGGCTCACCGCAACCTCCGCCTCCCAGGTTCAAGCAGTTCTGCCTCAGCCTCCTGAGTAGCTGGGATTACAGGCATGCACTACCACGCCTGGCTAATTTTGTATTTTTAGAAGAGACAGGATTTCTCCACGTTGGTCAGGCTGGTCTCGAACTCCCGACCTCAGGTGATCCGTCTGCCTTGGCCTCCCAGAGTGTTGGGATTACACGTACGAGCCACCGCGCCCTGCACGTCAATATTTTAAAAAGGTTCTCTACGTTTCTGAAACCCAAGAACTACTGATCAACTGCTCACCAAAGTCAGAAACATTTCTGTGCATATTTCCATTTTTCTGGCCAAAGGTTCACCGCCCCTTCTTCGGGTTCCTCTCAAAGGACTTGGCTGATCTCAAAGCATGAGAACCATTACCACAATAGGACTTATTCCCCTCTGTGGGTGCTCAGCCAGTGGCTGAGGGAGAAGGGTGCTTACTCTGTGCCAGGGATGTTGTTACGGATTCCGTGTCCTTTGATTTTTATAGTAACCCCTTGTTGAGGGTGGCTGTGCTCTTGTGTTACATACAGGTGAAGGAAACTGAAGCTGGAGAGGCCAGGTAGCATAATGAGGGTCACCCAGGCAGGACATGATGGAGCTGGGAATTGAGTTAAATCTGACAAATTCCAAAGCGTGAGCTCCAGCCTCTGTGTCACTATGTTTATTTTCTCACCCTGGGTCAGAGATTAATTGAGCTCATGAGATTAACTGACTAGAAGTCTCACACTTGTGAATTCAGGGCTCGTGAGCATAAAATTGCTGTTCTAATCACTTGCTTTTATTTGCTGGTCTTTATTGGTACATTTTATTGGTCAGGATATGATTGAGATTATGTGATAAACCCAATTGACTGCTTCTTTTAACTTCTGCTATTGAAGTAATTCCTCAGATTACTGTCTTGAGAGAGGGAGAATGCAGACAGTCCAACAGGATGTACTCTTCCTCTCTGAAGACAGTAGAAAGGTGTCCATCCTGTTTTAAATAGTAGCAGGGAGATTCATCAATGGCTTAACATGGTAGGCTGGGCCTGGAGAGCTCTCAAGGTAACAGAGCCCCAATGTGGCATTTACATGAATTCTAAGTTGATTAAGCGACACAATTTGTTCAACTATAAAACATAATAGATTCTTAATGGATTTTACCTATTATTGTATATGTAGGTTCCTAGTTCATATTAGGCTGTAGATAAATGGGATGATGAGGGTTCTTGGTACTAAATTTATTCCCCCTGCCTTTTTTTTTTTTGAGACAGAGTCTTGCTTTTGAGCAGCCTCCACCTCCTGGGTTCAAGCAGTTCTCCTGCCTCAGCCTCCCGAGTCGCTGGGATTACAGGCTTGTGCCACGACACCTGGCTAATTTTTGTATTTTTAGTAGAGACAGGGTTTCGCCGTGTTGGCCAGTTTGGTCTTGAACTCCTGACCTCAGGTGATCCGCCCACCTCAGCCTCCCAAAGTGCTGGGAATACAGGCATGAGCCACTACATCCAGCGTACATTTACCCTTTTATCTCGCCTTTTTTTTATTGTCTTAAGTCTTTAAGTCTTATTGAAGTCTTGACTCATTTGCGAGTTTTTTACTAAATTGTTAGCTCTTTTAAGGCAGAAACCAGTATCTACAATGTTTTAATCTCTCAGTGTCTGGTTGAATATCTTGTACTTAACATACTTAATTAATGCTTATAAACCATTACTTTAGTCTTAATCTCAATTCTTGAATTTAGAGTTGCTGACACCTGTGTCTTAGGAACAAGTGAGAAGCTAGTTATTGTGACAGCCTCAGACCGGAGCCAGAAGACCCATGATCTTGTACACATTAGCTGTGTGCGACCTTACGCAAGACACATGACTGCTCTGGGCTTTGGTATCCTATTCTACAATTTAGAAAAATTAAACCTACTCACGGCATGCTTTAAGAACTATATTTTAAGAATACATTATAAAATATTTATTTATTTATTTATTATTTTTGTGAGGCAGAGTCTCACCCTGTTGCCCAGGCTGGAGTGCAGTGGTGCAATTTCGGCTCACTGCAACCTCCGCCTCCCAGATTAAAGCGATTCTCGTGCCTCAGCCTCCCGAGTAGCTGGGACTACAGGTACAAGCCACCACGCCTGGCTAATTTTTCGTAGTTTTAGTAGAGACGGGGTTTCACTGTGTTAGCCAGGATGGTCTTGATCTCCTAACCTCGTGATCTGCCAGCCTCGGCCTCCCAAAGTGCTGAGATTACAGTTGTGAGCCACCTCGTCTGGCCTATTTATTTATTTATGAGGTCTTGCTGTGTTGCCCAGGCTAGACTGTAGTGGCTATTCACAGGCACACTACATCCTCAAATTTGTGGCCTCAAGAGGTCCTCCTGCCTGATCCTCCAAAGTATCTGGGACTGGCTCCAAGAGTTGTATTTTAAGGATAAAGTTTTTTTTTTTGAGATGAAGTCTCGCCCTGCTGCCCAGGCTGGAGTGCAGTGGCGTGATCTTGGCTCACCACAACTTCCACCTTCCGGGTTCAAACGATTCTCCTGTCTCAGCCTCCTGAGTAGCTGGGATTATAGGTGCCTGCCACCAGGCCCAGCTAATTTTTGTATTTTTAGTAGAGACAGGGTTTCACCATGTTGACCAGGCTGGTCTCAAACTCCTGACCTCGTGATCCACCCACCTCAGCCTCCCAAAGTGCTGGGATTACAGGCATGAGCCACCACGCCTCGCCAGTTCTCTTTTTTTGGAGACCGAGTTTTGCTGTGTTGCCCGGGCTGGAGTACAGTGGCACAATCTTGGCTCACTGCCACCTTCCGGGTTCAAGTGATTCTCGTGCCTCAGCCTCCCAGGTAGCTGAGACTATAGGCGTGTGCTACCATACTCGGCTAATTTATTTGTATTTTATTAGAGACAGAGTTTCACCATGTTGTCCAGGCTGGTTTCAAACTCCTGAGCTCAGCCAATCCTCCCACCTTGGCCTCCCAAAGTGCTAGGGTTACAGGCGTGAGCCACCGTGCCCGGCCAATAAAACAATAAAGTTCTATACACTTATTTTTCTTTTCTTCTTTTTTTTTTGAGACAGAGTTTTACTCTTGTTGCCCAGGCTAGAGTGCAGTGGCATGGACTCAGCTCACTGCAACCTCTGCCTCCGGGTTCAAGCAATTCTCCTGCCTTAGTCTCCCGAGTAGCTGGGATTACAGGCGTGTGCCACCACACCTGGCTAATTTTTGTATTTTTAGTAGAGATGGGGTTTCACCATGTTGGCCAGGCTGGTCTTGAACTCCTGACCTCAGGTGATCCACCTGCCTCAGCCTCCCAAAGTGCTGGGATTACAAGCGTGAGCCTCTGTGCCTGGCCTTAAACACTTATTTTTCTCCCTCACCTCCAATCAAGCAGGGAGAGTTAATATGGAAGTAGGTCAGTGTATAATGTCCCATCTCTGGTGAATGGAGAAGTCACCTGTTTGTAAGTCCCCCCAGAAATGAAGATCTGTTTAAAAAAAAAAAAAAAAAAAAGGCCACAAAGGGAAATTTAATTCGTACTCAGAAGTGAGCCTCTATCTATGGAAGTGCTTGGAAAATTATAAGGTGTGTTATTATTACATCTCTAAGAAGTTTTCCTGGGCTGGGCACTGTGGCTCATGCCTGTAATCTCAGCACTTTGGGAGGCCGAGGCAGGTGAATCACCTGAGGTCAGGAGTTCGAGACCAGCCTGGCCAACATAGTGGAACCCTGACTTTACTAAAAATACAAAAATTAGCAGAGTGTGGTGGTAGGCGCCTGTTATCCCAGCTTCTGGGGAGGCCGAGACAGGAGAATTGCTTGAACCTGGGAGGCGGAGGTTGCAGTAAGCCGAGATTGTGCCACTGCACTCCAGCCTGCATGACAGAGTGAGACTGCATCTCAAAAAAAAAAAAGTTTTTCTGGAAAGCAGTTTCACAGCAGAGCAACAAGACTGAAATTGCCCCAGTCAGCCTTTGCTGACTGACTTCCCTCTTTCCGTTAATAGCACCACCGCACCCAGTAACTAAGGCTTGCGTCCTCAGTTATCTGCATGTAGGGAAGAGTCTGGTCAGTGATAAAAGGTAGTTGATCTGTTGCCACGTCTTGACTGGAGGCACGCAATGATTCCAGATTCCAACCCAGTCAATACACTGCAGGTTTCATCTTTACAAGGCATAGCTCTGCTGCTTTCTGTTCCAGAGCCTTCGGTGGCATCTTCTTTGGCATTTGATACTCTCCTTTTCCTGGTCTTAACTTAGCTGTCCTACATTCTCAGATATCCATTGTTCCTGGACAGTCAATATATGATGGCTTTCCCCTGATCACACCTCATATTTGCTGTCCTGTTCCCTTAGCTCATGCTCTGTACCCTGGCTAGAGTACCTACCTCTCAGCTCGGCTGCTAAAATTCTCCCTGAAAACTCATCCATTGACCAACTTCTAGTCCATTATTCAGAGGATATGGAACTGCTATTTATTTATTTATTTATTTATTTATTTATTTGAGATGGAGTCCCACTCTGTCGCCCAGGCTGGAGTGCAGTGATGTGATCTCAGCTCACTGCAACCTCCGCCTCCTGGGTTCAAGTGATTCTCCTGCCTCAGCCTCCAGAATAGCTGGGATTACAAGCACCCACCACCACGCCCAGCTGATTTTTGTATTCTTAGTAGAGATGGGGTTTCACCATGTTGGTCAGGTTGGTCTTGAACTCCTGTCCTCAAGTGATCCTCCCGCCTCAGCCTCCCAACGTGCTGGGATTACAGGTGTAAGCCACCACGTCTGGCCCCATTTATTTATTTATTTATTTATTTATGAGATGGAGTCTCACTCTTTTGCCCAGGCTGGAGTACAGTGGTGTGGATCTCAGTTCACTGCAGCCTCTACCTCCTGGGCTCAAGTGATTCTCTAATCACAGCCTTTTGAGTAGCTGGGACTGCAGGCATGTGCCACCATGTCTGGCTAACTTTTTATTTTTTGTGGAGACGACGAGATATCACTATGTTGTCCAGGCTGGTCTCAAACTCCTGTACTCAAAAGATTCTCCTTCCTCAGCCTCTCGTTCTGCTAGGAATACAGACATGAGCCACCATGCCTGGCCTGGAACTACTATATATTTAGACATTATAATTATGTAGTGCTTCCTGTAGGCAGGGGGGCTGTTCTAAGTACCTTACCAATAAATATTATTAAATACTAATAACAAACCTATGGGGTGGGTACTGTTATTTCCCACGGTCACACAGCCTTTGAGTGGCAGAGCCTAGGTTCAAACCAGGTAGGTAACTTAGCACAGAGTCCCTGCTCTCAGCTGCAATGTCATGTACCTCTTGGTTATAGGTGCTGAGAACAGTGACCCCAGTCCCTGCCCTAAGGGGCTTATGTTCCAGTGGGAGTCAAACCATATACATTTTTGAGTCTCTGCTGTTTGCCAAGCACAGGGGACAGGGGTGTCTGCCCAAAAGGCCGTGTCATCTGTGTAGCTGCTGGACACTGTCAGTTCCATGTGGGCAGTGTCCTTGCCAGTATGTGTCCCAAGTACCTGACCTAGTCCTGGCACAAAGTGGCTCAGTTGGCTGGGCAAGGTGCCTCATGCCTGTAATTCCAGCACTTTGGCAGGCTGAGGCAGGTGGATGGATAGCTTGAGCCTAGGAGTTTGTGAACAACCTGTGTAACATGGCGAAACCCTGTTTCTACAAAAAATACAAAAATTAGCCAGTCATGGTGGGGCATACCTGTAGTGTACCAGCTACTCAGGAAGGCTGAGGTGGGAAGATCACCTGAGCCCAGGAGATTGTGGCTGCAGTGACACATGATCACACCCCTGCACTCTAGCCTGGACAACACAGTGAGACCCTGTCTCAAAAAAACCCCAAAACAATAACCAAAAACTCAAACCAAACCAAACCAAAACAAAAACAAAAAGAAAAAAAAAATCCAAAATGGCTTAGTTACTATTTTTGAATGAGCACACAGGACCAACTTTGATATAATTCCAATAATTGTGATTACTCCTTCTACTTCCTCTTTGTTGAAGGGGACGCTAATTACAGTGATGAAAGAAATTCTTAATTTATCTCTTCCTTTCCTTGTAGGTCTAGAACATTTCCATCACTGCAGAAAATTCTGTTGCGGCCAAGTGCTGTGGCTCACGCCTCTAATCCCAGCACTTTTGGAGGCTGAGTTGGAAGGATCACTTGAGGTCAGGAGTTTAGGACTAGCCTGGGCAATAGGATGAAACCCCTTCTCTACTAAAAATATAAAAATTAGCCGGGCATGGTGGCATGCACCTATAATCCCAGCTACATGGGAGGCTGAGGCATGAGAATCACTTGAACCCAGGAGGCAGAGGCTGCAGTGAGCCTAGAGTATGTGGCTATACTCCAGCCTGGGTGGCAGAAGGAGACTCTGTCTCGAACAAAAAAAAAAAAAAAAAAAAGAAGATTCTGTTGCACAGCATTGCTCTGGTTTAGAGGATTAGATCCCTAAACAGCGAAAATCTTTTTAAAAACTTGCTCAAAACCGGATGTACCAGTTAGCCTTCCCTCCCAGATTAGCAGGAGCCTGGGCTGAGGGGTGAGGAGCAGGAGCCAGGAGTGTGGTAGTGGGTGGCTAGACCCAGGTGAAAGGGGCCTGAGTTAGAACCTCAGGGACGATGGTGTCATCAGCAAGAGCAAATACCTGTACAGCCCTTACTGTGTGCTTTATGCATATTTGATCCTCCCAACAACCCTGTTGAGGTTGGTACTTTATTATCCCTAGTTTAAACTTGAAGAAATTGAGTTACATAGAGCTTAAGACATTTACCCAAAGTGACACAGCTAACAAGTAGCAAAGCCAGGATTGGAATCCAGGCAGTCTGGATTCAGAATTGCCACTCTTTTTTTTTCTTTTTTAAGATGCAGTTTGGCTCTTGTTGGCCGGGTTGGAATGTAATGGCACAATCTTGGCAACTCTGCCTCCCAGGTTCAAGCAATTCTTCTGCCTCAGCTTCCCCAGTAGCTGGGATTATAGGCATGCGCCACCAGGCTCAGCTAATTTTTTTGTATTTTTAGTGGAGACGGGGTTTCTCCATGTTGGTCAGGCTGGTCTCGAAC
Organism: Macaca mulatta; assembly: GCF_049350105.2. Lineage (NCBI taxonomy): Eukaryota > Metazoa > Chordata > Mammalia > Primates > Cercopithecidae > Macaca > Macaca mulatta. Next base: position 90,021,143 of record NC_133422.1, on the reverse strand, counting down.
TCCCGACCTCAGGTGATTCGCCTGCCTCGGCCTCCCAAAGTGCTGGGATTACAGGCATGAGCCACTGCGCCTGGTGCCACTCTTCTTTTTTTGAGATGGAGTTTTTCTCTTGTTGCCCAGGCTGGAGTGCAATGATGTGATCTCGGCTCACGGCAACTTCCGCCTCCTGGGTTCAAGCAATTCTCCTGCCTCAGCCTCCCAAGTAGCTGGGACCACAGGTGCATGCCACCATGCCAGGCTAATTTTTTGTATTTTTAGTAGAGACAGGGTTTCACTGTGTTGGCCAGGATGGTCTTGATTCCTGACCTTGTGATCCACCCACCTCAGGCTCCCAAAGTGCTGGGATTACAGGCTTGAGCCACTGTGCCTGGTCAGTTTTTAAACATTTTGATCATGTTCTACAAGTTTTACATATGTAATGACTACAAGATGTGTTCTCTTTCTCTCTCTCACACGTACATATTTAACATACTTTAGGCTGGACACGGTGACTCACGCCTGTAATCCCAGCACTTTGGGAGGTCAAGGTGGGGAGATCACAAGGTCAGGAGTTTGAGAGCAGCCTGGCCAACATGGTGAAACCCTGTCTCTACTAAAAATACAAAAATTAGCTGGGCATGGTGGCATGCACCTGTAATCCCAGCTACTCAGGAAGCTGAGGCAGGAGAATTGCTTGAACCTGGGAGGCAGAGGTTGCAGTGAGTCGAGATTGTGCCAGTGCACTCCAGCCTGGGCGACAGAGCAAGACTCTGTCTCAAAAAAGAAAAAAAAAAAAAAAAAAAAGAAAAGCATACTTTAATAAAAGTTTCAAGAAACAGTGTTCTGACTTAGGAAACATGTGACACACTGATATTTTCGATTCTGTTTCATTAAACAAAGTGCTTTGAGACCGGTTTAGAACCCCTGCTCTTGAGCAGATCCACAAGGTTGCTGTGCTGCAAGGGTGCACTTCCAAAGCCACCTTCAGTGGGTCTTTCCTGGCTTTGAAGAAGCCTTTCACTTCCAGAGCTTGGCCCAGGGAGTCCTTATTTCTCTAAGTCTGGACCTGCTCCTTTATCACCCATGTTATGGGCTGAATTGTGTCCCCCTGAGGTTCATATGTTGGAATCCTGACCTCTAGTACTTCATTCCGAATGTGATTGGGTTTGAAGATAGGGATTTTTTTTTTTTTTTTTTTTTAAGATGGAGTCTCTCTGTTGCCCAGGCTGGAGTGCAATGGTGCGATTTCAGCCCACTGCAACCTCCACCCCTCCCAGGTTCAAGCGATTCTCCTGCCTCAGCCTGCTGAGCAGCTGGGACTACCAGTGCGTGCTACCACATCCGGGTAATTTTTGTATTTTTAGTAGAGATGGGGTTTTGCCATGTTGGCCAGGGTAGTCTCGAACTCCTGACCTCAGGTGATCTGCCCTCCTTGGTCTCCCAAAGTGCTTGGATTACAGGTGTAAGCCATAGTGCCTGGCCTGATTGTGATTTTTTTTTTTTTTTAATAGCAGCCTGAGCAGACTATATTACAGCCCACAAGCCTCACAAAGATACTGACCGGCGTTAGTGCCACTGGTTGTCATTTTCCAGGGCTGCTTTGTAGGGCAGTAATTTGTCCTCTAGTAGACTGAGCTCGCCAAGGAGTTTGACACTCTACTCCACCTGCTTATTATAGAACCACTCCTTCTTTTCCTCATGTTTTTTGGGTTGAGTTCTGGTAAGATCCCTGTAATTCTTCAGATGTGGAACCAATCTTCATAAACCCTTCAGAATACTTTGCTTCCTTCTGAATTACTACAGACAAGCAGTCTGGGAGGTCCAAGTTTGTATAATTATTGTTCTTAACATTCTGTCACTCATTATTGTTGGTGTTCGTTTCTCAATGCCAGATGGGGTGTGTCCTTGGCGCAAGCGTGTCTGGTATAAGCTGTTCTGTTCTTTCAGGCAGAATCACTCAGACTCATGCTCTCAACTTTCTCTCTTTTTTTTTTTTGAGACACAGTCTCTGTCGCCCAGGCTGGAATGCAGTGGTGTGATCTCAGCTCACTGCAACCTCCACCTCCCGGGTTCAAGCGATTCCCCTGCCTCAGCCTCCCAAGTAGCTGGGATTACAGGCGTGCACCACCACGCCCAGCTAATTTTTATATTTTTAGTAGAGATGGGGTTTCACCATGTTGCCACCATGCCTGGCCTGAACTTTCTCTTTTAAATCTACATGCAGATTACCTGAACTATCTGACTTTTGGGAAAACCCGGGCAAGTCCTTAGCATCCAGTATTAAAAAAAAAAGAGATGGCTGTGTTCTCTTAGCAACTCAAAATCGTCTGTCTTCTCCCCCTTTAAAATATGATGTAGTCCTTGTTTTTCCTTAAAATAAATGTTTTAAAGAGAATATTAGTCCATTTGAAGAAGCCAAAATAGGATCTCTTCCCCTCTCCTTGTCACTGTCTCTCTTGAGTGGATTTTGGTCATTTCTGCTCGGACTTGCCCAGAAAATAGGCTGCAGTCTGTGGAAGGGAAATTCCACACAGCTGCCTCATGTCCACAGTTCCTCGGGAGGAATTCCTTTCCTGTAAGGAGGAGACATATTTTCTGAGAGTCCCTTCCAGGAAGGATGAGGTGCAGCAGGAAGGAATCCCACAGAGAGCCGTCTCACAGACACACAAAAGGGAAGGAATTGCCTTTGACTTCTGGGAATTGGAGAGTTTTTTTTTTTGTTTTTTGTTTTTTTTTTAATAGAGGACAAAACAAAGTGAGCAAATGGCAGCTACTAGTGACTGACTGTATCAGGTTTTGGAAAAGTGGAAAAGTGGGCGGTGGGGGTTTTGTTGATTGGATGGAATTCTGCTTGGCAAACCATAGATGACCCTGAGGAAGCCTTAGCCTTTTTTTTTTTTTTTTTTTTTTTTTTGAGATGGAGTCTCCCTCTGTCACCCAGGCTGGAGTGCAGTGTCATGATCTTGGCGTGCCACAACCTCTGCCTCCTGGGTTTAAGTGATCCTCCTACCTCAGCCTCCTGAGTAGCTGGGATTACAGGCACCTGCCACCACACCGGCTAATTTTTTATATTTTTGCCAGAGATGGGGTTTCATTATGTTGGTCAGGCTGGTCTCGAACTCCTGACCTTAAGTGATCCACCTGCCTTGGCCTCCCAAACCTTAGCCCTTTTGATTCCCTGACATCAAATGCTACATCTCTTGGAGAGTTACACTGTGAGAAGTTGGTGACGGGCAACATGGGAGCCCAGGCTGGTGTCAGAAACTCACCCAGAGTCGCAGGGACAAAGCTGTTGTGAGGGTTCCTCCCTGCGAGAATTTTAAGGAAGGAAATGGTGAGCACGAACCTTGGCATTTAAGGACTGACAATGCTGAGATGTTGTGGTGGGTTCTTGAGTACGGCTCAAGTGTCTTTCCAGGGTGGTGGTCCCAGGGAATTGGGCTGGAAACAAGGCCACCCGGTCTCAGCTCTGTGGTTCCTGGGGGGCCCTGTGGCTCCAGGAGCTTGTGAACATGGCGAACCCCACTTCCCCATCCCGTTTCTGCCTTCCCTTCTGTTCTCTTGACAGTCTGTTTTCTACCCCCTGGGGTCAGCAAATCAGCCCCATTTACCGGTTTCCACAAAAATTCATGCACTGTGAGGGCTTGGGGATTTCTCAAAAATTTGGGTTGAGGTATTTCAGGAGGGCCTTGCTTCGCCCCTTTCCGCTCCATCTTCCTCTCTGCCTCCCACTTCTCTGGAGTAAGAGGTACTGCCCTCCTTATCTCAGCCATGTCATTCTGATCACTGTAGGACCGGCTGAGACCTTTTAATGAACAGTTTCCTACCCTTTTAGGCAACCATCTGTAAGACAAGGTAGATTGCTACCCTAACCATGATTAACATTTGCAAGCACTGCCACAGTGCAGCCACTTTCTTTGTTTCCAGCTGAAGAAACTGAGGTGCACAGAGGTTAAATTTCGTGCCCAAAGCAATACAACTAGCAAATGTAGGAGGCTAGGCTGCTTGATTGACTCCCAGCTTAGAGATTGAAAGTCACATGCGAAGCGCTTTGGCAGATAGAGAAGGGGGAGTCATATTCCAGTGTGCATTTTAGTTGGTGCTTTTTCTGTCCTTGAATTAAGAAGTGTGACGTGTGCCTCCAAAAGCATAGCATGCTACAGAAATGGATTTCCTTTCCTGGGGTTAATAATCTGCTGGCCAAATGTTTATCTCTGTAGTATCCTGTGGTTCCTGATGCATTTTAGCATTTGGTTAAATTGTAGAGAAAAGGGTTTGTGTTCTTTATATCTGGATTTTCTATTAGACCACATTTCTATGTGTTGTATTTGCGTCTTTTTTTTTTTTTTTTCCCCAGAAGGAAGTGATTGGCTGTAACAGTTTCTCTCCAACTCTGATCCCTGAGGAAGGGAAAAAAAATACCTTGGTTTGATATGAAATTAGACTAATAGAATTGCTAATTATCTGAGTTCATTGAGTCGGGTTTTTTTTTTTGTTGTTTGATTGTTTGTTTTCCGAGACAGGGTCTTGCCCTGTCTCCCAGGCTGGAGTATAAGTGGTGCGATCATAGCTTACTGCAGCCTCGACCTCCCTGTGCTTGGGCTCAGGTGATGCTCCCACCTGAGCTTCCTGAGTAGCTGGGACTATAGGCATGCACCACCGTGCCTGGCAAATTTTTGTTTTTGTTTTACAGAGGCAGGGTTTTACCATGTTGCCCAGGCTGGTTTCAAACTCCCTGGCTCACGAAATCCACCCGCCTCAGCCTCCCAATGTGTTGGGATTATAGGCGTGAGCCACCGCTCCTTGCCTCTCTGTCTGGGCTTTTATCAACTTGGTCCTCCTGAGAACCTCTGCCTTGATCACCCATCTAGAGGAACCGAGGACCTCTGCCTTTTAAGTCGTCCTTTTCACCTGTACCAGTTGGCCCAGGACAATTGTGGTTTATATCCCTTATCACACTGCCATTATTAAGCTCCCCCTTTCACTCCTAAGAGTATCCCAGGTTAGATGATATGACCATGAATGGTGCTGAAGCTCATATTACATAAGGTATACAGGCCCTCTAAAGCCGTGGGGCATAAGCACAAACTGGACAGGGTGATGTAAATATTTGCTAAACTTTTATCCAAAGTAATGATTGGGAAAAACCTGTTAGTATCCCCACTTGAGCAGACATCTTCAGAAATAACCTATAACCCGTGCTTTGTACATAAGAACAATGGCATGTGGCCTTCTGTCCTCTGACCCTGGGTTGACCACGGTAGGGCAGGGGGTCAGACTTGCGTCCTCCAGTGGGGTGAGTCCCCTTGGTGGTGACTGTCCTGGCTGTTGTTCCAATCTGAGCTAGTTTCTTCGTAAGTCAACTGAAGGTGCAGTATTAACCCTGCAGGGTGGACTGAGGAATGTGTTAGCCATGCTTGCTGCCTTTCTCCAGGACCTGAAGCCCCGCCACCCTCTCGTAGGGTCCCTTTTTCTGTCCCTTCTGCAGGACATATTTTGTGATCTCTGCCCAAACAGAGGCAACACACTTAGTCATTAAGGATTCTTCTGTATTAGGCCTTAGGCTTCAGCACTTGCTGTTCTCTTTGCTTGGAACTTGCTGACCCTGCTCTTGTCACTGGGGGCTCTGTCCTCCTGGGAAACTCTGCCTTGACCACCCATCTAGAGTAACTGCCCCCATTCACTGCCATGGCTCCCTCCTTTCTGTGTGAATCTTTTTTTTTTTTGAGAAGGATTCTCACTCTTGTTGCCCAGGCTGGAGTACAACGGCATGGTCCCAGCTCACTGCAACCTCCACCTCCCAGGTTCAGGCAATGCTCCTGCCTCAGCCTCCCAAATAGCTGAGATTACAGGCGCCAACCACCATACCTGGCTAATTTTTGTATTTTTAGTAGAGACGAGGTTTCACCATGTTGGCCAGGCTGGTCTTGAACTCCTGAACTCAGGTGACCTACACTCCTTGGCTTCCTAAAGTGCTGGCATTATAGGTGTGAGCCACTGTGCCTGGCTGCCTGTGTGGATCTTATTGTTACTCTGAACCCCTCTTTTTAGTGTGGTTGCCTTTCCCCCTGCCTGCTCCCTTCCCCAATGCGAGCTCTGTGAAAATGATCATGGGTCTAGAACCTAGAAGGGTGCCTGTTAGTGGTGGATGCTTAAGAGTTAATTTGAATTAATGAGGTTAATAATTCTTATCTCTCCATAGTCCTGTTGTTGAGATTCCTGGTTAGAAAAAAAAAGTGAATTGTGGGTTGTATACTTTATTTAATTTATTTTTCTTGAGACGGAGTCTTGCTCTGTCGCCCGGGCTGGAGTACAGTGGTGCGACCTCGGCTCACTGCAACTTTTGCCTCCCGGGTTCAAGCAGTTCTCCTGCCTCAGCTTCCTAAGTAGCCGTGACTACAGGCGTGTACCAGCACACCTGGTTAATTTTGTGCTTTTAGTAGAGACAGAGTTTCACCATGTTGGCCAGGCTGGTCTCGAACTCCTGGCCTCAGGTGATCTGCCTGCCTTGGCTTCCCAAAGTGCTAGGATTACAGGCGTGAGCCACTGTGGCCGGCCCATGGGTTATTAATAAAGGCATCTCTATCTGCTGTGGTTTGAGAGGGGTTGAAGGCTACTTCCCATGGGAATGAGTGAGGAAGAGCCTATTGCATTCTGGTGTCTTTGAGGGAAACAGAGAGGGGTAGCGCCTTCTCTGCTCTTGGGTTCCACAGCTGGGGATTGGGAGATTACTCTTTTATCAACTGGTGTTTTTTTTTTTTTTTTTTTTGAGGCAGGGTCTCACTCTGTCACCTAGGCTAGAGTACAGTGGCATAATCACAGCTTGCTGCAGCTTTGACCACTTTTTTTTCTTTTTCTTTTTGTTTTGGAGATGGGTCCCGTACTGTCTCCCCGGCTCGAGTGCAGTGGTGAGATCGTGGCTCACTGCAGCCTTGACCTCCTGGGCTTAAGTGATCCTCCCACTTCAGCCTCTGGAATAGCTGGGACCACAGGCATGTTCCACCATGCCTAGCTAATAAAACACTTTTTTTGTAGGGACTAGGTCTTGCCATGTTGCCCAGGCTGGTCTCAGACTCCTGGGCTTAAGCAATCCTCCCGCCTTAGCCCCTCAAAGTAGTGAGATTATAGGCATGAGCCATTGTGCTCAGACCTGAAATTTGTTTTAAAAAGTGCCCTGGGAGTCACTATGGAGTATTCTCTCTAAATTTATTTCCTATCAAGTCAGCCCTTTAACAGACCATGTATGGCAGCTTTTCGAAGAATGTTTTAGGTCTTTCTAAATTTGCAGCTATTCGGGCTGAGGATTGGCGTGTTTGTAATTGACCTAATGCTTCAAAGAATGGACTGGTTCAGCTGGAATTTTCTTAAAATCTATCCCATTGACGTAGTATTGCACAAGGAGAAAAGTATATGATTTATAATTAGCGTATCCACTTTAACTCTGAATAACAGGCATAAAGGTTATTACATTTTAAATCAGTGTTAACAGTTTTAGACAGCTGTTCTTTGTTACTTGATTTGTTTTTCTTTTTTTGAGACAGAGTCTTACTGTGTCACCCAGGCTGGAGTGCAGTGCAGAGATTGCAGCCCACTGCAGCCTGTATTTTGAGGGACAGTTGTTTTTGCTCATTAGAGTGCTGCTGAGAGAGTTGATTTCCTAGCTCTAGAGTCACTGCCAAGAGTCCTAAACACTTTCCTAGAAGAGAGGTGGTAAGGATGGTTACAAAGAAGCAGGACTGATTGGTGTAGAAATTGGTTTCATGTTCACAGCCAACATGGAGATGGGGGAGTTTTGGATCAGACCTGGCACAGGGCCACGAAGGCTTTGTGTATTTTGTTTACGGAGCTTAAGCAATCTCAGTTATTAGCTTGTGGATAATTACCAGAAATGTGAACTTAAATCCGTGCTTATTTATTTAACCCCTTGCCTTTTCTCCTGAGAATGTAGGGTGGTGGCATTATAAAAACTAAAGCAAAAGCAAGGCTCTACCACTTTCGTAGTGGTTCTGCTTTACTTGCAGTAAAATCATAGCGGGATGACCAAACTGCCCTTCCTCTCCAAACTTCCTACCATTTACTGTAAAATAATGTGGATCATAGGGTGATGTAGGCCAGGGGCTGGAGTCTGTGTCAGAATGTTCCTGTGGAGATTTGTATGTTAAAAATTAAAATGAGAACCCATTTTATTTTATTTTATTTTATTTTATTTTATTTTATTTTTTGAGATGGAGTCTTGCTCTGTTGCCCAGGCTGGAGTGCAGTGGCACAATCTCAGCTCACTACAACATCTGCCTCACGGGTTCAAGAGATGATCCTGCGGGCAGCCTCCTAAGTAGCTGGGATTACAGGTACCCACCACCACAACTGGCTAATTTTCATGTTTTTTAGTAGAGACAGGGTTTCACCATGTTGGCCAGGCTGGTGTCGAACTCCTGACCTCAAGTGATCCACCCACCTCGGCCTCCCAAAATGCTGGGATTACAGGCGTGAGCCATCGGGCCTGGCTTATTCTGTGTTGATTTTTATGATGGTCAATGAGATGTGGCCACAGGAGGAGGCAGAGGAAGTGCTCAGGAAGGCCAAGGTTATTATACTCACAGGTCCTAGGGACAGGAAGCATGTCATGTCCTGCAGGGCCATATGGGGAAGCATCAGTCTTGGTCCCCCCTCTAGGAGCATGAAGGGGCAGGAGTGAGGGGAGAGCCTGGGCCGTGGTCTTTCTTGAGATTTCATGGACAGGGCAGGGGAGTGCATATGAACAGTTTAGAATTGGCTAGTTTGAATAATTTTGGCAGGCTGTAATCTACAGGCGTGGTTTCTAGTTGCCTGTTATCAGGCCCTGTCATGATACAGGTGAAGAAATACTGCTTCCTGGGGTGGACAGGCCAGATAAAGAAGGCACAGCTCTGGGTTGGTTGGTTTGCGTATCAGAGCTGTGCTCCTGGCTGGGCCCTGCTGGTTCTAAGAATTGGCCAGCTCTGGGAAGGACAGTCTCTCCCCAGCCAGAGAGGTTTTCAAAATGTCAAGACATCATAATATGCACAAAGTAAAAACTATAAACAGTACAAAGGCCCTGAACAGGGTCACCCTGCTGTATGAGAAATCTGATGGCCTGGCTGAAGGAGAAAATTGCTTGGTGAGAAGCTAAAGCAGGCTCGGTAGTTGTATGAGTCTGTTTTCACGCTGCTAATAAAGACACACCTGAGACTGGGCAATTTACAAAAGAAGAGGTTTAATGGACTTACAGTTCCATGTGGCTGGGGAGACCTCACAATCATGACGGAAGGCAAGGAGGAGCAAGTCACATGGATGGCAGCAGGCAAAAAGAGAGCTTGTGCAGGGAAACTCTTGTTGTTAAAACCGTCAGATCTCGTGAGACTTCTTCACTATCACAAGAACAGCATAGGAAAGACCCGCCCCCATGATACCATTATCTCCCGTCAGATCCCTCCCACAACATGTGGGAATTGTGGGAGCTAGGGAGCTACAAGATGAGATTTGGGTGGGGACACAGAGCCAAGCCATATCAGTAGTGTAAACCTGGAGCCAGCAGGAGGAGGCATTTGACAGAACAGGAGGGTCCATGGTGCTCAAAGTCTTAGGACAAATAGTTCCCATGGAACAGAAGGCAACGCACCTGGCCCTGTTGCGTTTAATTTTAACTTTGCTGTATTTTCAATGATCCTCCAGGGAACTGGTGGCACACCCTGAGTCTGCTTGGTGGGCTAAGGACTCACAACCTGAGGGAAGGGGCCCGGAACGAAAGGAAGCCATGGCACAGGGTGTCATTTGGGACCCCATGCCCATCCAAGCCGACAGCTGCAGTAAGGCTGAGCAAAACACTCCTACCCGAACCTCACTCTGACATTGTGGGAGGCCCTACCTTGTCAAAGCTGAAAGAAACGTCAGGAAAAGAAAATGCCCAAAATAATTGTAACACATGTGCTATTAGTTTGGAGACTTTGGTAAAAGATTTGGAAGTTTCAGGGAAGATTCCAGATCAGCAGGGACCATGTTCTTCATAAATTGCTCTTTGAATTAGGATAAAAAAAATCAATTGCCATAGATAAAATTTCTGGGATTTTTATGAGCCCAACCTGTTTTCCAGGTTAATCATGCCTAAATATCTTGTTTTTTTTCTTTCTTGCCTTTCCTGTCATGTAATGTCACTGGGGTCCTGTAGGGGGTGGGTGGGTGTGTGTGTGTGTGTGTGTGTGTGTGTGTGTGTGTGTGTATGATTTTGTGTCAGGTAGCAGGTGTTTAGGTTTGTCCAGCACGTGTTTATTTTATTTTTATTTTTTTATTTGTTTGTTTTTTCGAGACGGAGTCTCACTCTGTCACCCAGGCTGGGGTGCAATGGTGACATCTAGGCTCACTGCAACCTCTGCCTCCTGGGTTCAAGCGATTCTCCTGTCTCAGCCTCTCCAATAGCTGGGATTACAGGCACGCAGCACCACACCTGGCTAATTTTTGTATTTTTAGTAGAGACGGGGTTTTACCATGTTGGCCAGGCTGGTCTCAAACTCCTGACCTCAGGTGATCCACCTGTCTTGGCCTCCCAAAGTGCTGGGATTACGGGTGTGAGCCACCGTGCCCGGCCCCATGTGTTTAGTACTAGATGCTAAAATCAATCTGTGGTCTTGTGGAGTTTATAATCCACTGAATTAATTTAGATTAATTCACAGGATTAATTTGGATTTCATGTTTGAATATGAAATTTGTGGTCATTTAAACAGAAACTGGGCTGAAAAGTACTTTTTTCTCTGTCTGTGAAAGGTTTTTTTTTTTAAGGCAAATGAACAGTATAAATTAGATTGCTTAGAGAATGTTGTAAACACATTTTACCACAGACACTTTATGTGCTCAAAGAGGCCTGTTGCAGTGGCTCACGCCTGTAATCCCAGCACGTTGGGAGCCCAAGGCAGGTGGATCACCTGAGCTCAGGAATTTGAGACCAGGTTGGCCAACATAGTAAAACCCTGTCTCTACTAAAAATACAAAAAATTAGCCAGGTGTGGTGGCAGATGCCTGTAATCCCAGCTACTTGGGAGGCTGAGGCAGGAGAATCACTTGAACCTAGGAGGTGGAGGTTGCAGTGAGCCGAGATTGTGCCGTTGCGCTCCAGCCTGGGCAACAAGAGCGAAAGTTCGTCACCAAAAAAAAAAAAAAAAAAAAAGGAGATATATGCTCAAAGAACATGCTGGAGCATTTCCCCTAAGGAAGTTATCTCAGGTACTGGAGATTAATCAGCCTGCACCTCTTTGTGTATATTCAATACTTTAGATATTTTTTGTGAGTTCAAACTGGCTTTTTCTTAAAGTTGGTGGGGAGAGGTATGTGATCAGACTTCTTGGTTGGGTGGGAGCTTTTTAGATTGAGTCCAGCCTGTTTTCCAGGCTGTTGGCTATTGGTGATTAAAGGCCCAGGGAATCCTGCTTGTCTCCTTCCAGTTTTGTGCAGAGCTATGTCACGCTGCGTGCTCTGTTTCTGTTAGGACCAACATCTGTTTGTTATATAAATAGAAAAGGAACATAAAGCTAAGGAACCAAGAAGTTCCATTGCAAATCAGTATCTCTCAAAGTATCCTTGATGTTTGGTAGAAGTTCTCCGCTTCCCGAAATTTTTGGACAAACATTGTGATATTCATAAATACCGAACTGCTAGGATATTGAGGGCTGAGGTAACGCAAATATTTGCTGAGGTTTTGTAGATTAATAATCTGTTAATCATAGCTGTGGCCTTAGAGAATAAACAACCTCTGTGTAGGCTTCTGTGTAAGATGGGGGCCTCTGCGAACCAAAGGCCAGCGTGTGACCTTCTTATCCTCTACTTCCTAGGCCAGCAGTGACTGCCTTTGGAGATCTCATTGTTTACAGCCCTGTCTCTGACTCAAGGTGGCAGACTGTGTTTTTGGTAGAGCCCAGCCAGCCCCTGTCACATTGCACACTAACGTAATCTGTCTGCAGCTGTCTCTGGATTCTTTAGCTGCACTAACTGGAGTTAATCATAGATCTGAGCTAAACTTTGTTATGGGTCAGGAGAGAAAGGCCATCTGGCTATTTCTTGGGTCGTTTTGGGTGTATTTTTCCACTGCTCATCATTTGACCACCATCTTTTTTTTTTTTTTTTTAGATGGAGTCTCGCTCTATCTCCCAGGCTGGAGTGCAGTGGCGTGATCTGGGCTCACTGCAAGCTCCACCTTCTGGGTTCATGCCATTCTCCTGCCTTAGCCTCCCGAGTAGCTGGGACTACAGGCAGCCGCCACCATGCCCGGCTAATTTTTTGTATTTTTAGTAGAGACAGGGTTTCACTGTGTTAACCAGATGGTCTCTATCTCCTGACTTTGTGATCCTCTCGCCTCGGCCTCCCAAAGTGCTGGGATTACAGGCATGAGCCACCGTGCCCAGCCCATTTGGCCACCATCTATTAGGCATCTGAAAGAAGAGAAACTCATGGGTGATGGCTCTGCCTGTAGCTTCCCTACTCAGTGTGGTTTGCAGACAGTAGCATTGCCAGCATCTGGGGCTGGGGAGAAACACAGGGTCTCATGTTCTGTCCCAGACTTAGTATCAGAATCTGTACTAGATCTCAGGCGTGGGCCAACCAGCCCCTGTTATGTGTTTGGTTGACACTGGGCTGCTGCTGGTAGACCTCCCTTTCTCTTCTATGCCACAGGGTCTCATCAAACTGCAAAGGAGCTGGGTAATAGAGTCAAACCCTGTGCCAGGAATGATGGGAGAAGGAAGGGCCAGATCCACAAATGGGCCAAGGAATGGATTAGGTGAGCTAAGCTGTGGTTGTAGTTCAGCCATCACTATTATGCCCACCTTTTCTTATTCCTTTCCTATTTGTTTTTCTTTTCTTTTCTTTCCTTTTTTTTTTTTTTCACAGCCTGGTAATGTGGAATATTTACTTTTCTTAAATCACTGTATTAAAAGATGAAAAAAGTCATTTTTCCTCTTCCCCTTCCCACAGTCATTGCTGATTAGAGGAAATACTAACAAAATATACTAATTTCATTTCCAACCACAGATAACACCAATATTAATAGTTGGGTGACTGTCCCTCTTCTCATAGAGAAAACCCAATGCCTATCAAATGCCCAGCATTGAAGAGCTATACAAATGTGGATTTTCCGGTAGTCTTCCTCCCTCCCTTCCTTTATCCTCTCTTATGACAGAAAATTACAAACATGTGCAAAAGTAGAGGGAACAGTAATGAATCCCTGAATACCAGTCTGTCAATGATCAATTCCCAGCCAACCTTGACCCTCCTTCTACTCATTTCCTGCCCTAGAAGTGTTACTTTTTTGGCACATCTGATGAGTGAAGTGAAGAATGGTATTTCATTGCTCTGTTTTTCTTTTCTCTATTCTTTGCTTTTCTTGCAAAACCCCACTCTGTCACCATGCATTTGTTACGTAATTGTCACATGTATCTGTAGGAAATGGCCAGTATATGATTATATATACGCTGTTAAATTATCCATTGAAATCACATTGTGTTCCTTCTCACTACATTTTTTAACCTTTATGTTATAAAGCAGATACAGAATATTATACAAGCAAATGTGTAACTTGGATAATTAATTATAAGGTTAACATCCTGGTAAGTAACAACCAGATCAAGAAATAAGATTTTGCTGGTCCCTGTTCTGTGTCCTGTCTAAATTCCAGGCTCCTTCCTTCCCTCAAAAAGAACTGAAAGTCAACTTCAAATTCTTTGTAGTCTATGTTACCTTTAAATCTTGATCAATGTTGTGTATTGTGTATATGTGTGTGTGTGTGTGTGTGTGTGTATATATATATATATATATTTTTTTTTTTTTTTCTTTTTTGAGATGGAGTCTCGCTGTGTCACCCAGGCTGGAGTGCAGTGGTGCAGTCTTGGCTCACTGCAGCCTCCAGCTCCTGTGTTCAAGCAGTCCTGCCTAAGTCACTAGAATAGCAGGTCAGCTACTGACAGGTTGTAGCTAGTGCTGCTGACAGGTTGTAGGCTCTGTATTTGGAATATTTAGGTACGGCAAATCAGGGTGGCCCAGCCCACCCTGACTTCCGGTCAACCAGCTGCAAATTCTATGCTTCCCATGACCCCCCTTGGGTTCAATGATCTGCTAGAATGACTCACAGAACTCAGGGAAGTGCTGCGCTTACCATTACAGTTTCACTACAGCAAATGGATGCCAACTGGAACCAGAGGGAGAGCCCCAAATACAAAGCTTTCTTGTCCCATCCCTGGGGAGTTGAGACCTGTCACTTCCTAGCCTACTAGTGTGTGACAATGCCCAGAGTATTACCAGCTAGGAAATCTCATCCGGGTTTTGGTGTCTGGAGTTTTTATTGGAGCTTCATTACATCAACACGATTGATGGGCTCATTGGTCATGGGATTGATCTCAGTCTCCAGTATCCCCTACCCTGGAGGTTGGGCAATAGCAGTTGGCTCAGAGCCCAACCCTCTCATCACAGGGCTGGTCTTTGTGACATGCACAGCCCCCATCCTGAGTCATTTTGTTAACCTCAGCTGCTAGGGACCCACTAGGTTATATTACGTCCCTGATAATTTATGTTAGTGTAAACCATCAGGGACCACACTTCTATTACTTGGGGAATTCCAAGTATTTGGAGGAACCAGGGACAAAACCCAGCCAAATTCTTTATTACGTGAGTTCCTTCCCTTCCACTCCTTAGTCTTCATTTCTCTGGCCCTGTTTACTTTGACCACCCAGCCCCTTGTCACTGTGCCTATAGAACTTTGCAGAAGACAAGTCAGGGGAGCTGGTGTATTAGTCCATTTTCACACTGCTGATAAAGACATACCCAAGACTGGGCAGTTTACAAAAGAAAGTGGTTTAATGGACAGTTCCAATGTGGCTGGGGAGGTCTCACAATCCTGGCAGAAGCAAAAGGCACATCTCACATGGCGGCAGACAAGAGAACTTATGTAGGGAAACTCCACTTTATAAAACCAGCAGATCTCTTGAGACCTATTCACTATCATGGGAATAGCATGGGAAAGATCTGCCCCCATGATTCAGTTACCTCCTACCAGGGCCCTCCCACAACACGTGGGAATTGTGGGAGCTATAATTCAAGATGAGATTTGATGGCCAGGTGCGATGGCTTACGACTGTAGTCCCAGCACTTTGGGAGGCCGAGGTGGGCGGATCACTTGAGATCAGGAGTTTGAGACCAGCCTGTCCAACATAACATGGTGAAACCCCATCTCTACTAAAAATACAAAACAAATTAGCTGGACATGGTGGCAGGCGCCTGTAATCACAGCTACTTGAGAGGCTGAAGCAAGAGAATCACTTGAACCTGGGAGGTGGAGGTTGCAGTGAGCTGAGATGGCACCACTGCACTCCAGCCTTGGTGACAGAGTGAAACTCCGTCTCAAAAAAAAGATGAGATTTGAGTGGAGACAGAGTGAAACTCTGTCTCAAAAAAGAAAAAAAACAAAGAGATTTGAGTGAGGATACAGCCAAACCATATCAGCTGGTAATGCAGCACACAGAAATAGGAGAGAGCCCAGGGGGCAATGTTACCTAGGCACTCTCGCCAAAGGGATAATGCCCCACTTCCTAATGGGGGAAGATGGCCTGGCAGGCTCCCGAGAGCCTGTCACTTGTTGGTGCGAGGGCTCTGAACTCTGCTGTCTGGACGAGTCTCAGCCCTGTCACATGCAACCTGCATGCCCCAGGACAGCTACATGTCTGCCATATGCCTGAGTTTTCCCATCCATAGGGAATGGTGATAACGACACTGCATCATTTTGCTGAGGCTGCCGTAACAAATTCCTACACACTTGGTTGTTTAAGACAATAGAAATTTATTCTCTTACAGTTCAGGAGGCCAGAAGGTAAAAAATCCAGGTCTAGGCAGGGCTGTGTTCCCTCGATAAGGTGGGGTGAATATTCCTTGCCTCTCCCAGCTTCTGGTGGCTCCCAGCAGTCGTTGGTGTCCTTCACTTGTGTCTGCATCACTTGAGTCTCTACCTGTGTTTACACCTCCTTCTCTTCTGTCTGTCCCAGGTCTCCCCTGCCTCTTTCTTGGAAGGACACTTGTCATTGGATTTAGGACCCACTTGGATAATCCAGGATGATGTCTTCACTCCAATGTCCTCAGTTTAATTCCATGTGCAAATACACTTTTTCCAAATAACATTCAGTCCTTTACCATGAAAGGTAATACTCACAGGTACTGGGGGTCAGGACTTGGGCATATCTTTTTGGGACCACCATTAAACCCCCTTCAGGAGCCTACTTCACAGGATTGTGAGGATTGCCTCAAAATGCTTGAACCGGTGCCGGGCACACACTAAGTGCTGTTAAGTGCTGGTGACCGGTGGGGACAGATACAGCCCGATCTTTTGTGTAATCTTGACTCCTTATTTCCCCTTATTTTAATCTTTTCCCCTTCACAGTTATCTAAGTGTACGTGGGGTACGCATATTTAATTTTCATACTAAGAGATTTTTTCAATCTGTATGGAAGCCATGTACTTGCCTCTCCTTCAGGGCTGGGATTTTTTTCATTTTGCTGGCTGTGAGCACACACACAAGCCCGCAGGTGCCTAAGCCTCTTGTATGCGTGTTTTGAACTGTGTCCTCTGAGTTATGTGTCTAGGTGCATGCCCTCTTGTTAGTGTGGGTCTCCTTCCCCGCTGTAGCACTTCCTAATGTTAGGCATTTGTCCGTTACAGCAGCTATTCAGTGATTTCCTACTTGCTCAAATTCCTGTCCTCAAGCAATCCTTGAGCCTCAGCCTCCCAAAGGGTTGGGATTATAGGCATGAGCCACTGCACCTGGCTAATTTCGTGTTTTACCTCGTTAACCTTTTATTTTTATACTTTTAATCTTTTTTTTTTCTTCTTGTGTCATGCTTTTAAACCAGTACTCTAGAGTTTTCATCATTGTCTTTTAAATATTTTAACATCTGGTAGTGTCTTTTAACTTTTTATTTTGAAATAATTCAACCTGATGAAAAAGTGCAAGGGTGGTACATACATACCACTCCTGTATACCCTTCATCCAGATTCCCTAATGTTAACTTCTACCATAGTTGTCATTGTCTCTTTCTCTGTTTATACATATTATCCTTTGTTATCTGAACTACTTGAAAGTGGATTGTAGTCTGGACGTGGTTGTTCCCACCTGTAATCTTAGCACTTTGGGAGGCTGAGGTGGTTGGATCACCTGAGGTCAGGAGTTCGAGACGAGCCTGGCCAACATGATGAAACCCTGTCCCTACTAAAAATACAAAAAATTAGCCAGGTGTGGTGGTGTGCGCCTGTAATCCCAGCTACTTGGGAAGCTGAGGCAGGAGAATCGCTTGAACTCAGGAAGCAGAGGTTGCAGTGAGCCGAGATCGCACTTCACTCCAGTCTGAGGGAGAGAGCAAAACTCGGTCTCAAAAAAAAAAAATAAATAAAGTGGATTGTAGACATGAGGCCCCTTACACCTAAATATTTTAGTGCATGTGTCTTAAATAAAAGGGCACTTTCCATCGTAGTTACAGAACACCCAACAAAATTCAGAAATTTATCTTCAAACTCCATAACCAGTTTCCCTGTATTAGTTTTTTGGGCCCAAGATCCTATAATGTCTTTGGCTGTCATATTTCTTTAGTATCCTTTAGTCTGGAACACTTTTGCAGTCTTTTCTTGTCTCTCATGTCCTTGATAATTTGAAAAATATTCAGGTCATCACATTCTAGAATATTCTTCAAAGATGCAAAAAAATGTGATGTGACCTCATAGCAGAAATACCATAAAAATAAATACAGTATCCTCAGTGCATCGTATCCGGAGGCACACAATGGTGATGGTAACTGTTATCACTTGGTTAAGGTCGTGTCTGCCAGGTTTCCCTGTTCTAAAGTTGATTATGCAATACTTTATTCTTTTAAATACGTGTTTTATGGGGAGATAATTGGAGGCTATGAAAATATCTTACTTCCCATGAATCTTTTACCCACTGATTTTAGCAACCATGGATGGCTTTTCAATAAGTAAATCACTTATTACTGTGGAAGTTGCCAAATGACGATTTTTTTTTTCTGATTCTATTGTTAATTCTGATCTTAATTGTTTGGCATTCTATAGTAAGAAATATTCTGTTTCCCTCATTTATTCACTCATTTATTTATAGCATTATGGGCTTATGAATAATTTTATTTGTTGGATTTGAATCCATTACACTTATGATTTATTTTGGTGCTCAGATTACCCCAGGTTTGGCCATTGGGAGCTCCTGTGTCCTTTGGACATGTTTTGGGATTCTTTGAACATTTCCTTACTTCTGTGGCACAAAAAGGTAGTCCAGACATGTCGTGTACTTTTTTTTTTTTTTTTTTTAGACAGAGTCTAGCCCAGGCTGGAGTGCAGTGGTGTGATCTCAGCTCACTGCAAGCTCCGCCTCCTGGGTTCACACCATTCTCCTGCCTCAGCCTCCCGAGCAGCTGGGACTACAGGCGCTCACCACTATGCCTGGCTAATTTATTTGTAGTATCAGTAGAGACAGGGTTTCACCATGTTAGCCAGGATGATCTCGGTCTCCTGACCTTGTGATCCACCGGTCTCGGCCTCCCAAAGTGCTGGGATTACAGGCGTGAGCCACTGCGCCCGACCATCTTGTACTTCTTTTTCCCCAATCTTGGATTCAGCCATTTCTCCAAGGAACCTCTGCATTAAAAAAAAAGTTACATGTTCTTTTTAATAAGTGGATACTGTATTTAGAAACAGTGCTGGGCACTATGCACATTTTTTTTTTTTTTTTTTGAGACGGAGTTTCACTCTGTTACCCAGACTGGAGTGCAGTGGCATGATCTCGGCTCACTGTAACCTCTGCTTCCTGGGTTCAAGCAATTCTCCTGCCTCAGTCTCTCAAGTAGCTAGGATTACAGGCGCATGCCACTACGCCTGGCTAAATTTTGTATTTTTAGTAGAGATAGGGTTTCACCATGTTGGCTAGGCCGGTCTTGAACTCCTGACCTCAGGTGATCCACCCACCTTGGCCTCCCAAAGTGCTGGGATTACAGGCATGAGCCACCGTGCCCGGCCTAGGCATATTTATTGTTATGGGATCTCATTGCTTCTAGGCACTCTAAGCAGACAAAGCTAGGATGTATTTGCATACACAGATCAACACATATTATTTATATATTTGTGTGTATGTGTATATACACATACAGACATATGCATGTGCAGTTGGTTCTTGTTACTAGTGGAGCTCTATAAAGTCTCCACAAACACAGGACTAGTGAACACTGAACCATTGCTTCCAGGGGAAATACAGGGTTAGGTTCCTATGCGCCTTTGGTCACATGTTTGTCAGCCATTTAATATATAACCTTGTTTTATGCATGTTTCTGCTTAGAGACACTTTATTTAATATATAGTTAATTCATTAACTTTGAATTAACAGCCAGCAGCACTATAGCTCATGCCTGAAGGAAGCTTCTATAACACACGTTTTTTCTGTAGGGCACATGACAGACCTCTTGCGCTTTGATGCACCAGACTGCACTTGAGCGTGATGCTTGGGGCCATTGTAGACAGCGAAGTCACCCACAAAAATCCCCAGAATGTGAAGAACATGGTACTGAACATCCCACAAAAGGATACTTGTTTCTACTCTAAGAGCGGGAATAAGAAGGCAGAGTGTCGGCTGGGTGTGGTGGCTCACACCTGTAATCCCAGCACAGGTGGCATTGTAATCACACCTAGGGAGGCCTAGGTGGCTGGATCGCTTGAGGTCAGGAGTTCGAGACCAGCCTTGCCAACATGGTGAAACCCCATCTCTACTAAAAACACCAAAAATTAGCCGGGCTTGGTGGCATGTGTCTGTAACCCCAGCTACTCGGGAGGATGAAGCAGGAGAATCGCTTGAACCCAGGAAGCAGAGGTTGCAGTGTGTCAAGATTATGCCACTGCACTCCAGCCTGGGCGACAGAGTGAGACTCTTGTCTTGGGGGGGAGAAAAGAAAAAAAAAAGTCTAAGTGTCATTTCGTTTGACTTCAGCTGGGAGCATGCATGTTGGGTGACTCAGATATTTTGCTGCTCTGTGCACGTCTGTGAAGGACTGCAGGATACCTGGAGGACTGATTTTTTAATTTAGCAAGTAGGCAAACTCGCAAGTACAAGATTTGTCACTAAAGAGCATCAAGTGTATATTGATTTCTCTATCTTTATTTCGGTATCTATTTATATAGATGTGTATTAGGAAACACATTAGGTAGACTTCACACCAGGGCTTCAAATCACAGTTCAAAATCTCATGCTTTGTTCTGGCTTTCCCTCTTTCCGTATTTGTGTCTTCATCCTTCAGTAGTGAGAAACTTGACTCCTGCTGTCCTCAACACCTTGACTTCTTTGCTCAGTCCTCTTGTTTCTCACCAGGGCCCCAGCCACACGGGCCGTCTACTTGCAGGGCATGTTCCTTGGACCTGGTGTGCGGGGCTCCAGGGCTGTGCTCCCAGGCTGCTGCTTGTGAACTTGCGGAGAGCTGCCCCCCAGGCATGTTGCCCTAGGCTGGCCTCCCAACCTAGTGGATACTTCTTTTGATCATTGTTCACTGTAACCTCAAGCCCCTGGGCTCAAGCATCCCTCCTACCTCAGCCTCCAGAGTGGCTAGGACTACAGATGCGTGCCACTGTGCCCAGCCAATTAATTAATTAATTAATTAATTTTTTTTTTTGTGGAGATAAGGTCTCACTATGTTGCCCAGGCTGGTCTTGAACATTTGGGCTCAAGAGATCCCCCTGCCTCAGTCTCCCAAAGCATTGGTATTATAGGCATGAGCCACCATGCCTGGCTTGAAGTTAGTTTCTTATTAATGTTTTCAGTATCATTAGACTATAGTAATGCAGTAGATTTTTGACTGTTTATTGGTATTGTACATCTTGCAACCCTAATGTGCTAGCTTACTGTCTTCAGTCAATGTAGGATTGGAGTTCTAATTGTGTAAAACTCTCTGTATATAAGGTTTATTACTTTGTGTTTTTTCTTCAATAGCCATGTCACCATTAATACTAGTAAATGGATGAGCCGTTCCTTTGTAATATCTTATTTTAATGACAATGAATTTAAGGTATGTTTTGCTGATAAGAAGAGCTGCTCATGGATACAGCTTTTTATGTTACTGCTGTGCTGGTTCTAGGTAATTTCTTTTTTTTGACACGGAGTCTTGCTCTGTCACGTAGGCTGGAGTGCAGTGGTGTGATTTTGGCTCGCTGCAACATCCGCCTGTCGGGTTCAAGCAATTCTTCTGCCTCAGCTTCCTGAGTAGCTGGGATTACAGGTGCACACCACACCCAGCTAATTTTTGTATTTGTAGTAGAGATGGGGTTTCGCCATTTTGGTCAAGGCTGGTCTTGAACTCCTGACCTCAGGTGATCTGCCCACCTTGGCCTCCCAAAATGCTGGGATTAAAGGTGTGAGCCACTGGGCCTGGCAGTTCTTAAAAAATTTGATTGAGAGTTGCTTCTTCCTTTTCTATGAAATATGACATTTACAAAATTGTTTTTGAAAGGATGACTTGCGTTGCGATGTTTTTCTTGTTTTGAGGTCCTAGAGTAAATTAGAAATAGGATGTGGAATTTTAAACTGACTTCTTGTGCATCTGCTTATTTTTGTGGTAGAGTCGCAGAGTTACGACCAAGCAGGGGAGGTGAGATTTGTGCAGGCTGGGGTGTTGGGAGCGTGAAGTGATCTAGTTTGCTTGAATGAAAGGATGAGACTCGCTGTATTGGTGAAGTTTCTTTCAAATCCAATTTCTAACTGGTTTGTTTGCTGTCCACAGTTCATCATGTACAGAGTAGCTTAAAAACATTCACAATTTCCCTGTTATCTTTAGGATAAAGTCCAAATTTCTGAGTTTAGAACACAAGACCTTTGATTACCCCATTATCACCCCAAACCCCATGCAGCATTTTCTCTGCTGTCTCTAAACAATAAGTCTCGGCTGTGTGGCTCCGTTTTTCTGGAAAGCTTGTCCCTTCTTCCTCCTTTGTCTTCTCAGTAAACTCCAAATTCTTTCCCTAAAGTTTGCTCAAACTTTGTCCCTTTCTCCAAACCCTCTCCAACTTCCCAGGTATCTACCTACACCCTCTTTCTTCTCTGTACCGTACAAATGGTTCCCAGACCTGGCCGATGACCAGGATGTGCTGGGTGAGGGGAACTCTTTAAGGACCACCACTTGGGCTTCATCTTGGCTTGTTCTGATTCAGTCATTTGGGATTGGGCTCTAGGTGTTTGTGGGTTTTTGTTTTAAAATTCCCCAGGCATAATTGGGTAATGTATTAAAGTTGACTGAAAAACAAGAAACTCCCCAGTAAAACTCTCCAGGCTGAGGTAGGAATTTTGCTAATGAGCCAGAGTTGGGTTGGGAGTATTGGAGTAGATGCCAGACAAGTGCTTCCCATTTGGTGTGTCAAAGCAAGCTGTATGGCAGGTTCTCAAACCTGAACCTGCATCCGCATCACCTGGAGAACATCAGAAGATACGGATTGCAGGACCCCACTCTCAGAGTTCCTGATTCATAGACCTGGAGTGGGTCATGAGAATTTGCATTTCTAACTCTTCAGGGGATTCTGGTGCTGCTGGTCCAGATATCACACTTTGAGAACCTCTGCTGTACAGAAGATGAGTCTGGTGAGCTGGGATGTTGAACCCTTAGCATAATAGAGACCTAAAGAAAGCCCACAAGTAGAGTCTGTGCATAGCCTGTGACCACATGTGTCCCATCTTTTTTTTTTTTTTTTTTTTAATTTCCCACACTACACAGATGTTGTATGTCCCATCTTACTGTAATTCTTTGTTAACATAGATGCCTTGAACTCTTGGAGTGGAATTGAACCGGTGGATTTACTAATGGGTTTATATCATTTGCTAATGTGGCTGAAAGACTGCTGTCATCGTCTTGTGACTTCTGCCTGGGGCCAACATTTGATGTAAGATTCTATAGCCTGTCCAGAAAGGCTATAGAAGACCTTAGTGCAGTGGTTCTCATCCCTGTGATTTTGCCACCCTGGCATTTCCTCAGATAATTTTAGTTGTCAGGACTTGGGATGGGGATGCTGTTGGCTTCTTGAGGGTGGAATCCAGGGATGCTGTTAACCATCCTACAGTGCACAGGATGGCACCCCCAACAAAGAGTTATTCAGCTCCAAATGCCAGTAGTGCCAAGGCTGAAAACACTTGCCCTAGGGGAAGGTCTCTTTCTCTCTCTGTCTCTTTTTCTTTCTCTCTTCTTTCTTTCTTTCTTTCCTTTCATTCCTTTCTTTTCTTTCTTTCTTTCCTTCTTTCCGGAGTTTCACTCTTGTTACCCAGGCTGGAGTGCAATGGTGCGATCTCAGCTCACCACAACCTCCTCTTCCCTGGTTCAAGTGAGTCTCCTGCCTCAACCTCCCGAGTAGCTGGGATTACAGGCATGTGCCACCACGCCCGGCTAATTTTGTATTTTTAGTAGACACAGGGTTTCTACATGTTTGTCAGGCTGGTCTCGAGCTCCCAACCTCAGGTGATCCACCTGCCTTGGCCTCCCAAAGTGTGGGATTACAGGCATGAGCCACCGCGCCCGGCTGGGGGAAGGCGTTTCTAATGAAGTAGAGTAGGTCTTCTGTGAGATCTGTCACTGGGTCTCCCTGCACCCAGCTCCTGCTCTCCAGAGTCCCTGACTCTGAGCAGCCTACCTTCCTCTCCACCCTGCCCCAGTGCAGCCCCGAGGCTGGGCCCAGGAGCCTCCCACAGCCAGGGCTGGCAGACTCTTCAAGGAGAACTAACCAATGGTTAATAATTTGCCACACCTGGAACTACTTTGAAATGCATTATTCTTTCAATAATAAATGACTTATTGAGTGAGGCTAGAGCATCTGTTGAATCATTTACTGACCTCAGGTGACCTGCACATTCCCCTTCTCCTGCAGGCACTTAAAGAGGGTTGCTGGGCCCCAGATGTGGGTATTCTCTGCTGCTGCTCCTCAGCCTGGGTGGAGAGTCATTCACTCGTTCACCCCACACAGTTCTAAGCAGCTCGCCTGGTCCCTGGCCCAGTGAACAGCATAAAAAAATCCTGCCCTAAGCGAGCTTTTGTTCTAGAGGGGAAAGTGACAAAATAGTTAAGTGCATTATTTTTTATCTATACAAATAGATTGTAGTAAATGGGTGAAGAAAGTGAGAATGAGGATATAAATGATCGACAATGAGGGTATGTTTGGTTTTTTGTACACAAGGGTAGGACTTTCTGGAGACTGAGACCTGCAGGAGAGAAGATCTAATTGTGGGAGAAGATGGAGAAACGCATTTGCTCGCAGGCAAGGGGACAGGCAAACGGGAGTGTGGGATACTGTCAGAAACACATCAGGCCAGGGTGGCTGGAACACTGAATGAAGGGGACCCAGTCAAGTACAGCACCCCATCATGAGTTTCATTGTTTTTCTACTGCAGGAAAGCAGCATGGCGTGATATTTTTAAGAATCCACTCTGGCTTTTCTATTGAAAGGGAAACCAAGGGTGAATGTGGGTAGGTCAGCTAGCAGGCTGTTGGGGCCCTGAAAATTCATGACGCCTTGGGCCACAGTGATGGAGGCAAAGATGTAGAGAGAAAGGGTTATTGTTGGGACAAATGCGCCTGGAAAGGCAGGTTGGAGCTCTTGCAGGCATGTGTGGGCTCATATAGGTGAGGCATATGTGTGGGGCATGGCTGCGCACTGAGTGACATGACACATGTCTTAAAGGCACACATGTTTATTTCCCAGGGACAGATAAATTTTGAGCAGTCTGGGAAAGCATCAAGGTAACTGACTAAATTCTGTCAGTTTAGCCTTGAGAAGTGTGAATTACATGTTCACATGCATGTAATTCAGCTTCCAAAGCAATTCTTTGACCCCAGTGAAGCACAGTTGACCCTTAAACAACAAGGGTTTGAACTGCAAGAGTCCACTTATGTGCAGATTTTCTTTTTTCTTTTCTCTTTTCTTTTCCTTTCCCTCCCTCCCTCCCTTCCTTCCTTTCTTTCCTTTCCCCTTCCTTCCTTCCTTCCTTCCTTCCTTCCTTCCTTCCTTCCTTCCTTCCTTCCTCTCTCTCTCTCTCTCGTTCTTTCTTCCTTTCTTCCTCTTTCTTTCTTCCTTCCTTCCTTTCTTTTTTTTTTTTTTTTTTTGAGATGAAGTCTCGCTCTGTCACCCAGGCTGGAGTGCAATGGCATGATCGTGGCTCACTCTAACCTCCACCTCCTGGGTTCAAGCGATTGTCCTCTCTCAGCCTGCTGAGGTGCTGGGATGTGCACTGCCATGTCCAGCTAATTTTTCTGTATTTTCATAGAGACAGGGTTTCACCATGTTGGCCAGGCTGGTTTTCAACTCCTGACCCCAGGTGAACCATCTGCCTCAGCCTCCCAAAGTGCTGGGATTACAGGCATGAGCTGTGCCCAGCCTACATGCAGATTTTGTTCAGCTTCTTCCACCTCTGAGACAGCAAGGCCAATACCTCATCTTCCTCTTCCTCTTCAGCCTACTCAACACGAAGATGATGAGAATGAAGACCTTGATGATCCACTTCCATGTGTATCTTCTCCTCAATGATTTTCCACAATGATTGTCTTAATGACAGTTTCCTTTCTCTAGCTTACTTTGTTGTAAGAATGTAGTATATAATGCACAGAGCATACGAAATATGTGTTCATCAACTTTATGTTACTGACAAGGCTACCAGCCAGGAGTAGGCTATTACTAGTTAAGGTTTTGGGGAGTCAAAAATTATATGTGGTTTTTTGGTTGCACAGGGGGTTGGCACCCCAACCCCTGCATTGTTAAAGGATCAATTGTATATTATTCCCTGTGCTTCTTGGTGCACAAATTTAAATGAGTAGCTTCTGATGCTCACTTTGTTAAGCAGTCTTATTCCTTAGTCTGGCAAGTGGTTCTGTGAGCTTGGAAGCAAGAGAGAGCTATGTCATCTCTTATGGGAGATGAAGTTTAATCGTTTGGAAGAAAGTGCTTGATTTGAACAGGCACTGATTAATGTCTAGATTTTTTTTCCTTCCTTCCTTCCTTCCTTCCTTCCTTCCTTCCTTCCTTCCTTCCTTCCTTCCTTCCTTCCTTCCTCCCTCCCTCCCTCCCTCCCTCCCTCCCTCCCTCCCTCTCTCCCTTCCTCCCTCCCTCCCTCCCTTCCTTTCCTTCCTTTCCTTCCTTTCCTTCCTTTCCTTCCTGACAGGGTCTCACTCTGTCACCCAGGCTGGAGTGCAATGACACAATCACAGCTCACTGCAGCCTTTACTTCCCAGGCTCAGGTGATTCTACCACCTCAGCCTCCTGAGTAGCTGGGACTACAGGTGCATGCCACCATGCCTGGCCAGTTTTTTGTATGTTTTTGTCGAGACAGGGTTTTGCCATGTTGCCCAGGCTGATCTCAAACTACTGGGCTCAAGCGATTTTCCTGCCTTTGCCTCCCAAAGTGTTGGGATTACAGGCGTGAGCCATAGTCCCTGGCCAATGGCTGATTTTCAGGGAGTCAGCCTCATACACTGATGGGCTCAGAAGGATCTTGGCGACAGTGAGCTCTGCATCTAGTAGGTGCCACGCGGGCCTTGCTGACTATATAGTATGGCATCTCTGGCTAGTCGTCAGATCCTTCACTTGCTAGTTGCAATGAACAATGCTTTCATCTCCTCATGAGTCAGCCACATGACTGGGGCAGCAGAAATAATTAATATCCTACTCCCTTAGCCGGGCGTGATGGCACGCACCTCTAGTGTCAGCTATGTGAGAGGGTCGCTTGAGCCCAGGAGTTTCAGGTTACAATGAGCTATGATTATGCCACTGCGCCCCAGGATGGGTGGCAAAGTGAGACCCTGGGTGGCAAAGTGTCTCTCAAAAAAAAAAACTTACTCGCATTTCTTCATTTTATCGTTACTAAATTGTGTACAAATATGCCAAGTGCATCTTTTTTTAAGGAAGAAGACTAAGACGGTTAATCATGCACAATGGCTGTAGATTCTCAGTACTGGTTGTCGTGTGGGAAAGTGCTGGAAAGATGGGATTATAAAATGAGGGCCCTGTGAAGAAGTGAAAGGCATGGATTAGCTGGTGGGAGAACAGGGAGACAAGAAGGCCGTGGATGAACCAGAGAAGGCTTTGAAGCTCCATGGTAGGAAATCTCTGAGGTGCCTATGGCACAGAAGGACCCATGTTGAACCCAGAGTGCGGGTGTGGAGGGGGGTTTGGAGGACCCAGGAGAGAGGTGGACAGGGCCCACATTGCCTGTTGCTTAGGTTGATATAGAAAGAACAGGTAGTAGAGTGAAGTGGGAAGGGATGAGAAAATGGGCTTTGAGCATGTTTTAGGAATGGAGGAACGTTAGAGGAATAATAACAGAAGAAGATCACAGCTTGACGGGTGCCACCTGAGTTTAATTTACTTGGCCATGAGCCAAGATAACTGGGTTGGGACCATGTCGAACACCTGTGGTGTGGGTGCTCCACCCTCACGCGAGATCCATTCCAGCGATTCCTGTGCCTGGTGAGCATTGAACTTTAGGGCATGGAGAATGGCTATTTCGGCTGTAGAGAATGGGAGGAGATTGAAGAAATCAGGTGTGTCGGGCTCCCCTTGGAGCCAGGCCATGGGAAACTTTATAAGGACAGAGGCCCTGGTGAACTTGGAAGGATTTTGTTTCTTTTGGGCATGCAGGGTTTGGGGTCTGAGCAGAATTGCTGGAGCGTTAATGAGAAGCTGTGCTGGCGATGTGCTGCACCATTCCTTCCCCGCCAGCACTCAGTTAATGCACATTTGCACCGGTGTGTGTCCTTGCACCCTCTTTCTGAAACCCATTTGCAGAATCCAGGCCTTTAGGAAACTTTTGCTATTGCAGACTTATTTATAGCTGTAAGTTATTTAATATTTATATTTGTAACTGAGAATTTGATACCATGGACTCGTAATGGATTTTGGAGTTTAAATATGTTAAAATAGGTAATTTTTAGAGGATGTGTTCATTCATGTGACAAATCTGGGTGACTTCTGTGTACCCAGCACGTTCTAGGTGTGGGTGGCTTAGAAGCAGACAACAGAAAAACCCCATCCTTGTGGAGCCTGGATGCTTCCGGAGGAAAACATGATTTCAAAAAGAGTGAAATGTAATAGCCCTTCTAATGTTGACAGGTGCTGAGTAGAAAATTTAAGCGTGGGCAGGGGTAGAGGGTGAGCCTCACAGGGTCAGTGTGACTGTTTCTGGATATGCTTTGCAGGTTGAAATAATAGGACTTGCTGATGGCTTAGATATGTCCTATCTGAGAGTGACAGAGTAGGGATGGCCTGCAGGGTCACCTGAAGGTTTTCTTTTTTTTTGGAAAATCTGGGCAAGGGGAAAGATGTGACGGCTGATAACTGAGAGGGAGAAGCCTGGGAGGAGCAGGATGTTTTTGTGGGATGATAAGGTGTTCTGTTTGGACACTGTTTAGTTTGATATGCTTATCAGACACCCAAGAGGAGGAGGTGTTGAATCAGCAGTTGGTTATGAGTCAGGGGTTTTGTATGGGCCCTTAGGCACTCGCCATGTTTTTTATTTTTATTTATTTTTTTTAGCACAATTATGACCATCATTTCAGAAAACTATTTTATATATGTAAAGAGGTTGAAAGCTTATTAAGACTAGATTTAGAAAAAAAAGAAACATATAATACTCTGAGAAATTCTATGTGTAGTGTCAGGTAGAAAGTAAAGTGTTATCTAGTTCTGTTTATAAAACTCCCTTTAGGCCAGGCGCAGTGGCTCATGCCTATAACCCCAACACTTTGGGAGGCCAAGGTGGGAGGATTACTTGAGGCCAGGAGTTCGAGACCAGTCTAGGCAATATAGTGAGACTCTGTCTTTACAAAAATATACTTAAAAAAAAAATAGCTGGGCATGGTGGCATGTGTCTTGTTATCCCAGCTGCTTGGGAGGTCGAGGTGAGGGGACCACTTGAGCCTGGGAGGTTGAGGCTGTAGTGAGGTATGATTGTGTCACTGCACTCCAGCATGGGTGAGAGAGACCCTGTCTCAAAAAAAAAAGAAAAATCCGCTTTATACAAACATTTGCATGAGGGTATTGCCCACATTTGAAGGAACACTTAACCTTCCATGTATTATATTTATATGGAGACTTGTCTCTGAAGATGGGTTTTGGAGTTTAACTATATTAAATTTGTTTTTTTTTTGACGGGGCCTTGCTCTGTCGCCCAGGCTGGAGTGCAGTGGTGTAATCTCGGCTCACTGCAACCTCCGCCTCCTGGGCTTAAGTGATTCTCCTACCTCAGCCTCCCGAGCAGCTGGGATTACAGGTGTCCTCCACCACACCCAGCTAATTTTTGTATTTTTAGAAGAGATGAGGTTTCACCATGTTGGCCGGGCTGGTCTTGAGCTCCTGACCTCAAGTAATCCACCTTCCTTAGCCTCCCAAAATGCTGGGATCACAGGTGTGAGCCATCATGCCAGGCCAAATCTGGGGATTTCTGGAGGATGTGCTCATTCATGTGACAAATCTAGGTGCCTTCTATGTGCCCAGCATGTTCTAGGTGACGATGGCTTAGCAGCAAACAAAACAGAAAAACCCCATCCTTGTGGAGCCTAGATGCTCTGGGGAGAAAGCATGAGTTTTTGAAAAAGTGAAGTGTGACAGCCTTTCAAATGGTGACAGATGCTACAGAGAAAATTTAAGTGTGGGTAAAGGCAGAGGGTGAGCCTCATGGGGGTGGTCAGTGTGCAAAATGGAAACTCAGCATCATTTCTTCATTGGGGCTGTTTTGGAGAAAGCCCGGGGCGAGCATGGTTGGCCGTGCACTAACCTTTCTATTGTGGAGGCGTGGGGAGGGGAGAGGCATTCTCAGGTGTTTTCCTTAGAAACACAGGAAGGTGAGGAAGAACGGTGGAAACTGAATGAAGAACAAAAGGCATTCAGATTTAAAGATACCAAGATGAGAAGTTCAGAGTCTCAGGTGGTCACCAGGCAGCAGATACTGTTTAAAATAGGTGTTGAATTCCTGGCACCAGAATTCTAGTCCTTTACTATTTTGTGGCTTCCAAATAGAGAAAGTTCATGGAAGGAAGCATTAAGGGCATCTAGTTAAAGTCCTGTGTATCTATTTCTCCCTATAGAAGTACAGTAGTCCCCCCAGTCCGAGGAGGCAGGGGAACTACCCTCATCCAAGACCCTCAGTGGCTGCCTAAAGCCGTGGATAGTGCTGAACCCTAGTAGTTTTTTTTTTCTACTTACACATATCTTTGTTTGTTTGTTTTGTTTTTGAGACAGTCTCGCTCTGTCGCCCAGGCTGGAGTGCAATGGTGCGATCTTGGTTTACTGCAACTTCTGCCTTCCAGTTTCAAGCAATTCTGCCTCAGCCTCCCAAGTAGCTGGGATCACAGGTGCCTGCCACCACGCCTGGGTAATTTTTGTATTTTGGTAGAGATGGGGTTTCACCATGCTGGCCAGGCTGGTCTTGAACTGCTGACCTCAGGTGATCCACCTGCCTTGGCCTCCCAAAGTGCTGGGATTACAGGCATGAGCCACCGCAGCTGGCCCTACTTACACATATCTATGGTAAAGTTTAATTTATAAATTGAACCCAGTAAGAGATTAACAATGATAATAAGAAAATGGAATCATTACAACAATATGCTGTTCACCATTTCATCGTTAGAAGATTCACTTTTAAACCAAATCTCAGCAACCTCAGCATACAATTTTTTTTTTTTCTTATTTCCTTTTCTTACTGGCTTGAGAACTTTCACCTTTTCATATAAAGGAAGGCCTTTGTGACTTCTCCTTGGCATATCCGAATGGCTAGCATCCTTGTACTTGCTCTTTGGGGTCATTAGTAAGTAAAATAAGGGTGACTTGAACACCAGTATTGTGATGCCATGACAGTAGATCTGATCGCCAGGGTGGCTAAGTGACTAAGGGTGGGTGGCGTCTGCAGTGTGGAAATGCTGGACAGAGGGGGGATTCCCATCCTGGATGGGTCTGTGGGAGATTTCATCATGCTGCTCAGAAGAGTGTGCGATTTAAAGCCTTAGGAATTATTTCTGGAATTTCCCATTTAATCTTTTCAGTCAACCATGGGTAACTCAACCTGTGGAAAGGGAAACCGTGGATATGGGGGGTTGACTATAGCAGCAAGAGACACGAGTGAACTCCTTCAGTGGGCTGCCTCAGGGGATTTCATTCAACCTGCCCTTAGCTTTCCTTGTTCTCTAAACTCTCAGCTTAGCTCGCAGCTTTGACCTTCTCCTGTGTGGGTCTGAGCGCAAACCTGCCTTCTCACTCACCTCCTGGATCCCATGATTCCAGGGCTAAGTTCAGGAGGTACAGAGCAGAGGTGCGCTTCCCTCCCTGGTTTCTTCTTTCAGTATTGTTTATTTCTAATAAAGGTGGGGAAACTTTTCTTCTTTGATCGACTGTAATTTTAGGGTTATGCAAATGCATAATCCATTGAAAAAGGTTTTATTAGGCTTGGCTTCTGAATAATATAAAATATTGAACTTGTCCATTAAACACAGAACAAGCTTGATTCAATGAGTATCAAGTAATGAAATAATATTTTAGTTCCATCTCAGCCAGTTGTTACAAAAAGGTCAGGAAAGAGGAGGAGAAGAGAAATAGAAAGGGCCTTGAGGGAATTAAGGAGGCAGAGAGGTCTAAAAGAGAGCTGAAAGGGGAAAAAAGGAGGGAGGGAAAGAGAAAGTGAGGGGATTTACCAAAGATAAGTTAGCTTTTATTTCCTCCTTTACTTGTAGATATGGGGAGCGTGAAGCTCATAGAAACTGAGGACTCTAGTCAGGGTCACAGAGACAGGGACCTGCGTTTTCCCCCTTATACCACATTAAGAAACCACTATTGGCCAAGCTTGGTGGCTCATGCCTGTAACCTCAGAATTTTGGGAGGCCAAAGTGGGAGGATCGCTTGAGCCCAGGAGTTCAATACCAGCTTAGGCAACATAGAGAGACCCAGTCTCTCTCAAAAATAAAAATATTAGCCAAGCACAGTGGCATGTGCCTGTACTCCTAGCTACTCGGGAGGTAGAGGCAGGAGGATTGCTTGAGTTCAGGAGTTTGAGGCTGCTGAGCTCTGATCTGATCTGAGTGAGCTCTGATCGCTTCACTATACTCCATCCAGCCTGGGCAACAGAGCAAGACTCCATCTCAAAAAAGAAAGAAGAGAAAAAAAAAAGAAACCAGTATTTAGAAATTTTCAAATCCTTGGGGAAAAAACAACAACAAAAACTCAGTGCAAACACCACCAACAATAAATAACAAAACTCTCTACTAACCCTTGTTTAAGACTCCTGCTTGCTGGAAATGATGCTGGGGGTTGTGATCCTGGGCGGAGAATGTCTCCTGTATTGCTGAAGCTGATGGCTTCCTGTGTGTGGCATTGAGCACGACTCTGCTATATTGAGTTTGTATTGAATTGTACCCTAGATCATTGCTCAAGGTACTCTACCCATCTGTCTTATTCAATAATACAATCATTCATTCTTTCCATAACTATTTATTATCTATCACATACCAGGCATAATGGGGATTCCAAATAACATGGGAGTAGTCATTGCCCTGAAAGTGCTGTACTGCTAGTAGGACAGTTATGAGGGAAGCGATGCTGCTGTACTAAGTATTGTGGAAGACGAGGGGGAGAAGAGACTATGTCTGAGGAGAGAAGGGCTATTGGGGCAGAATTGGGTGGAGGAAGGGCTCATTTGGTGGTGGTCTGGAATTGTTGACTAGACCCCTTCATGGATACATTGTTATTAAGGAGCCAATTGACTTAGACTTCCATGTATAAAGTCCTTACATAGATGGCTGAAGATAATTTAGTCTCTTGTCAAAGTAGACTTTTGTCATCAGGCAGAAGCCTTTAGCTCTTGATTGTACCCACATCTTTCAGCCCAGCTTTTTGAGATCTGGGCAGTGAGAGGGAGTAGGAGGGTCCTTGTTAAGTCCTCACTGATTTGTGTCATCCTCTAATAGAAGCTTTGGGTCTCTTCTGATTGCAGATACTTTAAGTCAACAGTGGCACCCCTCCTTGTAATATTTCTAAATATTATCCAGTTAAGTGTTCAGCCTGTGGAACAGAGTTACCATTCTCACTTTTCTTAATTTTTTAACTTCCTGGAGCCAATTTTATTCCCTGATTAGAAAAAAAAATTTCTTTAGTCCAAAAAGACACCAGTGCATTTTACTTAGAAGTCCTTGCTGAAATACACTGTATGATGTTCCGCCGGAAGGGAGGTCTCAGGCATGCAGAAATCATCTCAGGCATGTCTGGGAAACCCACCTAAGTTGAAGCTGAGCTGGTTAGGTTACAGTCTTCTGGACACACCTTGGAGGAGGTGGGGAGAAAGACGTGAGTTGATGAGTTCTTGCCATCGGGTTAATTAGATTTGCTAGTTTGGATCACCAGGAGGTTTCTGGGTTCCTGAACTTAACTTGGGTACCCCTGCAATGTGTGCTCCAATCTTAGGGGGCATTGAAAGCCCACCATTTAACTGCAGGCAGAAGCCACCAGGCAATGGGTTCCCCATGGGAAGGGCTTCCTAGATTAGACAATCCCCATAGTAAAACATGCCTTTAAAGGTGACACATGGCCAGACAAGACAGCCAACATGAAAGAAGTTTGTGTACTTGAGTAATTGCATCTATCAAAGTTATTAGAGGTTTCCTAATAGGGCACAGGCACAAACATATTTCTTTTTTTTTTTTAGACAAAGTCTTGCTCTTCTGCTCAGGCTGAAGTGCAGTGGCAATCACAGCTCACTGCAGCCTTGACCACCTGAGCTTAGTCCATCCTCCCACCTCAGCCTCTGGAATAGCTGGGATCACAGGCACACACCACTACACCTGGCTAAATTTTAATTATTTTATTTTTTATTTATATATATATATTTTTTGAGACAGTCTCATTCTGTTGCCCAGGCTGGAGTGCAGTGGCATCAATCTCAGCTCACTGCAACCTCTGCCTCCCAGGCTCAAGTGATTCTTGTGCCTCAGCCTCCCGAGTAGCTGGAACTGCAGGCGTATGTCACCACACCTCACTAATTTTTATATTTTCTTAGTAGAGATGGGGTTTTGCCAGACTGGTCTCGAGGCCTCGAGTGATCCGCCCACCTCAGCCACCCAAAGTGCTGCGGTTACAGGCATGAGCCACTGCCCAGACTTTTTCTTTTTAAACTTTTAGTAGAGATGGGGATCTCACTATGTTGTGTAGGCTGGTCTCAAACTCCTGGGTTCAAGCCACTCTCCCTCCTCAGCTTCCCAAAGCTCTGGAGTTACAGGTGTGAGCCACTATGCCTGGTGCATGTTAATTATTATCATTTAAATGGTTCCTCATGGATGATGACCATTTCGATTTTTTTTTTTAGTAAAAAGGATCTCACAATATTTGAATAAGTTCTTTCTCTCCTCTGCAAGAATACTATTTTTTCATTTTATAACTAATAAATAATTTGTACCTAGATAATTTTAGATTATGTAAATGTCCCATCAAACTTTCACTGACTGGTTTTAGCTTCCGTCGAAAATGTTTTCTAACCCATCATTCTTTATCTGAGAGCTTCTTCTTCCCCCATTTATGTCTCAGTAAGGATTCGTGGATTCTTTCGTTATTCAGTGGGTTAGAATTCATTGCTGTCATGATTTATTTGGATGCTTCCATTATCACAGACTCGTCTAGTGGGACCCCGTCCTCTGTTCTTTGGGCCCATCCTCTTGATTCCTTGAATGTTTCC
The DNA here is from genome assembly GCF_049350105.2 of Macaca mulatta. NCBI lineage: Eukaryota > Metazoa > Chordata > Mammalia > Primates > Cercopithecidae > Macaca > Macaca mulatta. The sequence goes on along the minus strand of NC_133422.1, from coordinate 89,986,411 downwards.
TGATCTTACAGTATCTCATGGCCCCTCTTGTACTTTTTCTGCCCCAGCCTTGGAATCATCTATTTCTTCAAGAAGCCCTGGTTCCTTTTAGAGAATAATGGTATTGGAAACCAAGATCTGGGCACCAGCTCTCAGCTACTGGTGCGTCATTGCTTTTGGGGCCTCTCTGTGGTTAAAGCTAGGGACCGTGCGTGCGTGCGTGTGTGTGTGTGTGTGTGCGCGCGCATGTGCACACATGTTAATTTTTCTCTTTCTCTAGCTCTATATATTCATATCTCTCTGTCTATATAGAGCTATATGTATTTTAGAGGTAAGTTTAAGCCAAACCCACGGAGGTAGGGGTCTACTTAAGCACGGATGTGTAATTCCGGGTGTATGTCTCTTCTTTTCTCTTGTTGACAGGTGGCTCAATCCCTTGTTTAAGATTGGCCATAAACGGAGATTAGAGGAAGATGATATGTATTCAGTGCTACCAGAAGACCGCTCACAGCACCTTGGAGAGGAGTTGCAAGGGTAAGTGGGAGGCAGTAAAGTGGGCATTAAGGAAGCGTGGGTGTCTGTGTGTGGGGAGTGGGTTTTGCCTTCCTGAGTCCCGTCTGGAGCCTCTGTATACCCTTGAAGTGAATGTGTGTCACCTTCCTCAGGCTGCCCCTAGGCTCAGCCTACCATGGTAGCCTGGGGGAAACTCCTGAACTTCTGGATTCCAGAACTTAACTTGGGTACCCCTGCAATGTGTGCTCCAGTCTTAGGGGGCATTGAAAGCCCACCATTTAACTGCAGGCAGACGCCACCAGGCAATGGGTTCCCCATGGGAAGGGCCTCTGTAAAGGTTGGGGGAGCCAGCATCAAAGGCCCGAGATGCCTGAGGTCTGTCCCTGGAGGTGGAAGTGGTGTGGCTGGAGGAGGTTGTCCGGCTTATCTGTGCTGTGATGGGGCTTCAATCCAGCAAAGCTTGGCAGTAACTTGTTTCCCCAGACTTCCCCTCAAAGCCTGCTTTTCTGATGCTACAGTTTCTATACCACACATACCCTTCAGGAGCCCTGGGATCAATTAGCAGCATTTATGAGATAGTGACAAAATGCCCTGTGTTAAATGCCTACCTGTCACTCTGCCACCTCCCCTGTTTTATGTTGTGGCAGGGTACATTGTTATTTACAAAGCTTTTTCCTCATTGTAGGTTCTGGGATAAAGAAGTTTTAAGAGCTGAGAATGACGCACAGAAGCCTTCTTTAACAAGAGCAATCATAAAATGTTACTGGAAATCTTATTTAGTTTTGGGAATTTTTACATTAATTGAGGTAAAAGCTTTTACATACCGTGAATTGTTTTTCAGGACACATAGAGTAAACGTGCTCGCCATTGATGGTGCTGTAATGGATGGGGGAACAGAAGGGAGTAGTGGCCAGATGGGGTTTGAAGGTATTTTAAGGTCTAAGGATTAAACGTGTCTAGGAAGCATTAGGTAGTTAGTTCAGTGAGCGTATTTATCCAAGTGAATACTTAAATGACTAAAGCTCAAGGTCATTATTGTTTTTCTTGTAACCAATTAAAATGCAGTGTCATGGAAGAAGAGCATTTTATTCTATGGTAGGACAATGCTGGTGCTCAGTAAATGTTTTAAATGCTGAGTCACTCCTGATCCAAAGAGGATCCTACAGCCTCGAGGAGCACGTGCCCTGTGGTTTGGAGGAAGTGATTTTTGATCAGAGCCCAGAATAATGTAAGACACTTTACAGGTGCTCAACAAATAATTGTTCACCAAGCCAAATCTGATAAATGCTCTCCTGGAGAGGTATTGTCACCTCTCCCCTCTCAGGGAAACAGAGCTGAGGGCCTTGCACCTGGGCTGGCGGTGGTGCCCCAGAGGCTGGAGCTGGCTGAAGCACCCAAGAGCTACCCCCTCCCAGTGGGCCCAGGTGCTGGGAGCCAAAACCCCCTCTGGGAAGAAGGTCCGAGGACTGTGCTTCCCAGGGGATTCATCACACCCGTCCGGTGTGTCTTCCTTGCTGTCGGAGTGGATTGCCGGTTGGAAGGTAGAGTCTTGGTGCCTGGCCCTGCAGAGAGTATATAAATGGACATTCCATGAAAAATGAAAGGCAGAAAGCCGGAAGGGCAATGACCTCCATTACCCGGAAGGGCCTCTGTCGAGATCCTGCAGCCAGACAGTGTTCTGCCTAGGCACACTGCCAGGTAGCCTGTCTGTTCTGGTCTGCAGCCTGCTAGAGGGGATGCAGAGGGTCCTGCTTGGTGACTTGTGTCCTCTGTGCTACCGTAGGGATGTCAGTGGTCCATGAAAGTAAGAGGGGTGGATGTTGCTGTTGCTACAAAAGGGTGGCTTTAATTGTGGGTTGGGGAGTTGTCACGGTTCATTTTGTTGGGAATGAGGTGGGGGGAGTTGGTTTGTATGTGGGGGGTGTAGCTCCTGTTGAACATGCTTTTTTGTTGTGGAGGGCTCGGTGGACAGTGGGAGGCAGGTAGGTGCGCTCTGCCCTACACCAGAGGAATCTGTCAGACAACAGGGGACTGGACGGTCCTGGGAGATGGATGGTCTCATTGGTGACAAAGATGTGTTGGCCAGGGTGCCAGATGGTGAATGCCACCTTTGAGAGGGTACCCGCCCTGCCTGCATGCCGCTGTGGCTTTGTGGAGGACGGGGCGGACATGTAGAATAACCGGTGGAACTGACTTGAGGGTGGAAGAGGGTGTAGGAGCCCCTCAGGTTCTCCCAGCCCCTCTTCAACCTGTGCCGGGGTGTCCCAGCGATGGTGTTTCCCCATGGCCCCAATCAATCTCAGTTGGAAAGAAACAGAATGACAAGTTGCTGTCAATGCGGCCAGCGTGTGCAGGATTTCCTGGCCCAGTTTGGCTGTGCAACCTCAGAGAAGTTGTCTGGTAGCCGTGGAACCTCCGTAAGTGCCTGAGGCTCACACCAGCTGTCTGGTTAGGTGTAGTAGGAATGAATGGCCTCACATAGGTTTCGAGGCAGGCCTCCCTCAGCTACTTCCATTTCTCTAGTTTCCCTTTGTTACCAGCTGCTTATGAAATTGAAAACAGGATGATCTAGAAGGAACTGAGCTTTTCATGCTCAGGGCTGTCCGTGCTGTCATGGGCTGCCAGCCACTTGGGATGGGGTCTCTAATCCACAGATGGTGACTAGACTACAGTGAGATTTGGGTAAGCTTTTGGGAGAAGCAGGCACAGAAGTAGAGGCTGTGGAAATGTGAATTTCTCCTGAGACTTGAGGACGGGCCCCACTCTGGTGCTGGGAGCATGGTCATCCTTACTGCTGGTGGGCATGTGGGAAGGGGCCTGAATCGAGGGGAGCTTAATACAGGTACAGTTGGTGGAGAGCTGGTCTGTCTTTTAGCAGGGTGGTTTTTGGGCAGTCATGGCAGAAGAGTAGGGAGTGGAGGACCTGGCAAATATGGGGGCTTATGCTCAGTACTGCTTAGCAGCAGCAGTGCTAGTAGAAGCAGCAGCAGGATTAGTAGTGGTTGGTACTCAGTAGCAGTAGCAGCAGCAGTGCTGGTAGCAGTAGTTGTAGTAATAGTGACAGTGAGTACTTGAAAAATAGTATGTACCAGGAACTGCTATGAATTCTTTTCTTTTCTTTTCTTTTCTTTTTTCTTTTTCTTTGTCTTTTTCTTTTCCTTTCCTTTTCCTTTTCTTTTCTTTTCTTTTTTTTTTTTGAGATAGGATCTCACTCTGTTGCCAGGCTGGAATGCAGTGGTGCTATCTTGGCTCGCTGCAGCCTTGGCCTACTGGGCTCAAGCAATCCTCCCGAGTAGCTGGGATCACAGGTGCGTACCACCATGCCTGGTTAATTTTTGTATTTTTTGTTTCACTTTATTGCCCAGGTTGGTCTTAAACTCCTACGCTCAAATGATCCTCCCACCTTGGCCTCTCAAAGTGCTGGGATTACAGGCAGGAATCACCATGCTCAGTCAGAAGGCATTCTTTTACCCCTACTTTCGGGAAGGGGACACTGGGTGCCATGTAGTTATATAATGTGCCCAGGGCCACACAAAGGGTAAATGACAGAGCCCAGATTCAGTCTCAGACACGCTGACTTAGAGCCCTGACCATCTCCAGACTGTCATAAAGGTGTCTTGAGAACTCTGTCTTCAGTGTCTCTAGCACATGCTTCTTGAACTTGGCCTGGGGATAAGTCAGATGCTAAGAGCTCCCTGGAGCAGTGGGGCATGGCTGTGGGAAATGAGATTGGGGATTATAAATTACCCTAGGTTCCTAGGTCTCCTGGGGCCGGAAAGTCAGGTGACATGCTAGAGAGTGGCTGGGGTGCTGGGCAGGTCAGAGCACCAAGGTACATTCAGGTTGACCGGGAACCCTTTTTTTTTTTTATGTTTTTCTTTGAGGCGAGGTCTCACTCTGTCACTCAGGCTGGAGTGCAGTGGTGTGATCTCAGCTCACTCCAACCTCCATCTCCCTGGGCTCAAGCGGTCCTCCCACCTCAGCCTCCTGAGTAGCTGTAACTATAGGCATGCACCACGCGTGGCTTATTTTTTGTATTTTTAGTAGAGATGAGGTTTTACCATGTTGTCCAGGCCGGTCTAGAACTCCTGAGCTCAAGCCATCGACCCACCTCACCCTCCTAAAGTAGTGGGATTACAGGCGTGAGCCACCGTGCCTGGCTGACCAAGAACCCTTTAGAAACTTGTCTCCCACTAAGTACCATCCTCCAAACGTATGAGGTGTGGCAGCCCTGCTGACCCAAGTTCATCAACATCCGTGCTGTTAAGATACCATTCCCAGTTGTCTCCTCTTCAGACAGACGAGGGGGAAGTTTGTGGTCTTCCATAGTCACGACATCAACTCATGGTTTGGGCAGATGTCAAGTTCCCTGTTTTTACTTATCAAAGGCTCTGGGTTTCCTGCATAGCAATGATAGCTCTGCAGTTTTAGAAGCCTTTGGCCTGAATCGTGAAGTGGGTGTGCAGTTTGCTTGGCAAGGATGAAGACCCCAGATCAGCCACTAGTATGGGGATAGGTCTTCTGTCCTGGTATCTGAACCCTCCCACTAGCAAGGTGGGCCCCAGGTATTAGGGCGGCAGGCTAAGGTGTTAAGATGGACCCACACAGTGCTGGCGGCAGGCACCTCTCATATAAAGTGGAGCCTGGGCTTTTCACAGTAGAGCAGTTGTTGGTCCTGTGTTTACACCAGTATCTTGGTGGTTTATGGTATAAAATTAGACAGTAGTCAGTTATTTTTTAGATGATCATGGTGACTCGTGGATGATGCTCATTTTAACTTTGTGTCTTTAATATAATAACTGGTAGAACTTTTAGTTCCGACGCAGTAAAGTTCAAGGAGCTAAAGCTCTTCCCAGTTCAACTCGAAGTAATCCTTGGATTTTTTTTTTTTTTTCTTTTCCTTCTGGCAGTGAAAACAGCCTGAATTCTAGCATAAATACTATTGTTTTCCCAGACTTGCCTATTGACACTGGTCTGTTTTGGAGAAGTTGGAAATAATTTCTTAAGATGAAGGTAGTGCGTGTAACATCTCAAAAGCATTTCAGGTGCTGTTTTGGGTTTTCAGTCATTAAAGCTATTTATTGACCAGGCATGGTGGCTTATGCCTGTAATCCCAGCATTTTGGCATGCCAAGGGATGATTATTTGAACCCAGGAGTTCCCAGCTTTAGTGAGCTATGATTGCACCACTGTACTCCAGCATGGGGGACAAAGCAAGACCTTGTCTCTAAAAAAGAAAATTAGGCCAGGCGCCGTGGCTCATGCCTGTAATCCCAGCATTTTGGGTGGCCAAAACGGGTGGATCACAAGGTCAGGAGTTCGAGACCAGCCTGACCAACCTGGTGAAAGCCCATCTCTATTAAAAATATAAAAATTAACTGGGTGTAGTGGTGGGTGCCTGTAATCCCAGCTACTCAGGAGGCTGAGGCAGGAGAATTGCTTGAACCTGGGAGGTGGAGATTGCAGTGAGCTGAGATCATGCCACTGCACTTCAGCCTGGGTGACAGAGCAAGACTATCTCAGAAAAAGAAAAAAAAAATGGAGTTAGAACAAATGTTAGTTTCACAACTGATTTTATGAAGATGCTTTTCATTTTTTGGTCTTGTATCTGTGCCGCTTGTGGATCTTCGTATTTTAGATAGTGGAAGCTCTAAACTCAACCTAGCATTTTGTAAAAAGCTTCTGTGATGACATTCAGGCCTTTTTTAACCCACTTATGCTGGAGGTTGCCAATTTTTGTGCGGGTGTGTGGGTGTGAAAAATCAGACCTTGGCGATGACCTTGAGCAGTAGAATATAAATAACTCCCACAAGCTTAGCGTTCCAATAATGGAATGCTAGGCACAAATGGGTTAATTCCTCTGGTTACAGTGCTGTGGATCCATAACTCCCTAGCCGTATACTCTTAACTAAGCAGAATGCAAGCAGGGCCTTCCCTGGGTACTAATGGTGGCACCAGCAGAAAGAGGGATGGTGACACCAGTTTTTGGGGAGTCTTTGAGGTTGGAATTTCAAAGTAATACAAGTGAGATTAGGAATGATTTCAGAGTTAAGGGATGGTTATAATGCCCAGAGAAATAAGTACTAGTCTAATGGTGAACTGGTGAACACGGTGCTCTTACAGGCAAATGCTAATTAGAACAGAACAGCCTGCAAATTTCCAGCACATCTGTCCCCTGTGTGCACCTCCATGGAGACTGTGTTGGGGACTGAGCAAGTATCCACCCACTTGGAGCCTGCAGTGGGGCAGGAGGAAGGAGGAGCTTGGGAATCCTCTGTGTGGGCCAAACCACGACACAGGCAGCTTCTCCATTTGTATCTATGCTGCTTGTTGGTCTTTGTATTTTAAATAGTTGAAAACTATCTAAATATGTCTCTGAGAAATGAGGTGTTTTTTTTTTTCTCTCTGAGACGGAGTCCCACTCTGTCACCAGGCTGGAGTGCAGTGGCACGATCTCGCACACTGTAACGTCTGCCTCCCGGGTTCAAGTGATTCTGCTGCCTCAGCCTCCCGAGTTGCTGGGAATACAGGTGTGCACCACCACACCCAGCTAATTTTTTTGTATTTTTAGTAGAGACGGGGTATCACCATGTTGGCCAGGATGGTCTCAATTTCGACCTTTTGATTTGCCTGCCTTGGCCTCCGAAAGTGTTGGGATTATAGGCGTGAGCTATCGTGCCTGGCCAATGAGGTGTTTTTTAATAACTCCAATTCTACATTTCTTGTTCAGCTGCCTGACATGAGGGCCAAGACCAAGCCTCATGTGGTGTTTTCTTTCTTTGGTTGTTTTGTATTTTGAGCCAGAGTCTTAGTCTGTCACCCAGGTTAGAGTGCAGTGTATGATCTTGGCTCACTGCAACCTCTGTCTCCTTGGTTCAAGCCATTCTTCTTCCTCAGCCTCCCGAATAGCTGGGATTACAAGTATACACCACCAAATGCAGCTAATTTCTGTGTTTTCAGTAGAGACAGGGTTTTACCATGTTGGCCAGCCTGGTCTCGAACTCCTGACCTCAAGTGATTTGTCCACCTCGGCCTCCCAAAGTGCTGGTATCTTTCTTAGGTTTTTAAAGATCATTTCAAAAATATAAAAATTTAATAGGACACTAAGCCCCCTCTACCCCTAAGCCAGATTCAGTAACTATCAACTCATGACCACTCTTGATTTTTATGAAGCCTTGCTCACTGCCCCCTTTGAAAATGTGTGTGTGTGTGCGTATGTGTGTGTGTGTGTGTGTGTGTATGTGTTTTGAGATGCAGTCTTGCTCTTGCCCAGGCTGGAGTGCAGTGATCTTGGTTCACTGCAACCTCTGCCTCCTGGATTCAAGTGATCTCCTGCCTCAGCCTCCTGAGTAGCTGGGATTACAGGCATCTGCCACCACGCCCTGGTAATTTTTGTATTTTTAGTAGGGATGGGGTTTCACCATGTTGGCCAGGCTGGTCTCGAACTCCTGACCTCAAGTGATCCACCTGCCTTGGCCTCCCAAAGTGCTGAGATTACAGGTGTGAGCCACCGTGCCCAGCTGCGTGTGTACTTTTTAATTGAAGAAACCATGTTGCTTGTCCTGCACGGATTCCCAGGGTGTAGACTGGGCTCATTGCAAATCCCTCCTACCCCTCTCGTGACCCTCTGCATCCCCGCATGCTTAACATGTCCATCTGGTACCAGAAGTTAGTAGTTAGATCTAGAAGCTTGATGTGATTCAGGTTTTATTTTCCCCACTCCTCCTTTTGGCAGGAGTACTTTGTAGGTGGGGGGTATGTACCGCCTGCCACTTCGAGATACCTCGCTTAGGTCTGGTTGTGTGTGTGTGATATTTGGAGCCATTCATGATCATTGTTTAGATCCATTAATTTGTTAGGAATTTGCAAAGCGGTGATATTCCAGTTCCTTATTTATTAGCTGAAATATTTGCATAAAGAGACACTTTACCACTGTCAACTCTTTGATACCCTGAGTTACAGTATACTTATAGGAAAGGCAGGAGAAATGATTAATTTTGTTACTATTTTTTTAAAACCGATTTTCAAAATAATGAGTGATTCTCCAGCATTTTCCTCTGGAGTTAATGGATTTTTTTGTTATTGCTTGTTCTGTTTATTTTGATGAGTATGATTGTGAGCTCATGGATTTAAACAGTTCTGCTGTTCATTACAGTTATTATCCCTGTGCCACACTTTGGCTGTCTTTGGCTAATGGGAGTCTGTTGAAGTCGGGCTCTGAGTCTTTTGCATGTGTACTGTTAGTCTTTGCTAGCTTCCTCATTTTCGGGTATGACAAGATGTTTTAGGCTCCCTGAACAGTTTTTGCCCCAGCTGTGGAATCAACCATGTTTCCTAGCAGCTTTAACTCCTTTTATGTTTATATTTAATATGTTTATATTTAAAGATAAACACATCATGCATTTATGTGGGTATTTCCAAATCCGATTCAGGACACTGGTGTTTTTACTTCATCTCTTTGCTCTTACATCTGTATCTCTTTTCTCCCTTCATCTGTTCTTTTTTCTCGCTAGCCTAATCCCAGCCCTTGTTATCTACTTATTCATTTATTTTATCTTACAGTATCAATACTATTACCCATAATATGATTTCTGAAAATAATTTAAATTTTTTTCTTCGCAGTTTACATTGTCCTTAGGGTAGATAGTAATGTGCAGGGACTGTCTTTCCAAACTATATTTTTTAAAGTCAGACAAATTAGTTAAACTATTTTGTTTAAAGTTAAAAAAACCAAATTATGGTTCATCCTTTTGTTTGGTAGGTAGGGTCTTTACTGAACATTGAAGTTTCCCTGCTCTGCAGAGTGGAAGGTCTTAGAGTCATCACTGAAATCTCAGCATCCTTTTTTCCTAAGGGGTTTTCTTGGAAGCCTGACATTTGGCAGCAGCTCTGATTAAAAGCCCTTTGTGGTCTTAAAAGTTCTTCAGGGTCAGGCGCAGTGGCTCATGCCTGTAATCCCAGCACTTTGGGAGGCCAAGGCAGGCAGATCATGAGGTCAGGAGTTGGAGACCAGCCTGGCCAATATGGTGAAACCCCGTCTCTACTAAAAAAAACCAAAAATTAGTTGGGCGGGGTGGCACACACCTGTAGTCCCAGCTACTCAGGAGGCTGAGGCAGGAGAATGGTGTGAACCTGGGAGGCGGAGGTTGCGGTAAGCTGAGACTGCACCACTGCACTCTAGCCTGGACAATAAGAGTGAAACTCCATCTCTAAAAAGTTCTTCACAGCGGTTCTCCAGCCCCTCCAGACTCAGACACAGAGATGGTGCAGGACAGGAGAATAGTGATGTGTACAGGCATTGGTTTCTACACTCCAGAATCTTCCAGGGATGGGGAACTCAGGCCCCACCCTGATCAATTGGCCCTAAATCTAGGGGATGGGTCCTGGGCATCAGTGAGCTTGTAAGTCTCCCGGGTAATTCTCACATGCAGTCAGGACTGCATTGATTCAGGGAGGACTTCAGGTATATCTGGAGTCTTAATGGTTATTATTTCCCCAGATTCACTTTTTTTCTTCCTTATCTCGGGATCTTTCTCAACCCTACTTTTGTCCCCCGTTCCCGCCTTTCTTCTTTTTTTTTTCTGAGATGAAGTCTTGTGCTGTTCCCCAGGCTGGAGTGCAATGGTGCCATCTCAGCTCACTGCAACCTCATGCAGCTCACTGCAACCTCGCCTTCAAGTGATTCTCCTGCCTCAGCCTCCCCAGTAGCTGGGATTACAGGTGCGAGCCACCATGCCCAGCGAGTTTTTGTATTTTTAGTAGAGATGGGTTTTCACCATGTTGGCCAGGCTGGTCTTGAACTCCTGACCTCAAGTGGTCTGCCCACCTTGGCCTCCCAAAGTGCTGGGATTACAGGCAGGAGCCACTGCGCCCGGCTGTATTTCCCCATTTCTAAAACAAACTGCTTACTCATTTTTCCACAGTTCACTCTTTTCTGCTTGTATTTTTCACTCAAACATGTTCTTCTTTGGTAGCTTGTTTCCATTTCTTGTGTTTTCTTTCCTTCCCATGCAATCAGGTGCAGTGTAGTTGGGCAAGGAATATCTGAAGTGTGTGGGGGAGCAGGAGCATGGAGGCCGCGTGCCCACTGGGCCTAGACATGTAATGTGTCACTGCAAGAAAGCAAGGGATGGGGCTCAAATGTCAGGAGGCTGAGTACCAAATACTCCATTGAGAAGTATCTGCCTTCAAGTACTCTGGGACTCCGGTAGAACCTGAAGTATGGAACACTGAAGTATCCTACTGAACTCTTAAAAATCTCCATGGTTTCACAGTTGAGGAGAATTCCTGTGAAGGAGTAAGGACTGTATTCTTAGCTTGTTTGTGAAAAGACTCTTCACCAGGTCGTAGATTGGTTGGTCTCTAAGATGGAGAATTTATGTGAGTTACTTTTGACCTTGGTACTGATATTTAGAAAGTTTAAATTTGGTTAGTTATAATTTTGATAATGAGCATTTTCCCAGTTGTTTTGCTTCTTATTAATTGAGGGTTAAGATATGGGATGGAGAGGTCCGTGGAAAGGCATGGACCAAAAACCAGCATTACTCACCAGTGAGCCCATTGACTTGACTGGATTATTAAATGCTGTCTCTTGGCAGGGAAATCTGGACAATTAGGTGGTCGTGACCTGCCTGCCTTTTGCATTCTCTTTTGCTGGGTTTATTGCATCTGTTAATTCCTCTGGGGGCCATCCCTCTTGCTGTTTGAATTGTACTCACCCTAGGCTGAAATGGAGAAGTGTGTTAACAAGTAACAGTGACTCCCAGGGACCGTGAGAAGTTTCAGGAACATTTAGAAATGCAAAGAGTTAGCACTGAGCTTCTGGCTGATAGCCCAGGTGTGTCTGCTGCGGCCCTGGTTCCCCTTGGCACTCCTGAGCTGGGGCTGCCCATGTGTACAGTTTGGTCTTATTGCTAAGTTTTATTTTTATTATACTTTAAGTTCTAGGGTACATGTGCACAACATGCAGGTTTGTTACATATGTATACATGCGCCTTCTTGCTGCTTGATGTAAACTTCTAGATTTTCATCTCAGTAAACTCTACACAGTCCATGTTATGACCCATTGTACTGGGGACTCTTCCATAAACTCTTAGTGCCTCTTGAATGATTGGGCATGCTGGAAACGTAACAGTGGGCCTCTGCATTCTTGATATCTGATCATCTTATTCATAATTATTTAACTAAATGGTGTTTTCTTATTTCTGTATCATAGGGGAAAACTTCCATGACCTCCTGGAAGGCAACGTGGTTGGTGAAGTCTGTGAGTTTGTGTGTGTGTGTGTGTGTGTGTGTGTGTACATGACAGGACAGGAGTGTTGGGATTTAATATCATGACCCATTTGAGGAATGGGAATGTCTTCTGTAAATATCCTGATCCAGCACTAGTTGTTTGGGATGAAAGTGTGTGTTAATTTTGTTTTTGTTTTTTATCGATTCTTCTTCCCTCACTTAAGATAGACAAAAAACAGCTATCAGTAGCAAATCTGTCAGGTGTTTATTATGTCTTTGTTAAGAAGGAGAGATTGCTTAAAAGGAAAAGTTGTTTTCCAAAGTCAAGGTCTGAAAAGATTTTCAACCTTTTTGCATTTTGTCTTCTGAGAAGTTAGGAGGAAATGATGTCGAGGGCCTACATGTTTACCTTTGGTGACCTGGATTTGCAATGAGTGTTTGGTTCTCTTTGATCAGGGAAAAGGGTCCCTTACAAGGGTTTCTAGAGGGAGGAAGTAGGTTATGGGGTGAAGTGCTCATTTGGCAGGGAGAGTAAAGGAAAGCTCCTTTGCTTACCTCAAACCATGGCTCAAGCTGTGTTCTGCTGTTTCTTTGCCTTAGTCTTGGAGGTTAACATTGCATTCCCTATGTCTTGTTCAGAAGGTAAGCCCTCATGCCTCCCAGCTCATTGGTGTGGGGTTTTAATTTTGCCTTGGGGAATAGATTATTATTAATATTGCTTCAAAACCAGGACCTTCAAAGTATGACTGATTATAGAGAACTACTGATGACATTACCTTTGAGGTCAATTTCTGGTGGGTTTAATTTTTGACTCTGCACTACCTGAGCCAACGTGGCAGTTCTTCTGGGCAAATCCAGGCTTGTAGGGGGCAGAAACATATTGAAGTAATGTCCTGTGGGTCCAAGAGCCTGGAATCCTCCCAAGCCTGGCTCTTTTCCCCACTCCAACTGAAGCTGGACTTGGTTGTCTTAGATCTGTTGACACATGGAGTTTGGATTGGGAAAAATTGGAGAGTTTGATTTTCTGATCTGGGTTTGTGCCATTATCTCCGTTCATAAAGGCTCTTAACAGTGAAGGAGGTGGCGAGAGTGGTGGCCTCCCATACACGAGCCTTCTCAACTTTCCTGTGGGCTGGGATGTCAAGAGTTAGAGGAAGTGGGGTGAGAGCTGGGGTGTCCATTTGTAAGCAAATTCCTTATTTCTCTTTGGTCACTTGTTTTCTTATTCACCTTAGGCCAAGACTTAATTTGGTAGTTTGCCAAGTGTGCTTTAAAGCACTGTTTGTCATACTGAGCACCCACAGTGTACCAAGCACAATGTACTAAAACTTTATTGACTTTGAAATTAGAATTTTGACTTCAGGTTAAAACTCAGCTTGTCTTAAAGAAGAAAACAGTTCTGCTTTTCTTTTAGATTAGTGATGAATGTTGCACTTTGAAAATATAAAAGTAAAACTTGTGTTAAGAAAAAATGAGCCTGGGTGTGGTGGCTCACATCTGTAATCCCAGCACTTTGGGAGGCTGAGGTGGGAGGATCACTTGAGCCTAGGAGTTTAAGACCAGCCTGGGCAACCTAGTGAGACCCTGTCTTGACAGAAAAAAAAAAAAAAGCTCTACATGATGGTGTGCACTTGTAGTCCTAGCTACTTGGGAGGCTGAGGCGTGAGGATTGCTTGAGTCAGGGATTTCGAGGCTGCTGTGAGCTAAGATTGTGCCACTTTACTCCAGGATGGGTGACAGAGTGAGCAACATCTGAAAAAAGAAAAAGAAGAAATGGTGTGGTCTTTATGTCTAATTAAAGGCTTTTTTTTTTCTTCTTTTAGGAAAGTGCCAAAGTAATCCAGCCCATATTTTTGGGAAAAATTATTAATTATTTTGAAAATTACGATCCCATGGATTCCGTGGCTTTGAACACAGCGTACGCCTATGCCACGGTGCTGACTGTTTGCACGCTCATTTTGGCCATACTGCATCACTTATATTTTTATCACGTTCAGTGTGCTGGGATGAGGTTACGAATAGCCATGTGCCATATGATTTATCGGAAGGTAAGTGACATTCAGTATTAAACATGTACCTCACCTGAAGCATCAGAAGCATTCTGGGAAAGTTTTATGTAAATTAAATACTGCATAAATAGCCACTGCTCTCCAGCCTGGGTGACAGAGCAAGACCCTGTCTCTAAAAAAAAGAAAAAAGAAGAAAACTTCTGTAAATAGAATCATTTACACCTTACTAGAGAAGCTTGCTATTTGCATCAGGCCAATGTTTTTTTTTCTTTATGCAAAATTTTCCAGTGTATAATGAAAGTTTTCTACTGCTGTCAGGGCACGGCTGCCTTTGATAACAGGCTGTTGCAGAATACTAAATTTATAATGAAATCTAATTAAAAATATCAAATTGGTTTTCAGTGTTTCTTTGCCTCAATCTCATAGTAGTATTTATGGAAATTTTTGTTGTTGTTCATTAGAACCTTCACTTACATCACAGTTGTATTAAGAAGTGAACTTCAGTGAAATTGGATCTATGAAATTAAATCTAGGAGAAAAGAATATATTTGAGAAAAAGAATTCTTGTATTTTTTAAATGAACCATTTAGTCATATTCCATATAATTTTCTTAACTGAAGAAAAATGTAAATGGAATCCATGTCAGATACAGGCTTTCTTTATATTCTAAATCTAGTTGTGGTTGTTTTTAATGGTATTTAAGAAAATAGTTGGATGTTTGGGATAACACTTTGAATTTTTTATTGTTTTTCATAATTTTGGAGAGAACTTACAGTGTTTCTATTTTCTGGTTGGTTTTCATTCAAAGTAAGGTTTTACATTAAACAGTTGTCCCTTGGTATTCGTGGGGGATTGGTTATAGGACCTCTTGAGGATACAAAAAATCGGAGGATGCTTAAGTGGCATAGTATTTGCATATAACTTATTCATACCCTCCCATATATGGCATTTTATTTATTTATTTTAAATAATTTCATCTTTTTTAGATTCAGGGGTAGAGGTGCACGTTTTTTCCACGGGTGTGTGGTGTGATGCTGAGGTTTGGGGTATGGATGCTCCCATCTCCCAGGCTGTGAGTGTGGTACCTGATAGGTAGTTTTTCAGCCCTTGCCGCATTCCCTCTCTCCCCACTCTTGTAGTCTGCAGTGTCTTTGTTCTCATCTTTATGTCCGTCTGTACCCAATGATCACCTCCCACTTATAAGTGAGAACATCTGGTATTTGGTTTTCTGTTCCGGTGTTAATTTGCTTAGGATAATGGTCTCCAGCTGCATCCATGTGGCTGCAAAGGACAAGATTTTTTTTTTTTATGGGTGCACTCCCATGTACTTTAAATCATCTTGGCTTACTTACAATGCCTAATATAATGTAAATATACATTATATAATGTACAATATACAATGTACATTGGGTACAGTTATATAATGTACATTGTAAATTGTACATTATATAATTGTACATTGTATAATGTAAATATACGTTATATTAGGTATTATAAATAAATGTTTAGGGAATAGTGACAAGAAAAAAGTCTATGCATGTTCAGTACAGACACCATCACCTGTTTTGTTTCCCCCAAATATTTTCAACCCCAGGTTGGTTGAGTCCAGGGATGCAGAACCCACACATACAGAAGGCTGACTGTATTTTCTTTCCCATCAGGGCAGTAATAATGATAAGACCTGATTTGATATTTTCTTATTTTATTTGTGCTTTTGTATTGAGATATGCCATAAATTATACCATAGTTTGCCATGGTCTTGCCTGTTACAGAAGGAGTAGGATTTCTGGTTCCTTTATAAAGAAGTTGCCATAGAGATGCTAGGGTCAAGAGCTGAAGAACTTGTCATTAAATCAGTCCTGGATATCTCTTTGTCCTGGGCCATTTTTTTAAGCCATTTAAATTTTTTTTTTAAGCGAAGTCTTGCTGTCACCCAGGCTGGAGTGCAGTGGTGCAACCTCTGCTCACTGCAACCTCCACCTCCCGGGTTCAAGCAATTCTCCTGCCTCAGCCTGCCGAGTAGCTGGGATTACAGACATGTGCCACCACACCCAGGTAATTTTTGTGTTTTTAGTAGAGATGGGGTTTCACCATGTTGGCCAGGCTGGTCTTGAACTCCTGACCTCGTGATCTGCCCATCTTGGCCTCCCAAAGTGCAGGGATTACAGGTGTGAGCCACCGCACCCAGCTCATTTATATTTAAAGTATTCTTCTTTAACCTCGTTGTCACTTATCCGGAACTTCCATAAGGTGTCCTCCCCAAGTCTTCCTTTGACATGGGGGAATTGATCTTGTAATTCTGTGAATCCTGGAGGCCTCGTGTCTTAGGTACAGTGTAACAGGTTTGCCCGGATTCCTCATGTGTGATGTGAAAATGATAACAAGGCTTGTACACACTAGTCAAGGGGTCTTCACCACCACCATCACCAGCATCATCAGCAGCATCATCAGCAGCACCATCATCTGTGTTATTCTCCTGTACTCTCTTCCGCCATTTAGGAGAAGAATACTGAGGTTTTTCTATAAATTAGCTAGTTTTTTGTCTTTCAAGATCATACGTCTAATAAATTCATAAAAATTTTCACTAACACTCCACTTGCAAACTTTAAAAACACCTTACATGAAGTCCGGTTTGAGGTAGTGGTTCAGTAAAACACAGCTCTTCGTACAAGTGAGATATTATTCACCTGCTTTTCTTGCTCTTTTCCACTAACACTTTGGAAAATAGCCTTTGGGAAATCTGATCTAACTCAGCAAATTTGCTTACCTGCATGTAAACATCTCCCAAAGATATTAATTTACCAACTTGATTATCTTAGAAGTATTGTCTCTTTATAAAGTCAAAAATTGCTTGGGTTAAACCATAAGACTTAACCTGAAATCCCAGAAATGTGGGAAAGATGAATATCCTCGTGTCCTGTCTTGTATGTGGAAACATGCCCAGGTGAAGAAATAAGACACTTCCTCCTTACCTGTGGGCTGCTTCCTTGGGGCAGAGGCTGGCTTTGCAGCAGGGCTCTGAAAGGTCCCTCTGCACCGCTGGCAGTTTCCACTGAGGCCCCACATCCTAATTCCCGGTCTGGCAGAAATCAGGTTGGGTGTTGCAAATGGAATGACTGCCGAGCCCATCGTCGTCATTTAGTGTTGAATGATCTTGTGGGATGTCTGCAAATGACTTGTCATTTATTTACTTTTTCACAGCTTTGGTAAAATTACTTTAGGCTTTTTCATCATTATTTTTTTTTCTTATTGTAGTAAAATATGCATAATACAAAATTTACCATTTTAACTCTTTTTAAGTGTACAATAGTTCCTTGGCATTAAGTACATTCACATCACTGTGCCTCCCAACCCCACCATCCATCGACAGAATTTGTTCATCTTCCTGGGTGGAAACTCTATACCCATTAGGCACTGATTTTCCACTCTCCCTTCTCCACAGTTATCACCCTGCTACTTTCCAGCTCAATGAATTTGATGACTCTAGGTATTTCATAGAAGTAGAATCCTATGGTATTTGTTATTTTGTGCCTGGCTCACTTCATGGAGCATAAGGTCTTCAGGGATTATCTATGCTATATTATATGCCAGGATTTAATTCCTTTGAAAGGGTGAATAATATTCCATTACTTGGATATGCCACATTTTGTTTGTCCATTCATCTGCCACTGGACATTTGGGTTATTTCTGCCTTGTAGCTATTGTGAACATTGCTGCTATGAACACGAATGTACAATTATCTCTTTGAGTCCTTGCTTTTAGTTTTCATTATTTTTATTTTTGAGACGGAGTCTTACTCTGTCTCCCAGGCAGGAGTGCAGTGGCATGATCTTGGCTCACTACAACCTCTGCCTCCTGGGTTCAAGCGATTCTTCTGCCTCAGCCTCCTAAGTAGCTGGGACTACAGGCGCCTGCCACCATGCCAGGCTAATTTTTGTATTTTTAATAGAGACAGGGTTTCACCATGTTGGCCAGACTGATCTCAAACTACTGACCTCGCGATCTGTTCACCTTGGCCTCCCAAAGTGCTGGGATTACAGGCGTGAGCCATTGTACCTGGCCGAGTCCTTGCTTTTAATACACTGGAGTATTTATTTAGAGGTGGGGTTGCTGGGTTATGTGGTAATTCTATGTTTAATTTTTTGAGGAACCACCATTTTTTTCTTTCACAGTGTTTTTCACAGTGTTTTTCACTGTTTTTCACAGTGGCCACACCATTTTACATTCCCACTTACTCTTTAATAATTTGTCTGTTATGTTTTTATGAATCATGACTAGCTTTAATTTGGATTGAGGGCTCCAAGGGTGGTCTGTTGAAATGGTTCATGGTGGTTTGTTCAAGTTCCTTGTGTTATTTCTTATAACTTTTACCGAATAAAGAGACTGTGCAGCACAGGCTGTATTTTAAGTGAGGTCAACAGATTTGCATTAAGAATATGGGCTCCTCATGGCAATAGTACTTGCTCATGTTAGAATGTCATCAGTCACAAGTCATATTCCCAGCATGGGTTCGTATTGTGGGGACAGTGCCTTATCTCCTGTTTTTACTTTTATCTGGGATGCAGAAGCAGGGGATGTGTCCATCTTCAAGTCTCAAGGGGTTACTTCTGTAGCTTAGAGCACATGAGTTGGGGCCATGTTAGAAGAAGACAGTCCCTTAGTCACACTGAGCCTGGATTAAGGATAGCTGAAGATCTCTAGCCCCAGCCACCAGTGAGACTGGATTTCCCATTTGCCCATGCCTACCTTGGCTTAGGGCCAGGATAGATCTGAGCCTGAATGCTAAACGTCTGTAGACCTATGATGGAATGGAGGACAGTTTCATTAATCAGGATGGGCTTGTCATCCCAGCTTTCATATTATAAAATACGTTAGGCATAGATATTCTTCCTGAAGATCTGTGGCCTAATTAGCTCGAGATTTCCTGACTTCGTGTCTCATTTGAAGAACCGTGGTGGCTCCTGCAGAGGGCTGGCTTCTGAGTTGTGGATTTTGATGTTGGGTTGGCTTGTCCTGAATGCCAGGTAAAGCCACCACAGTCCCTGAGCCTGCTGGTGCTCCTCTCTGCTGTTTGCAGACTTCTTTGCAGAATTGAGTAAGTTTGGGGAAACTTTTTATTCTGGATAAAACTGCTTGTCTTCACTTTCTTTAGAGTTACTCTGAAGGACAGTTTGAGGTAAAGTATCTGTCTGTCCTTCATTGTTGCGGGAAGTCAGGGACCCCGAATGGAGGGACCAGCTGAAGCTGCGGCAGAACATAAATTGTGAAGATTTCATGGACATTTATTAGTTCCCCAAATTAATACTTTTGTAATTTCTTACGCCTGTCTTTACTGCAGTCTCTGAACATAAATTGTGAAGATTTCATGGACACTTATCACTTCCCCAATCAATAACCTTGTGATTTCCTATGCCTGTCTTTAATCTCTTAATCCTGTCATCTTCGTAAGCTAAGGAGGATGTATGTTGCCTCAGGACCCTGTGATGATTGCGTTAATTGCGCAGATTGTTTGTAGAGCATGTGTGTTTGAACAATACGAAATCTGGGCACCTTGAAAACAGAACAGGATGACAGCAATGTTCAGGGAACAAGGGAGATAACTTTAAACTCTGACTGCGGTGAGCTGGGCGGAATAGAGCCATATTTCTCTTCTTTCAAAAGCAAATAGGAGAACTATTGCTGAATTCTTTTTCTCAGCAAGGAACATCTCTGAGAAAGAGAATGTGTCCCTGAGGGGAGGCCTCTAAAATGGCTGCTTTGGGGATGGTTGTCTTTTACAGTCGTAGATAAAGGGGTGAAATAAGCCCCCGTCTCCCATAGCACTCCCAGGCTTATTAGGACGAGGAAATTCGTGTCTAATAAATTTTGATCAGACTGGTTGTCTGCTTTCAAACCCTGTCTCCTGATAAGATGTTGCCAATGACAATGTGTGCCTGAAACTTCATTAGCAATTTTAATTTCACCCCATCCTGTGGTCCTGTGGTCTCGCTCTGCCACCATTTGCTTTGTGATATTTTAGTACCTTGTGAAGCATGTGATCTCTGTGACCCACACCCTATTTGTACACTCCCTCCCCTTTTGAAAATCGCTAATAAAAACTTGCTGGTTTTACAGCTCAGGGAGCATCTCAAAGGGGTGGTTTCTATAGATTTCTGTGTTGAGAAATTTTTGTAATTACCCTAAGTGCATTGTTTAACCATTTAAGAGATACTGTGTGGTTCTCTTTTTAGAATTCTTTAAGTTGGGGGGAAAGGCATATTCCCTGTATCCAGGGAATGGATACTCTAGCAATACAAGTATGTATTCTCTTGGATACTCCATCCAGAGTTCATATTATCAGGTACTCTTCATCTTTCTGGGGAAAGAATTCCCGTTTCTTTTAATTCTGTCATTTGAGAGCCCTCTCCTTTTGACCATTTCTTTCTTCTTCTTCTTCTTTTTTTTTTTTTTTTTTTTTTTTTTTTGAGACAAGGTCTCTCTGTGTTGCCCAGACCAGTCTCAAACTCCTGGGCTCAAGGGATCCTCCTGCCTTGGCCTCCCAAAGTACCAGGATTACAGGTGTGAGCCACCACACCTGGCTTTTTTTTTTTTTTTGAGGCGGAGTCTTACTCTGTCGCCCAGGCTACAGCACAGTGGCATGATCTTAGCTCAGTGCAACCTCCACCTCCCGGGTTCAAGTGATACCCATGCCCCAGCTTCCCAGGTAGCTGGGATTACAGGCGTGGTGGTGCATTTTTGTATTTTTAGCGGAGATGGAGTTTCACCATGTTGGCCAGGCTGGTCGCGAACTCCAGACCTCAGGTGATCTGCCTGTGTTGACCTCTCAAAGTGCTAGGATTACAGGTGTGAGCCACTGTGCATGGCCTTGATCTTTCCTTCTCTTTTGTGGCATTGCTGCAGGTCAGGTGTATTTTTAGGTCAGTGGTCAGAGCAGCAGACAGCCTCCTCTGCGACAGACTGAATAGGAAGTAGAAAGCGCCCTCCCATGATGCAGAGAGGCTGGGCTTGTGCACCTTTCCCAAGTCATGTCTGCCGCCCTATGCAATAAATAGAACCTGAAGTAAAAAAATAAATGCACCATCATGTGCCGATGGTGAGAAGATTGCAGCCCCCTGTAGCTCTCCAACTGCATCCCAGTCTTCCTGCCCCGTCTCCCTCTGGGTTTTCTCAGTGGATGTGGAAAGATAATCGATAGAAAATTTTGTCAGCATCTGAGCCATACAATGTTGTGGTTATAGTTTTAAAACAGAACTTCTGTTTTTATTTAAAGCGAATTTTATTTCACTGTAGACTCTATATTGCTTTCTATTTAGACTGAATAGTGTGAAATTACAGTATTCAGGGCCAGGTGCATTGGCTCACACCTGTAATCCCAACACTTTGGGAGGCTGAGGTGGGTGGCTCACTTGAGGCGAAGAGTTCGAGACCAGCCTGACCAACATGGTGAAACCCCGTCTCTACTAAAAATATAAAAACTAGCCTGGCATGGTCATGCACGCCTGTGATCCCATCTTCTCTGGAGGCTGAGGCACAAGAATTGCTTGAACCCAGGAGGCAGAGGTTGCAGTGAGCTGAGATCTATGCCACTGCACTCCAGCCTGGGTGACATAGCAAGACTCTTCTTTAAAAAAAAGAAATTACATATATTCAACTCCTTTGGGCCTTTTTACAAAACTAGCAATTTCATATGGTTCAAACTAACCTTCTGTCTCTTAATCTGTAGACAGGTTTCGTTTCTGAGGATTCGTAGAGAGCCTCTTGAGAGTGTTGTCAAAGTGAAACTGTGTGGTGTGTGTGGAAGCAGAGTTATCTCCCTGGACACATGTGATACTTTGGTTGGACTTCCTCTTCTAATGTTATTTTCTAAGTTTCTGACGAAATTAGAATGAAGCAGAAGTGCTTCTTACATTGTCTATAATACATGAAAATGTTTGCTTCAAAAACTTTCCCCCCCCCCATTTTTTGGTTTTACTTCTGATGTGAACTTGAATTGTACCTGGGCATTTTGTGAGACGTTAGTCTCATCAAGGGACAGTTTGTCAGTCTTCTAGTTTGCTAGGGAATAGCTTAAGAGGAGCCAAGTTAACTTTCCGTAGCTTGGAGTTTGAGCTAAGAAAGCAAGTTAAGGAGGGAGGACTTGTTTTGTTTGGATTTTTCCAAGAGGAAATTTCTGCTGCTGAAGATTTAGGAGTGTCAGATGCGTCCCACCATCTGATAATTTTATTTGCCTCACTGGGGTGTGGGTACAAACTGGAAGAAAATGCTTTAGCTCAGTGGTTCCTCAAACTGCCCTCTGTTGTATTTATGAGGGGAAATATTCAAAATAACGCTGGTGTTTGGACTCTTTCCCTAAACATTCTGAATTAATTGCTATAGAGAAATTTTAAAAGCTCCCATGAGATACTAATAGGCCTCAAATGCGTGTTCAACTTAATTTTATGCTTTATGACTAAGACCTTCCAGTTTACAGAGATAGCATATGGGTTGCAGGTTTAATCCCCCTCACTGGTGAGTAACTCCTTCGGACTTGTAGGTATAAATCTGAAGCATGGTACCTGCTCATCAGCCCGCGTGTCCTACCATCTGGTCTGGGAATCTCCTATGCAGGAGAGCCCAGGTGTTGAGTCAGGTGTCCAGGCACTTTGCAGAAGCCTCCATGAAGTCTGCTAGTGGCGGATTGGCAAGGGTAGAGATTGAGTGTGGACTCTGAGAGCTATCACGGACTCAGAGCAGTCAGACCTGAGTTCACATCTCAATGTTGTCATTTTCTAAGCTGTAAAATCTGTAAAATCTTAGAGAAGTGCATTCCCTTTTCAGAGCCAGTTTCCTGATAACAATTTGTTGAAGACTATTTCCCCCACTGAATTAAGTTGGAGAAAATGTTGTAGATTAAATGGCCATTTATGTGTGAATCTGTTTCTGGATCTTCTATTCTGTTTTGTTGATCTATATTTTCTTTTGTTTTACTTTAATAGTCAGGTGGATAGAATCTATTCTTTCTTCATAGCAAATTGTCTTAATTACTATAGCTTTATAAATCAAATACTGAAAGTTACCCAACTTTTTTTTTTTATAATTGTTGTTGCTATTCTAAGTCTCTTGCATTTTCATATTGACTTTAGAATCAGCTTTTCAAGTTTTACAGGAAACTGTTGGGTTATGCATTGGAATTGTGTTAAATTTATAGACTTAGAGAGAGTGGGCATCTTAACATTATTTAGATTTACTGTCTAAGAAAATGGTGTATTTACCTTTTCCTCAGTTATCTAGATCTTTATCAATTTCTTTCTTTTTTTTTTTAAGTAGAGATGGAGTCTCACTATGTTGCCCAGGATGATCTTGAACTCCTGAGCTCGACTGATTCTCCTGTTTCGTCCTGCCAAAGTGTTGGGATTACCGGCATGAACCACTCACTCCAAGCCCTAGATCTTTAACTCACCTTGTAATTATTAGGATAGAGATCTTAGTGATCGTTTGTTATATTTTTGTTCATTAGCATTTAAAAAGAATGCCATAATTCAAAGTATCATTTGTGCTGTTATAAATGGTATTTTATTTATTTATTTAATTTTTTTTGAGATAGACTCTCACTCTGTTGCCCAAGCTGGAGTGCGGTGGCACGATCTTGGCTCACTGCAACCTCCGCCTCCCGGGTTCAAGCAATTCTCCTGCCTCAGCCTCCTGAGTAGCTGGGATTACAGGCACCTGCCACCGCACCCGACTAATTTTTGTATTTTTAGTAGAGACGGAATTTTACCATGTTGGCCAGGCTGGTCTCCAACTCCTGACCTCAGGTGATCTACCCACCTTGGCCTCTCAAAATGCTGGGATTTCAGGAGTGAGTCACTCTTGGCCTCCCAAAGTGCTGGGATTATAGGAGTGAGCCACTGTGCCCGGCCATAAATCGTATTTTAAATTTTCACTTACCATTTGTTGTTAGTATACAACAAATGGTAAGTGAAACAAATGGTAAGTATAGAAATACAATTTATTTTTGTATTTTTGCTTTGTTTCCTGAAACCTTGCTAAAGTGCATTAAGTTGCAGTAATTTATGGCTGTTTCCTTAGGATAGCTATTTAGATAATCATGCCTTTGGATAGAAACAAATATACTGTGTGTGTGTGTGTGTGTGTGGGAGAGAGAGAGAGAGAGAGAGAGAGAGAGACAGTGGGGGAGAGGGAGAGAAGAAGGGAGAGAAGTTAAAATCTCCAGTTATGAGAGTTTGTCTTTTTCTCTTTAGTCATGAACTTTTTGCATCCTGACTTACTGGATTCACTTGTATTTAAAAGTTTCTTACTGGATTCATTTGTGCTTAAGGTTTATTTGTATTTAATATCCCCTCACTTTCACCACCATACAATATTTGTGCTTTAATTATTGAGTTGTCTTTCCACAATTTAAAAGAAGAAAAAGAAGAAAAATTACCCACTGAAGTACTATTTCTGGTGCTCTTCATTCCTTCCCTTAGCTCCAGGTTTCCATTTGATATAATTTCTTTTCAGCATGTAAAACATCTATTAGCATTTCTTTCTTTTCTTTTCTTTTTTTTTTTTTTGAGACAGAGTCTCGCTCTGTCACCCAGACTGGAGTGCAGTGGCGCAATCTTGGCTCACTGCAACCTCCGCCTCCCGGGTTCAAGTGATTCTCCTGCCTCAGCCTCCCGAGTAGCTGGGATTATAGGCGTGTGACACCACACCTGGCTAAATTTTGTATGTTTAGTAGAGATGGGGTTTTGCTATGTTGCCCAGGCTAGTCTTGAACTCCTGACCTCAAGTGATCTACCTGTCTTGGCTTCCCAAAGTGCTGGGATTACAGATGTGAGTCACCACGCCTGGCCAACATTTCTTATAGTACAAGTCTGCTGGCGATGAATTCTCTCATTTTATTCTTTAATCTGGACAATTTTTTTTTTTCCTTTTGAAGCACATGGTTGCTAGATGTTGAATTCTGGGTGATAGCTGGTGGTGTCTGCCCCTCTCCCCTCAAAGGTGTTCCATTGTCAACTGGCCTTCGTTCTCTCTGATAAGAAGTTAGCCATCAGTTGTATCTTTACTACCTTGTATGTAATGTTTCTATGGTTTTTTTCTTTTTTTTCCTCTTTGATACTGATTTTCTAGAGGATTGATAATGATCCTAGGTATAATTTACTTGGTATTTATGCTTCTTGGAGTTTGCTGAGCTTCTTGGATCTTTGATTTGATTTGTTTTATTATTGTAAAGTTTAGGAAATATTTAACCATTATATCAATTTTTTTGACTTATTCTCACACTCTTGTTTTTCTTGGACTCCTATTACATATATATTAAACTATTTGAGATTGTCTTATAGGACAGTCAGTCTTTTTCACTTTTATTCAATCTTCTCTGTTTTAAACTGCTAGTAAGCCCAGCCAGTGATTTTTTTTTCTTCTTTCTTTCTCATTTCAGTATTGCAGCTCTAGAATGTTTACTGGGTTCTTTTTAAAATACTTTACACTGGCCAGGCATGGTGGCCTGTAATCCCAACACTTTGGGAGGCCGAGGCAGGCAGATCACATGAGGTCAGGAGTTTGAGACCAGCCTGGCCAACATAGTGAAACCCCATCTCTACTAAAAATACAGAATTTAGCTGGGTGTGGTGTTGGGCACCTGTAATCCCAGCTACTCAGGAGGCTGAGGCAGGAGAATCACTTGAACCCGGGAAGCGGAAGTTGCAGTGAGCTGAGATCACACCACTGTACTCCAGCCTGGGTGACAAAGTGAGACTCTTTCCCAAAAACCAAACAGACAAACACACACTACACTATTTTTGCTGAAAATCTCTATCTCTTTACTCATATTTTCCCTCAGTTTCTTTGAACATATTAACCCTTTGAGTACATTTATACTTGTTTCTGTAAATCTTAAAATCTAATGTTTGTGCTACTTGGATTTGCTTTTATTATTTATATATTTGAGGGGTTTGGTTTTTATTAAAAACGCTGCTTTCTTCATTGCCCTGAGTTAAATTTTCTTTCTTGTATGTCTAAGATTTTTTATTCTGGACATTTTAGATGATATATTTTATGTCTGACTTCTGACAATTCTAAAAAGTATTGAATGTTACTCTAATAGCATATTAACTGGCTAAACTCATAGGCCTGTTTTTTATGCTTTGTTAGGGCAGAACTTTGGAAATTTTAAGGTGTTTTCCAAGCTTCTCTAACTTGAAGAGACTCAAGATTCAAACCATGTGCCATTTGCGGGCCTTGTTAGGTAGTGCTTGTTTTTTCTTGGGCAAGTTTAGAGTTAACTGTTTTTTAGTGTAGAGTTTCTCAACCTGAGTAGCACTTGACATTTAGGGCTAAATAATTCTTTTTGGGGATGGAGAGGCTGTTCCATGCATCGTAAGATGCTGCACAGCATCTGTGGCCTCTACCCACTAGAAAGCGTCCCTCTAGTTGTAACAACCAGTAGTGCCACCAGTCATTGCCAGATCTCTCCTGGGGGGCAAAATTGCCCTGTTTGAGAATTATTTTTCTGGATAGTGCTCTTGAATTCTAAGACATGGTCTCTCTGGTGTTTGAACTGGATGCTGGGTGTGTTAATGATATGTAAATGAGGTTTCTGCACCCTGGTCCGGTGAGAATTTCAGTACCTTACCTCAGCTTGACCTTCAGTATCACTGTTCAGCTCACTCCTCCTTAGCACTAGCTCTCTGTTAAGGCTTGGGTGGCCTTGACCTGTGCCTGCGTGTCAGCCGAGGACTTGCAGCACCCCCACCCCATAGCCTTCTGGGGTCCTTCCCTTCTGATACCTCCTTACTGTCCAGGGCCATGCAGTTGCCAGCGGCTTTAACTAACCCAAGCTCTGACCTCCGCCCCTTTGCTTGGCAGGGCTGCTGTGCTGTGTTTGGACTTCAGTTCACTGCCACAGTCGGAAAGTGGTGTCCTGGCTCAGAGTCACGGCAATGCTTGGTGTCTGGAAGCATCTGCCTCCTAGTGTTGTACAGTTCTGGGGCAGAGGAGTGGGCTGTTATGGTATAAGCCACTTAGCTGTGGCCAGAGCCCACTCTCTCTGCTAGTTGAATAGCCCAGATGTTTATGAGCTGTGGAGCTGGGAGCTCCAAGCGTATAGTACAGGGTGTGGTCATGTGGGCTGCAGGAAATGCCTGATTAACTTCCTTACTGAATAGATGCAGGGTGAGGGCATATGCTAGACTGGGGGGCTCCAGCATCTGCCATCTGTCACCTGTGTGCTTAACAAAAACCCCAATCCCGGGCCCATCCCTGGCCTGACCTGCTATTTCAGAATTTCTAGGGAAAGGGTCTGGAAATCTGTGTATTTAATTTGTGCCCCAGGGAAGTTTCTGTGCTGGAGGATGGCTAAGGGAACAACAGGTGTGGAGAGGGAGGCCGGACGTGGCTTCCTTGGAAGGGAAAGGGCCGCATGAGGCTCTGCATTCCTTTCCCCAGGACTTAAATGTTGAAATCATGGCTGATGATTTAGTTTTTAAAAATGTTAATTAATTCAGTTTTTAAATTTTAGGTTTCTTCTGTTTTTTCTACCTTCTAAGACAACTTGTTATAGCAAATTTTTAAATGTTTTCATTGCCCTGAAAATGTTTTTATTTCTCCTTTTTTTTTTTTTTTTAAAGATATTTCTCTAGGTTTAGAATTTCTATTTTGTGGTTATTTACTTTCAGGCCTTCAAACATAATTGATTTGTTTTTAATCTTTTTCTGTTAAAAATTTTAAAAAATTGTGGTAAAATATATATAACGGTCAGGCATGGTGGCTCACACCTGTAATCCCAATGCTTTGGGAGGCTGAGATGGCCGGATCACTTGAACCCAGGAGTTCAAGACCAGCCTGGACAACATAGTGAAACGCTGTTCCTACAAAAAAAAAAAAAAAAAAAAACACAAAAATCAGCCAGGCATGGTGGTGTGCACCAGTAGTCTCAGCTACTTGGGAGGCTGAGGTGGGAGGATTACCTGAGCCCAGGAAGTCGAGGCTTAAGTGAGCCATGATGGTGCCACTGCACTCCATCCTGGGCACTGGAGTGAGACCCTGTCTCAAAAAAATATCTGTCACATAAAATTTGTAATTTTTGCAAGGCATGGTGGCTCTTGCCTGTCATCCTCTGGCGTCCTCCATTTTACTTTCTGTCTGTAATAATCTGACTACTGAAGAGACCTCATCCAAGTGGGATCATACCATATTTGTCTTTTGGTGAGTGGCTTATCTCACTTCGCATCATGTCCTCAGATACATTGAATTTTGGAGTTTATGTCATACATTTTCTCAGCATTTAGTGAAAAAGTTCTGCCTCACCCTGATCCTCAGCTGTGGTACTGCATATTTATTCAGCTGTAGTGGAAAAGGAAAGAATTTCAGAGATTCTACCCTTTTCTGGCTTCTTGCTCTGACCAACTGCCTGTGTCCTGGTGTGGGTGAAGTCCTCATCTTCTGCTTTCTACCACCTCTGGAGCCCATTAGCCGAAGGAACAGGGTCATTTTCTCTTTTGGGTCTCTCCTGGGGGTAATAGCTGTGGGCACAGGGCTGCTATTTGATATGCTTATCATCGAGTCGAGAAAGTGGGAAGGAGGTACCTTGGTAAAGAGTGTCTGTCCCTCCTCTCTCTCTGCATTTTTCTCCTAATTCCTTTATTCTCATCAGTGAAAGAGATGAAGGCATTACTGCATTTGGTACGTTTGCTTGTAAAAATGTGTGTTAGTGAAGAAGTCATTATTAAGACGTTTTCTGACATCTGTCATTTTTTTTCCTGCTGCACAAGTCTCTTCATTTTCTTAAAGTTTCAAAGATAATCTTTGAAAAGGGAATGAATGATGGAATGAATTTTGCAGTATTATAGTATTGTGCACTGTTTCTTTAGGATTTCTGAATATCTGGCCTACTCAAGGTCAATACTTCGATAAATACACAACATTAGGAAAAAAGGAAAATCACATAATGTAATATATTTTCATTTTCATTTGACCGATTCTTAGTAAAATTATGGTGAGTCTGTAGAGTGCAGATTGCTTCCTCCAAGTATTTTTGGTCTGAAAGAGGCCACGTGAAACATGTCGTATTTGAGAAGCTACATTGTAAACACATTTCTTATTTGTTTCTTATAATTTTCTATTAGAAGTGGAAAGCAGGCTGGGTGCATTGGCTCACACCTGTAATCCCAGTACTTTGCAAGGCTGAGGCAAGTGTATCACTTGAGGTCAGGAGTTCGAGACCAGCCTGACCAACATGGTGAAACCCTGTCTCTACTAAAAATAAATAAATAGCCGGGCGCGGTGGCTCAAGCCTGTAATCCAGCACTTTGGGAGGCCGAGACGGGCGGATCACGAGGTCAGGAGATCGAGACCATCCTGCTAACATGGTGAAACCCCGTCTCTACTAAAAAAATAAAAAAACTAGCCAGGCGTGGTGGCGGGCGCCTGTAGTCCCAGCTACTCGGGAGGCTGAGGCAGGAGAATGCTGTAAACCCAGGAGGCAGAGCTTGCAGTTAGCTGAGATCTGGCCACTGCACTCCAGCCTGGGCGGCAGAGCATCTCTGTCTCAAAAAAAAAAAAAATAAAATAAAAATAAAAATAAATAAATTAATTAAAAAAATTAGTCAGGCAAGATGGCACATGCCTGTAATCCCAGCTACTTGGGAGGCTAAGGTAGGTGAATCTCTTGAACCCGGAAGGTGGAGGTTGCAATGAGCCAAGATCACACATGCCTTTGTACTCCAGCCTGGGCAACAAGAGTGAAACTCTGTCTCAAAAAAAAAAAAAAAAAAAAAAGAAGAGAAACATGATAAAAAAGATTTTAAGAAAATGATGATGGATGCCAAACACAATGGCTTATGCCTCTAATCCTAAAACTTTGAGAGGCCAAGGCGAGAGCATTGCGGCACACGCCTGTAGTCTGTTACTTGGGAGGCTGAGACAGGAGGATTGCTTGGACCCCAGAGGTGGAGGCTGCAGTGAGCTGTGATCATGCCACTTCAGCGAAAAGAGCAAGACCCTGTCACACACACACAACAAAAAGATGATAGAAGTTTGGTTTTTTTCTTCCTCTTCAATGGGGGTATACTGCATTTATATTCTCCTTAAGATGATCTTCTCTGCCCTAACCCTAGACCATATATTTGTCCCCATGTGTGTCCTCACTGTCCCTTCTCTACCCACTCCTGGGCTTGTCATCCTCTCCATATTTTCCTTTTCCTTCCTGTTGCCCTGCCAGTATGTCTTGCCCATCACTCTGTTCCCTTCTCAGTCGATAAACCAGTTCAGTTGGGGCTTTTCAGGCAGAGAAACTGGAGATAGCAGGGTCTGGGGCTGAGGGGTCTTTTGGCCATGGTGGGGGGATGTGGCCCCCCTTTGAAGAGATTATTGTCAAGCCTTGTTACATGTTCTTTCCATGGGTATTGGTAGAGTTGATTAATTAGATTGTACTAATTTCCTTCAATATATATTGACTGCCCCACCACTCACTGAAACACTAATTTTTTTTCCTTTCTTTTCTTTTCTTCTCTTTTCTTTCTTTCTTTTTTCTTTTTTTGAGATGGGGTTTTGCTCTGTTGCCCAGACTGGATTCCAGTGGCGTGATCACTGCTCACCACAGCCTTGAGCTCCTGGGCTCAAGCAATCTTTCCACCTCAGCCTCCTGACTAGTTGGGACTACGTGCGTGTGCCGCCATGCATGGTTAATTTTAAAATTTTTTTGTAGAGGCAGGATCTCACTCTGTTGCCCAGTCTAGTCTTGAACTCCTGGGCTCACACGATCTTGCCGCCTTGGTCTTCTAAAGTGCTGGGATTCCAGGCATGAACCACCCCACCTGGCCTACAGAGAACTTTCTGTATAGGTTTTCAGGCTTGTATTCCAGCCATGAAAAATCAGGCGAAACAAAAAGAAAAGCCCCAGAAGGCAGTGAAACTGTCAGATTATAAAGAACATACAGGTTGTTGATTTTGGATGGACATTTTCATCTCCTTAAATTTCTTTTCTTTTACAGAATTAGGGAAGGAATGTGACTAACTTTGTAGACTAGTCACCCATCATGAGTACGAGGAAGGAGGATATGAGCCAGTCCCTGGGTCATCCCCTCAAAAACAGAGATTATTGGTTTTAGATTATGCAGTCGTTAAAGTAGATGTGTTGTTACTAAGCAACTCTGGCCAACAGTATTGGAAAAATACAGGTAATTTTCTGCTTCAAGTAACTAAGCATACTCATCCTAGTTGCCTGTTGCAGAAATACCCAGTTTAATTGGAAGTTGCATTACCTCACAAACTCAACTTTGGGGTAGGGTCATGAACCGGGAAGTAAGCAAAGCCTAAAATAAATAAGATAGATAATACTTGCTTTATGTGCTTATTCAGACCGTATTTACTCAGACTTTACTTACAACACTCCTAAGCCACATCCCCGTCTAAAACAGTAGTAGGTGATGGTGTGACATTCTGATGAGAATAAAGAGGCGATAGCCTGACAGCCAGGGGCAAGATGGATCAGAAAGTACCAGAATCCAAAAAGTGTGGCCACTTGGGGACTCTGTGGGAAGAGCATCCCTGTCCACCAAGGGTCATTGACACAGGGTCAGAGCCATTTTGTTGTGAGGAATTTGCATCGTGAAGGTGATGAACTGCAGTTTGCATCTTTTGTTTTATTTATTATTATTATTATTATTATTTTATTTTTGAGAAGGAGTCTCACTGTCACCCCGGCTGGAGTGCAGTGGCGCAATCTTGGCTCACTGAAACCTCTGCCTCTTGGATTCAAGCAATTCTCCTGCTTCAGTCTCTCTAGTAGCTGGGATAGCAGGGGCGTGCGCCACCACGCCCGGCTAATTTTTTGTATTTTTAGTAGAAACAGGGTTTCACCATGTTGGCCAGGCTGGTCTCGAACTCCTGTCTTAAGGTGATCCTCCCTCCTTGGCCTCCCAAAGTGCTAGGATTACAGGCTTGAGTCACTGCGCCCAGCCGCATCTTCTGTTTTAAAAGGACTATTAGAGAGGGGAGAAAGACATCTGTTAAAATGAAGATAGGATTAATGCATTTAATCCAAGAAGGGATATTCGTCTCACCAGTCTGGAAAACTCACTTCCATGGAAAGGTCATTCTCTCCTCCCACCTCCTTTTAATGGTGATATTTATGTGGCCACACTGATTAAAATAAGAAAGAAGAAACAGTTTATATCTTTCAAATGAAATTAGATATTACATGATTTATTTTTAAGAAATTGAATAAAATTAATGTTTTGTTCTAGATTGTAGAGTTTCATTGTAATCCCAAACGTATTTCCTTGCCTGCTTTCAGTAGTGAGCAACTATCAAATGGTGCCCTGCTCTGATGGTGTTTACTTCCACCATTCACTGTATTGTTCTTAATGGCCATGCAGATTCTAGAGTAACCAATAATTAGATACTCAGATGTCTTCCAGTTTTCAGTAATTAGATTTTTAGATGTCTTCTAGTTTTTGTATGTTACACATAGCATTTTAATGGACATGATTAAAGCTGAACATTTGGACACATCCTTCATTTCCTAGGGTACACAGATTTCAAGGCTTTTGCTATGCTAGATTTCCTCCCCAAGAGTTGTTAATTACTTACATTTTCCCCAGTGAAATGAGACAGCCCTGCAAGTCCAGATTTGATGTTATATTTTAATCATCACTGTCAATCTCACCAATTTCATAGGTGAAAAATAATGCATTGTTATTTTAATTTATGTGACTTTGTGTAATAGTGGATTTGAGCATTTGCATTTCCTTGGCCATTTGGGTTTTTTTGTGTGTGTGTGTGGTGAATTTCCTGCACACATCCTTTACTCCTTTAAAAAAAAATGGTAGGCATTTATAATTCATATTGATATATAGGGGCTGTTGATTTATTAAAGATATTTTGGGTCTGGGATGTATACTACAAGTTTTGATTTCAGTTGGTTTTAGTTGCCTTTTATTTGTTCTCACGGCAGAACAATTTTGTTTTCACAGGGAAAACAAATGTAATGGTGTCTTTTTATAACCTGTCAGGTTAATGAAGCGTAGAACCAAAATATTTGCAGGACGATGATACATTAATTTACAGATTTTTTTCTGTACATTGGATGTGAACTGTTTTAAACTATAACATGGACACTTTATTGGAACTAAACTTTAGTTTTCTACATAAATGAGAAACACTGGTAACTTTGCTTCATTAAAAAAAAATAGCTTGTTCTCTGTCAGATGTAAATAGTTTGACTTTATTTTTATCTTCTCATCTACAAAATAGGAATAATTCTTACTTGGTAAGTGTTGTTTTCTTGTTCAGTTGTCTGGCTTACAGTAGGTGCTTACTAAATGGTAGCTTGATTTATGATCATAATGACATAAATGAATATGACTTGGTCTATATATTCTGGTAGCTACTGATACATGATTACACTAATTGTACTTCTGAGGATGTGAGCACTGTTTTGTTGTTGGTTGTTGGTTTCTTTGGTCTTGATTTTAGGTAGAACTTAGATTATCGATTTTATACGTTCTTTTTAAATGTAAAATCCTTAAAGCCAAAAGTGTACTCTAAGACTTGCTTTAGCTATATCTCACAAATTATCATTATCATTTACTTTAAAATATTTCAGATTTCCCTTATGATGTCATCTTTGACACATGCTTATTTAGAAATGTTAATATTCAGATATTTTTAGAGATATCTTATTGTTGATCTGTAATTTAATTCTGCTGTCACCAGAATACATTCTGTGTAACATTTTTATGTTCAGATATTGATTGACGTTTACTGATGGCCCAACATAAGGACTATTTTACCTTAAAGGTTAGAAGTATACAATAGTAAAATTCTATTACCCTTCCCCATCTTTTGTACTATTGTCATATATTTTACTTCTGTGTCCAGAATGCACTATTACCATTTTTGCTCTAAGCAGTTAATTGTTTTTCAAAGTAATTTGTCTTCTTTTTCTTTTTATTTTTTTAGACAAGATCTCTGTCACCCAGGCTGGAATGCAGTGATGTGATCTTGGCTCACTGCAAACTTGGCCTTCTGGGTTCAAGTGATTCTCCCACGTCAAGCGATTCAGCCCCCGAGTAGCTGGGTCTACAAGTGCAGGGCACGATCCCTGGAGAATTTTTATATTTTTTGTAGAAATGGGGTTTTGCCATGTTGCCCAGGCTGATCGCGAACTCCTGACCTCAAGCAATCTGCCCGCGTTAGCCTCTCAAAATGTTGGGATAACAGGCGTGAGCCACCACACCCAGCCTGTCTTTTACATTTACTCACATTGGTCATTTTGGTTTCTGTGTATTCTTTCTGTAGATCTGAGTTTCCATCTGATATCATCTCCTTTTAGCTTGAAAGGTATTCTTTACACTGTTTTTTTTACAGTTCAGGTTCATTGCTGATAAAGTCTCTCAGAAAATGTCCTAATTTCACCCTCATATTTTAAAGGACATTTTTTGTTGGTGACAGAATTTTGAGTTGACAGGGGTTTTTTTTGTTTGTTCTTTTTTTTTTTGAGTCAGAGTCTCACTCTGTCACCAAGGCTGGAGTGGAGTGACATGATCTTGGCTCAGGCAACCTCCCAGGTTCAAGCGATTCTCCTGCCTGAGCCTCCTGAGTGGCTGGAATTACAGGTGCCTACCACCGTGCCCAGCTAATTTTTATATTTTTAGTAGAGGTGGGATCTCACCATGTTGGCCAGGCTGGTCTCGCAGTCCTGGGCTCGAGTGATCTGCCCCCCTCAACCTCCCAAAGTGCTGGGAATACAGGTGTGAGCCACCGCGCCTGGCCAGTTGTTTTTGTCTTTCTTTCAGCACTGTAAATATTGTTCTGTTGTCTTCTTGTTTGCATTGTTTCTGGTGTGTCAGCTGCTGGTTGTTTTTGTTGTTTCTCTGTGTTTAATGTGTGTCTAGGTATAGATCTCTTTGTTTTTGTCCTTCATTGGACTTGCTAAGATTCTTAATAATGTAAATTAATATTTACTACCGACTTTGGTAAAATTCCAGTCATTATTTGTTCAAATATTTTTTTCTTCCCCTATTTCTTCTTCCTTTAGGACTCCAAATACATGAATATTTTATTGCTTAATATTCTCCTATAAGGACCCTCAGTCTTTGTTCTTTTTCTTAACTCTTTTTTTCTATTTGTTCTTCAGATTTCAGTTGTAAACTATAGAAGAAAGGGTTAGCGATTCTGGGAATAGATCAATGGAAAGTATCTGCTATTAATGATATCTAATTCATTTTTTATTTCAGGTATTACCTTTTCAGTTCGAGAATTTCCATTTGGTTCTTTTTGGTATTACCTGTCTCGCTCCTAAAAATCATATCTACTTGTTATAACCATATTTTTCTTTAACTCCTTGACATATTATAATAGATGCTTCATAGTTGCTGTTTACTAATTCCAAAATCTGGATCATTTCAGATTTTTTTTTCTATTGCCATTTCCCTCCTTTGATTACAGGTCACATTTTATTGTTTCCTTGCATAACTAGTAATTGTTTTACTATGTTGAACATTATGATCGATATACTATAGGGAGTCTGGATTAAAGAGCATTGAGTTTTGTTCATGCAGGCAGTTAAATTCCTGGCAGATTGGCCCCTTCAGCATTGAATCCATCCATCTGTCTGTCAGTCAGTTAATCGTAGGGCAGGTAACTCCATTCTGAACTTATTTCAAGCGCAGAGCTGTTAATCTAGGCTGAGATCTTTATTACTAAGACATAGCCTTCCTGGTGTCTCAGTTGAATGCCTGAGGCCCCAGTGGGGATTTCCTTCCTCTCCTCCGGTGGCCTCTCCTGCTGCATGACCTCCAGAATCTTCGGTCAGCACTCAGCCCCATAGTTGCTGCTTTCTTAGGTCTCATGGAATCTGGCCGTTCTTATGAAGCCATTGGCAAAGTATCCTGAGTAAATCCCTACTGAAACTTCTGGGGCAAACCCTCTGCCACTCAGGCTCACAAATTCCAGATGCTTCTACAACTTGGAACAACTATTTCTTCTTCCACAGCTCAGTGAAGCTGTTCTGTTTGGGCAGAAAATGTCCCCAGGCATAAAGCCAGGTCAGTCCCGGGCCACCACCTATATTTCCCATCTCTTGAGGCTCATAGCCCTGTGTTACCTCTGGTCTGGGGCCTGAAAACAGCTGTCATATGTTTTGCTCGGTGTTACAGTTTTCCAGGGGAGGGCAAGTCCTCTCTCATGGTTGGAAGCAGCAGCCTGGCAGTTTGCTTGTCAGCTGTGTCTTCCTAATTTTTTTTGAAACGGAGTCTTGCTGAATCGCCCAAGCTGGAGTGCAATGGCACGATCTCAGCTCACTGCAACCTCTGCCTCCTGGGTTCAAGTGATTCTCCTGCCTCAGCCTCCCGAGTAGCTGGGATTACAGGCACCTGCCATCATGCCTGGCTAATTTTTGTATTTTTGTAGAGATGGAGTTTCACCATGTTGGCTAGGCTGGTCTCGAACTCCTGACCTTAGGTGATCTGTCTGCCTCAGCCTCCCCAAGTGCTGGGATTACAGGTGTGAGCCACTGCGCCCGGCATGTCTTCCTCATTAATAATATTCATGGCACTTCATGATATTTTTTATCCTATCTGGAGTATGACTGATTTTATTTCAGCAGATCCTTAATTTCTGAGTTGGCAGTAGAGTTATCATTCACTTGGGTTAACTTCTGTTACAACCCGAGTATCTGCCCAGCCTTTTATTCTACCTCTATACCTGGTCATGTATTACTACTGGTAATACATGAATTACAGGTAGCCCTCCTGGTGCACACAGAGAACTTTGTCTTTTTCACAAATTGGCATCTGTGCCATCTTACCTAATCCTCATTGTTGGCAGCAGATGCCATCTGTGGATGATGGTTCAGGTTGGGCACAGCTGATTTCAGATTTCTTGAAAAGGGTCAGCTTAGGCTTACAGTTTGGTGTTGACATTTTGCTTTTATTTTGTTAAAATTAGGTATCGAATTAACATGCTTTAAAAGTGTGGTGTATTTTCTGCGTGTGGGATTAACATACTTGTATGTAAGATTGGCTTTGTAAGTATTTACAGGTAGTTTGTAGTTAGTAAGGCACGTTACGTTCTGTTTCTTTCCTACAGGGGCAGGCTGGTCTCTCTCCTTCCCTCTCTTCTTCTCCCTCACCTGCACCTTTTCTTCTTTCTTTGTATTTTATGATTGATTCACTTATATTTGCATAATAGCATTTTTAAATTTTTCTTTTTTCTTTTTATTTTTTGAAACAGAGTCTCACTCTGTTGCCCAGGCTGGAGTGCAGTGGCGCAATGTCGGCTCACTGCAACCCCCGCCTCCCGGCTTCAAGTGATTTTCTGCCTCATTCTCCCAAGTAGCTGGGATTACAGGTGCACACTACCATGCCTGATTTAATTTTTGTGTTTTTAGTAGAAACAGGGTTTCACCATGTTGGCCAGGCTGGTCTCGAACTCCTGACCTCAAGTGATCTGCCTTCGGCAACCCTAAGTGCTGGGATTACAGGTGAGAGCCACTGCGCCTGGCCATGTTTTAACTTATTTTTCCATTCACATAGCTTGGTTGACCGTCTTGTTGCCTCTTGCCTGGACTGTTATTGCAGCAGCGACTCATTCTCTTTCTTCCAGTAGTCTCCTGGCCAATCACTTCTACTGTTTAATCTTCCTTAAGTTGAGTTTCTCCCTCTAACTTGAAAAACCACACATACTGTTCCATATTGCCTTCCATAAGCTTCACCTGCTTCATCCCAGGTTTGGGGTGTTCTTTATTCAGCAGCTCCCACATCCCCCTTCTCCGTACTTCTGTCCTAGCGAGGCCTCCCATGTAGCACCCTTCCCTTCCCTCCTTAAAGTCCCTCCTTCATCGTCTAGGGTCTCTACCACCCAGTGTGCCTCAGTTGGAACTGCCCCGAGTTCTCTGTGCAGGTCACAGTTGAATCACAGGTGTCTGGACATACCTAGCCCTGTTTCCCAAGGCGAAACCCATGACTGCGTCACCGTATCTGTTGGGGCTCCTGGTGTCCTCCAGATAGTTGATGCTCTGTAAACATTTGTCATTTCCCATTGATCACATTGAAACCCTGTGATCCAGGCAGAGTGAAGAGATTAAGGCCCCGTGTGTTTAATTATGTTGCACATCGAATTAATGATTGGTACGGATGTATAGTCCACATCCTCTCATTTCATTCTTTTGACAGCCTCTCTGTTCTTCTCTAATTTCGCTCAAAATTACTTTGGTTGGCTCTTAAGTAGAAACTTACATCATTTTATACTTGGGGGCATGTCCAAATTCATTAAATGAGGTGAGAGATTTTTCTTCTCCTTTCTACCCCTCGCTTTGCTGTCCTGGCAGGACACAGCTGCCACCACTAAAGGTACTGGGAGGGCTGAAATGCTGGTCGTTAGAGCTGTTGTCTTGGGTTATCTGGTCTTGACATCACACAAGACTTCCTCAGGTCTGCTGTGTCCTAAGCCTGACTTAGTGTCACTGTATGAACACAATTCTCTACCTACCTCTTTTATTTCAGGCACTTCGTCTTAGTAACATGGCCATGGGGAAGACAACCACAGGCCAGATAGTCAATCTGCTGTCCAATGATGTCAACAAGTTTGACCAGGTAAGCTGCAGTTCAGGGATCCTTTTTCATTGCATTAAACACCCCTGTTCCCCCTTTTATTCTTTCTGGAGACAGGGGCTCACTCTGTTCACACTGGATTGCAGTGGCAGGATTGTAGCTCACTGGAGCCTTGAACTCCTGGGCTCAAGTGATGTGCGATCCTCCCGCCTCAGCCTTCTGATTAGCTGTGACTACAGGTATGCACCGCCATGCCCAGCTAATTTCTCTCTTCTTTAGAATTTTCATGTCAGATGGGCTAATGTGGCAATGTCATAACAGAATTCAAAGGTGGCACATCTCACACATGTGCATGAACACCCAACTGCCATGCTCATGAACTACAAAAGGATTGCTGGCTAATTTCTTTTTTTATTATTTGTAGAGAAGGGATCACACCTTGTTGCACAGGCTGGTCTCAAAATTCTGGCCTCAAGCGATTCTCCCACCTTGGCCTCCCAAAGTGCTGGGATTACAGGTGTGAACACCGTATCCACCCTGTGTCCATTGTTTAATACTTACCTTGTGGAGGTATCATGTTATCCAGGGCATTCTAGCTGCTGGCCATGTCCATTTTGCACTAGGACCACTTTATTTTTTTTCTTTCCAATTATTCATTCATAGACATGAACTAAAGCCTCCACTCAGTGTCAGGGACAATGAATAAGACTTGGTTTCTGTTCTGAAGAAGCTCACCGCCTGTCTGGGAGACAAATACACAAGTAAATTACTGGAGTGTGTGGTGGGCACTATAGTACAGGCTTTCTTAGAGTACTGGGGAGCCCCAGGGCATATGGGAGCTGAATTCTGTGGCAGAGAGTTCTGGAAAATGCTCAGCTCATCAGTGAGATAGTCACTGATCAAGATCTTCTAATGCTGCCGGTCAGATTCTCTTTCAGGTCTCCCAGACCCGCTGTTTGTTTCCCCAGAATGGCTTCGTCTGTGGTGGGTGCTTGGATTTCTGCTTTAGCAGGTGTAAACCCACTTTGGTCATTTCTGTTTAGGGTTTGCCTGTTCTTTTCCAGCGGATTGTTTCTGTACTGTGTTCTTACTTGTTTTGCCTTTCTAGAGTCCTAAGAACGCTCTGTCTTTTTCTTTAAAGGTGACAGTGTTCTTACACTTCCTGTGGGCAGGGCCACTGCAGGCGATCGCAGTGACTGCCCTACTCTGGATGGAGATAGGAATATCGTGCCTTGCTGGGATGGCAGTTCTAATTATTCTCCTGCCCTTCCAAAGCTGTTTCGGGAAGTTGTTCTCATCACTGAGGTAAGAGAAATACCGGTGTGAAAAATGTCATATCTATTTGGTAACATCCACAGTCTTCCCGATGCTTTTGTTCAGAAACAAACTAAATGCCTTTTATTATCTCTTCTTTGCATATGTTGCAGCTCTTCAGGCTTAGCCAAAGGGGGCCTCCATCCTTATGCTGAAGGCGAATCTTCAAGGGAGAAAGGTGAAGGCATTCACCGACTCCTCCCAGCCAGCTATTCAGGCACTGTGGCCGCAATAAGTAGAATGTCCTTAAGCAGAAATCACATATATAGAAGTTAGTGAAACATATAATGAATAACGATAGATTGAAATATTTCATAGGCTCCATTCTAGCTGCATACATCTTTACTGTGCTTGTGTGAGAGTTATTTTCACATGTGTATACAAGTGTGTTATTTTTGCTTCAGTATTTCCATTAAATTGTAAGCTCCCCGAAGGCAGGGTGAATTTTAATGATGTATTTATAAAATCACACAGTCCTAGTAGTGTACGTGTTAGAAATATGGTTGTCAGCTGGTCGTGGCAGCTGGCACCTTTGGGAGGCCGAGGCAGGTGGATCACGTGAGGCCAGGAGTTGGAGACCTGCCTGGCCAACATGACAAAACCCCGTCTCTACTAAATTTAAAAAATTAGCTGGGTGTTGTGGTACACGCCTGTAATCCCAGCTACTTGGGAGGCTCAGGCACAAGAACCACTTGAATCCAGGAGGCAGAGGTTGCAGTGAGCCAAGATTATGCCAGTGCACTCCAGCCTGGGTGACAGAGTGAGACTCTGTCCCCAAAAAAAAAAAAATACAGCTTTTGGTCAAGAGGTTAATGATGATAAAATAAATTAGACTTGAAGCAGGTCCCAGTGAATTGGAAATGAGTCATTGTCAAGGTTGTCAGCTGGATCGAGAGGAGCCACTGTTGGAAGTGCATTGAGTTCTTTGTTTTATGCTTTTGCTTATGGTGTATTTTCTACTTGGACCTTCCCCTCTTTGCCATCTGGAGAAACAGTCCTTGTCCTTTGAGGCCCCGTTCAAATGCTCCCGGTCCTCTGAAGCTTTTTTTTTTGCTCTCCTCTTTCCCAGTGGAGTTAACAAACAGCCCTTTCTTTTCTGCTCCCCAGCACTTCATTCTCATTTTAGTACACTCCACCCACTGTGTTACTGTCAGGCGCGGGGGCCTTTCTGCCTTCCCTGCCCACCTGTGAGCTCCTCCAGGGGACAGATTACATCTGACTCATTTTCATGTCTTCCTCAGCAGATATTACAAATTCTCCAAAATACTTATTGAGTTGGGATAGATTGTTGACTTCCTAATCGAAGTCTTTTTCTATTTGTATTTTGAGTAGGACCTGTCTGTGTTGACGGAAGCAAAAGTGCTGTAGGGAACCATGTGATGCGGGTCCCTGCCTGTGCCTGCCGCTGATAAGGGCAGGCTGTGATCGCTCAGGCTCATCTCCCGTGTCTGGTCCCCCTTAGGAGTAAAACTGCAACTTTCACGGATGCCAGGATCAGGACCATGAATGAAGTTATAACTGGCATAAGGATAATAAAAATGTACGCCTGGGAAAAGTCATTTTCAGATCTTGTTACCAATTTGAGAAAGTAAGTTTTTGTATACATTGTACCGTATTTTTGTACTTTTCTATTTGCTATTCTTGTTGAATGGTTTTAGAAGTTTTACTACGTGTTCACATTATGGGAGGTTCAGTACAATCCATCCCACTCCCCACGTGTGGCAGTTGGGTTAAGTAGAATGGTGGAGAATGTTATTTTCACTTGGTTTTCCATTTACCATGTTCTTAAACAGAAAGCATGTGTATGCTTCTTACTAATACAGAAGTGAAATTCCAAATGTTTCTGAATATCCCAAATCCCAACAACGATTCTAAGATGTTAGTATTTGAGAATAATGGTGTTTAAAATAAAACTATGATTTATATTAATGTAGCCAAATGGACAGGTTATAGAGACTGGGCATATCTATATTGGACCAAACTCTATCAATCAGTATTTTTCATTCCAAACAGGCATGGAAATACTGTTAGTTGTTCTTTGTGTTATTAGAATTTTTGGGGGGCAGCTGGGCATGGTGGCTCACGCCTGTAATCCAAGAACCTTGGGAGGCTGAGGCAGGTGGATCACCTGAGGTCAGGAGTTCGAGACCAGCCTGGCCAACATGGTGAAACCCTGTCTCTAGTAAAAATACAAAAAATTTGCTAGGCGTGGTGGCGCTTGCCTGTAATCCCACTACTTGGGAGGCTGAGGCAGGAGAATCACTTGAACCAGGAGGAGGAGGTTGCAGTGAGCTGAGATCGCACCATTGCCTGGGCGACAAGAGTGAAACTCCATCTCAAAAAAAAAAAAAAAATGTTTTTCTGGCTTTGGATTAAATATTTGATTAGTTGTTGCATTCCAGCACCTGGTACTTCTTATGATTTTCTGGGTAGTTCCTGGCCACCTCTCACCTTTGCACCTTTTTGTTGTTGTCATTGCCCAGGATGGTCTCAAACTCTTGGGTTCAAACAATTCATCCACCTCAGCTCCCAACATGCTGGGATTGCAGGCGTGAGCCACTTTGTGTGACTGACATCACTGCTTTTTTAAAAACCTGTACTCTCTTCTAGGAAGGAGATTTCCAAGATTCTGAGAAGTTCCTACCTCAGAGGGATGAATTTGGCCTCATTTTTCAGTGCAAGCAAAATCATCGTGTTTGTGACTTTCACCACCTACGTGCTCCTCGGCAACGTGATCACAGCCAGCCGCGTATTCGTGGCCGTGACACTGTATGGGGCTGTGCGGCTGACGGTCACCCTCTTCTTCCCCGCAGCCATTGAGAAGGTGTCAGAGGCAATCATCAGCATCCGAAGAATCCAGGTTGGTGTCAGATGCCATTTTAAAGTTGTAGGTGCATTCGAGGTGAAATGATATCTCCTTTTATTTAGCATCACTATGTTCCAGTGTAATGACATTTAACTCTTTCATAACCAAAACGTGCTGCCATTCCACAATGTTGTGTGTACTTCCTTATCTTAGATAGAGCGCACTAAAGACAATGCAAGCATTGTGATCATTTATTGGCAGCAACCTAAACAGCAGTGGCACAGGGCTTTTGATGTGCAGGTGGTAACGGCAGGTGTGATTAAAATGTTTAAGCTGTCTAAAAGGAGGAAAAGCAAATAGATTTCATCTGTTACGTTAACGCAAGTGAGAAAGTAGCGAGTATGGGTTGAGTATGGTTCTTCTGTGGGCTGGAAGGAAAGAGCTTGCTGAGGTCCCTGCTTCTTGGTCAGGAAGAATGGCCTCAACTTCACTTAGCTATCCCTGTTTGAAAATAAGTTCTTTCCTCTGTAGATGTTTTCCTTGTTAATTTTTGTGCATGCCTTTAGGATCTCTGCCGTTTCTTTCCTATCCTCTTTTCACTTTTTTCTTACTGTTGATGAACCTAACTCTACCAGACTTCTTTCTTTCCAATCGGTTGATTTCTGCTTACTGCCTTGCTCCGTTTGTACTATTGTAACAAAATACCTGAGACTTGCTAATTTATACATGTTAGACATTTATTTCTCACGGTTCCGGAGGCTGGGAAGTCCAAGATTAAGGCTCTGGCATTGGTGTCTGGTCTGGTGAGGACCATTCTCTGCTTCCCAGATGGACCTCTGTGTCCTCACATTGTGGAAGAAACAGAAGGACAAACTGGTTTAGTTCCCTCCAGCCTTCTGTAAGGACACTAATCCCCATCAGGAGGGCTCTGCCGTGGCGACCTAATCACCTCTTAGAGGCCCCACCTCTTAACACTGACCCTGGGGTGAAGTTCCAGCCCATGAATTTAGAGTAGGCATGCCCATTCAAATCATAGCATCCACTTTACACACCATCACCTTTTCCTCAGTAGCTGTCACTAAATTGCCAGGGGCAAATAATTTATATCACCAAGGTAAGGTCCTGTCACATAATGTATGCACAAGTATTTGTGTGTTTATGAATAAGTTGAAAATTAAAATAAATTGGCTTTGTGAGAGGGCTTGGCAAGACCTTGACTGTCTAAGCTTTTCAAAAATCTGCTTTGTTTTATTCCTGGTTCTTAATAGAGATGGATGCCCAGGGCCAGACTCGAGTGAACTTAGCTGACACTGGCTGTGATTATTTTTTATTTTTATTTTTTTGGTTGGGGAGAGAGTGGGGTGGGTATTATCATAAAAGCTAAGATTCTTTTTTATGATGAAGTTTGTTTTTTAAAGAAGAGATCTTGCTGTGTTACCTAGGCTGGAGCATAGTGGCTATTCATAGGCAGACTCCCACTACTGATTAGCAAGTTTGTATTTCGTAAAAAATATTACCTCTAAAACAGACCATACAAGGTCAATTCTTATCCTCATTCTTTCTGACAACAGCTTCAGGTAACACTGTGAAGGGATGGTCCATGCAGGTCAGTAACACTTTTTTCTTACAGCTTTTGCATCTTGAAAGAAATAACTTAGAAATATACTTTGACCAGAGTGTCTTTCTGAGTGTGCAGGACACCTTTTACAGATGGAAGGGCCACATGTGTATTGTGCTGCTGTAATTCTCTGACTGCTGTTGCTGCCCCTCACTGTGATTGCAGGCGCTGGTGTGTGTACTGTAAACCAGGGCTCTTGGAAGCCTTTACATGTTATTTCATGTTATCCTCACAATTGAAGGAGATAAGCATTAGTGTCCCCACTTTACAGAGAATGAAACTGGCTCCTTTAATAGGTTAAGGAGTTTGCCTGTCTTAGAGATGGGAATCTGTTCAGAACCATGATTTCTTAACCATTATTACGTTGCCTGTTGTATTAGTCTGTTTTTATATTGCTATAAAGAACTTCCTGAGACTGGGCAATTTGTAAAGGAAAGAGTTTTAATTGACTCACAGTTCAGCATAGGTGGTGAGACCTCAGGAAACTTACAGTCATGGTGGAAGGGGAAGTAGGCACTTTCTTCACAGGGCGGCAGGAAGGAGAAGTGCAAGCAGGGGAAATGCCAGAGCTTATAAAACCATCAGATCTCATGGGAACTCACTGTCACTAGAACAGCATGGAGGAACTGCCCCCATGATCCAGTTACCTCCACCTGGTCCCACCCTTGACACGTGAGGATTATGGGGATTACAGTTCAAGCTGAGATTTGGGTGGGGACACAGAGCCAAACTGTATCACCTATGTTGCTGCCTTAGTATCCTCTGGTGTGGGATATTTCCTTCAGTGTTCTTTTACTCATCCAGTCTTACTCCAAAAACCTTGAAAGGTTCTCTGTTTCCTGTGGAGTCCTATTTTTGAACCCTAGGTGTAGAGCT
Source organism: Macaca mulatta (assembly GCF_049350105.2). Taxonomy (NCBI): domain Eukaryota; kingdom Metazoa; phylum Chordata; class Mammalia; order Primates; family Cercopithecidae; genus Macaca; species Macaca mulatta. Next base: position 89,941,523 of record NC_133422.1, on the reverse strand, counting down.
TACCTGGCCACATTGTGTGTTTCCCAGCACATGACTCATGTCTGTTTCTGCTTTGGGGTCTTTGGCTCTTTGTGGCTTGAGTGTCCTCCCTTCTGTCCTTGATTTAAGCAAGTGCTACTAAGCCCTCCGGCCAGGTCTCAGGAGCCTGGTGGTACTTTTGTTCCTGCTGAGCAAGGCCAGTATGGTGCAGCTCAGAGATGATGAACACATAATGGGCACCAAATGCTGGATGGACAGAAGCAGCACCCACAGCAAAAGGCTGGGACCCAATACAGACCCAAGGTGGTCCAGGCTGTACCATAAGCCAGAGGAAGGCTGAGTGAGGAAGCAGACTCGAGTTGAACATTCCCAGAACACCGGGCCCTGTTCAAGGGTGTTGTGAGGGTCCTCAGCTCTGGGGAGCTGGATCTTTTTCAGAGTGGACTGGATCGGAGTCTCCGCCTTGTTATGTGTGTGCCTCTGTGCATCTCAAACCCCACTGGACTTGGTCGACCTGCTCTTGTAAGAGAGGGGCCATGTCTGACATTAAATGTAGACCCTCCTGGCCGGGTGGGGTGGCTCACACCTATAATCGCAGCACTTTGGGAGGCTGAGGCAGGTGAATCACTTGAGGTCAGGAGTTAGAGACCAGCCTGGCCAACATGGTGAAATCCCGTCTCTACTAAAAATACAAAAATTAGTCAGGTGTGGTGGTGCATGCCTGTAATCCCAGCTCCTCAGGAGGCTCAGGCTTGCTTGAACCCAAAACGTGGAGGTTGCAGTGAGCTGAGATTGCGTCACTGCACTGTAGTCTGGGTGACAGAGTGAGACTCTGTCTCAAAAAAAAAAAAAAAAAAAAAAAAAAGAGCCTCCTGACTGGCTTCCAGGCGGTGAAACAAGTGGACTTTCCTTGGGCCACGTGGAGAAATAGAAACAGTCTTGCTTGGTTAATAAAATTACTCTGTCTTCCTGGCCATTATGAGATAAATGAAGATTAAGATTAAGACCATGGGGCTTTATATGAACAGGTAATAGCTGGTGAGTACTTACTAGGTAACAAGGAGGGGCCCAAGAGCCTTATGAATATTCACTCCTTTTACTTGTGTAACTCCCCTATCACTCCTACATGACAGATAAAGAAACTGAAGTCTGGGGAGGGTGAATAGCACCTCCACGTTTTAACAGTTAATAAAAGGCTGATCCAGGGCTTTAGCCCAGGCCGTCCATCTATCTCAGAAGTGCGGCCATGGCTCACGTCCCAGCAGTTTGGGAGGCCAAGGTGGGCGGATCACTTGAGGTCAGGAGTTCTCGACCAGCCTGGCCAGCTTGGCGAAATCCTGCCTCTACTGAAAATACAACAACAACAAAAAAATTAGCTGGGCATGGTGGCAGGCACCTGTAATCCCAGCTACTCTGGAGGCCAAGGCACGAGAATTGCTTGAACCCGGGAGGTGGAGGTTGCAGTGAGCTGAGATCATACCACTGCACTCCAGCCTAGGTGACAGAGCGAGACTCCATCTCACAAAAAAAAAAAGTGTACAATCTTACCCCAACATGCACAGCATAACCTGAATGCAGATGTCACTTCTGTGGGGCAGCCATAGGAAAGAATGGGGCAAAGAGCAGCCCCGACAGGTAGTGTGGTGGGGCGGGACGCAGACCTTGGGTCCTCACCAATTCTCTGGGCCTCGGTTTTCTTGTCTCTAAATAAGGGGATTGGACTTAGTGTCTGGAGGTCATTTCCTGTTTTGTCTCACTTATTTAGAAAACCATCTGTATTAGTCAGAGTTCTCCAGAGAAGCAGAACCGATAGGGCCCACGTGTATCTACGTGCAGAGAGACATTAGTAGATTGATTTATAAAATTTTCTCACGCAACTTGAAGGTGAAGTAAGTCCACAATCTGCAGGGCAGCTGGCAGGCCAGAGACCCTGGGAAGAGCTGATGATGCAGCTTGAGTCTGAGGAGGACAGTCTTGAGGCAGAATTCCCTTTTCTTTGTAGGTCTTTTTTCTCTTAAATGCCTTCAACTGATTAGGTGAGGCCCACTGACATTATGTAGGACTTCAAAGTCTACAGATTTAAATGCTAATCTCAACTGAAAAATACTTTCCCATTGATATCCAGACATATTTGACCAAATATCTGGGGACTGTGGCCTAGCCAAGCTGACACATAAAATTAACCATCACATAGTCTTTTTTTTTCTTTTGAGACGAGTCTCGCTCTGTCAGGCAGGCTGGAGTGCAGTGGCACGATCTCAGCTCACTGCAAGCTCTACTTCCCGGGTTCAAGCAATTCTCCTGCCTCAGCCTCCTGAGTAGTTGGGGTTACAGGCATGAGCCACCATGTCCAGCTAATTTTTGTATTTTCAGTAGAGGCAAGGTTTCACCACGCTGGCCAGGCTGGTCTCAAATTCCTGACCTCAAGTGATCCACCTGCCTTGGCATCCCAAAGTGCTGGGATTACAGGAATGAGCCGCCACACCTGGCCCATCACACACTGTTTAATCCTCATCTCTTCTTTTGGGATCTCCACAGGTGACTTTGTCCTCATTTTCCCCTTATTATTGAAGCCATTTGTTTATAGATTTCTTTCCCTTCCTAAACTCTGAACGTATAAAAGGCAGACACAATGCCTCATTCATCTTTATATTACATATACATTGCAGGCGCCCAGAAAATGTGTAAGTGAAGTCAGCCTCCAGCTTCATTACATCTGTGAGATTTGGAAAATGCCTAACAACTGAGCATTATTTTAGTGGGAAGTGATGACTGTCGTTCTCTGCTGAATTATGTCACACATCAGAGAGTGTGGCATGAAAGGGGTCCTGCAGACAATTTTCAGGGAATTGTGGTCCAATATGCGGCTAGGGAAGAAATCCTTAAGATTTTTGATTTTTAGTTTTCCAATAAAATGCAACTCACCTGTGTCTAAGGCTTGAAATTCCTGTTCATGTAGATAGATGTATGCATGCAGTAAAACAAACTGACCAGCTGGGAATTTTACATTTTCCAGTGGCTAACTTTGGCAAGGTACTCTGTGTCCAGATAAAGGATGCATCTTTGAGTTGAGCAGGAAACCTTAATTTCCCCTCACGTACATAGTTTCTGGTGGGAAGGTGGGCCTAGAGTTCAACAGTAGTGATTTTCAGTAAAGGAGAAACAAATGGCCAGGCATGACTGGTAAGAAAGCGCTGGTGTTAGTGTGCTAAGCTCCTTCATGGTGGTGAAGTCATTGTTGGAGGTTTTGTTTTGTCTTGTTTATTTGTTTTTTTCTGCCTTTAGAACTCTGTATTTTTTCAACCTGGATGGTTCCTGTAACCCATTTAAAATTTTGTCCCCTAGTTCATCAGAATTGCCTGATGTACTGATTAAAACTAAATGATTACACCTTGGAGATTCTGCTTCACCAGGCATTGGCTGGGGCCCAGTATCTTTCGTTTTGTTGTTTTGAGACGGCGTCTCGCTCTGTCACCAAGCGGGAGTGCAGTGGTGTGATCTCAGCTTACTGCAATCTCTGCCTTCCAGGTTCAAGTGATTCTCCTGCCTCAGCCTCCGGAGTAGCTGGGGCTACAGGTGTGCACCACCACGCCCAGCTAACTTTTGTATTTTTAGTAGAGACGAGGTTTCACTCTGTTGGTCAGGATGGTCTCAATTTCTTGACCTCGTGATCCGCCCGCATTGGCCTCCCAAAGTGCTGGGATTACAGGTGTGAGCCACTGCGCTCAGCCCAATATCTTTAGAAAGTGTCCTCGTGTCCCTGAAAATATGCTGTCTTTGGGAAACCTTGCCCTAGTTGTGTGATAAAAAAGCACACGAGGTCAAACTATGTGTAGCAAATATAAATGACATCAGGATCACTTAAGACTAAAATCAATTGAGAGGAAGCACATGGACACCTGTCTTGGTCTATGCTAGGCTTTTGGGGGTTAAGTTTGGAATTTATTCATTCACTTAGTCATTGACTCCACAATGTAATTGAGCCCCTGGCTTAAGCTGGCACTGTGATAAATGCTTAGATACAATGGTAAGCCAATGCACAGAAGTCCTTCCTGCTGGGAATTTCCTCCTGGGAATCAGCAAGCGGGGATTAATAAATAACCACAGAATTAAAATCAGTGCTCGTTTGTCATTGTCTTTGGAAGGCAATGTCCGAGATGCCATGAGGTGCTTTGGTAGAGATGCCAATGCCATTGTGGAGGTGTAGTGCTTCCTGTGAAGGCTCAAGAAATAGCCTGCAGCATTGTGTGTGTGGTAGTGGAGAGAGATGGAGAAGGGTTTGGGAAAGGGAGGGGCTTGGGGCAGCCAGGAGGCTGATGCCCTGCATTTCCCTGGGGGTAATTATGTGAGAAAGCTCTTAATGTTCAAGAAAATCCACATATTTTAAATTCACCCTGGCTGCAGTCTGGGAATGCATTGGGGGCCCAGAGTAGAGGCAGGGAGATACGCCAGGAAGCTGATGCAGCAAGCAGTCCAGGAAGAGGATGATGTGATTTGGACTCAGGCCAAGTAGAGAGCCTTGGATAGATTTGAAAGCCATTGGGAGCATATCCTTATTTGCGTGTGGGGCTAGAAGAGGGATTAGTCAGAAGGAGGGATTGGGGCTACTTTTGTTCTTATGGCTGCAAAATCTTTTTACCTGGGTTCACTGAAATATGGAATACTAGAAGAAGACCAGATTTAGGGGTGAATTTGGCTTTGAAGACTGGGATACTTTAGAACTGTGCAGGTGTTTGCTACAAGACCCACTGATGGGGTCTGCCTGGTTCTGCCTCCTTTCCTATTTCTCTAAAAATGGAGGTTGTAAATGATGAGTGTAATGAATTGATCCAATGTTCACTTTTCTTCCTTGCCTCTCATGTGGATGTGTTAATGAACAATGAGAAGGTGAAAAATGGCATCAGGAGAGGAGGAATAGGTCTGCCCGATATACCAATCGGAACTAAGTGAGCCTTGACCGTAGATAGACCAGAGCTTGGCAGACACATAGAGTTTAGAAAACATTGTGTTGTTAAATTTCTTTTTTAAAAATATTTTTATATTTTTATTTTAATGTTTTTATTATACTTTAAGTTCTGGGACACATGTGCAGAATGTGCAGGTTTGTTATGTAGGTATACATGTGCCATGGTGGTTTGCTGCACCCATCAACTCATCATCTAGGTTTTAAGCCCCACATGCATTGGGTATTTGTCCTAATGCTCTCCCTCCCCTTCCCCCTCACCCTCTGACAGGCCCCGGTATGTGATGTTCCCCTCCCTGTGTCCATGTGTTCTCATTGTTCAACTCCCACTTAAGAGTGAGAACATGTGGTGTTTGGTTTTCTGTTCCTGTGTTAGTTTGCTGAGAATGATGGTTTCCAGCTTCATCCAAGTCTCTGTAAAGGACATGAACTCATCCTTTTTTTATGACTGCATAGTATTCCACAGTGTATATATACCACATTTTTTTTTATTATTATACTTTAAGTTCTAGGGTACATGTGCACAGCGTGCAGGTTTGTTACATATGTATACTTGTGCCATGTTGGTGTGCTGCACCCATTAACTCGTCAGCATCCATCAACTCGTCATTTACATCAGGTATAACTACCAATGCAATCCCTCCCCCCTCCCCATAATAGGCCCTGGTGTGTGATGTTCCCCTTCTTGAGTCCAAGTTATCTCATTGTTCAGTTCCCACCTACGAGTGAGAACATGCAGTGTTTGGTTTTCTGTTCTTGCGATAGTTTGCTGAGAATGATGGTTTCCAGCTGCATCCATGTCCCTACAAAGGACACAAACTCATCCTTTTTTACGGCTGTATAGTATTCCATGGTGTATATGTGCCACATTTTCTTAATCCAGTCTGTCACTGATGGACATTTGGGTTGGTTCCCAGTCTTTGCTGTTGTAAATAGTGTTGTGGTAAACATATACGTGCATGTGTCTTTATAGTAGAATGGTTTATAATCCTTTAGGTATATCCCCAGTAATGGGATGGCTGGGTCAAATGGTATTTCTGGTTCTAGTTCCTTGAGGAATCACCACATTGCCTTCCACAATGGTTGAACTAATTTACACTCCCACCAACAGTGTAAAACTGTTCCTATTTGTCCACATCCTCTCCAGCATCTGTTGTTTCCTGACTTTTTAATGATCACCATTCTAAGTGGCCTGAGATGGTATCTCCTTGTGGTTTTGATTTGCATTTCTCTAATGACCAGTGATAATGAGCTTTTTTTCATATGTTTGTTGGCTGCATACATGTCTTCTTTTGAGAAATGTCTGTTCATATCCTTTGCTCACTTTTTGATGGTTTTTTTTTTTTTCTTGTAAATTTGTTTAAGTTCCTTGTAGATTCTGGATATTAGCCCTTTGTCAGATGGGTAGATTGCAAAAATTTTCTTCCACTCTGTAGGTTGCCTGTTCACTCTGATGATAGTTTCTTTTGCTGTGGAGAAGCTCTTTAGTTTAATTAGATCCCATTTGTCAATTTTGGCTTTGTTACCATTGTTTTTGGTGTTTTAGTCGTGAAGTCTTTGCCCATGCCTATGTCCTGAATGGTATTGCTTAGGTTTTCTTCTAGGGTTTTTTATGGTTTTAGGTTTTACATTTAAGTCTTTAATCTGTTGTCTTTCTTACTCCTACTTTTCCATTTCCTTTTTTCCATGTACAGAAAATGAAGGTTTTATTGTGAAGATTTTAGGTCCAAGAAGTTCCGTCTGTTTTTCTTTTATTAAGGAAAGGATTGATGGTTTTGGCTTTAAGCAAGTCCAATAGGATTTTAAGAGATCTTATCTTCACAGCAAAGCACTGAAAGTCTTCAATGACTTCCACATCCAGTAAAACGTGTCTCTGAGGTTTTATTGTTCACAAAGCTGCTCCAGTTTTTGCCAACCATCCACTCTGAAGTCAATCTCTTTGACTTCAGTTCTGCCGTCTGATACTTCTGCAAGTGAACTGTTCTGGGGATGCACCTCATTGCTGTATTGGCAATGTCATTTCAGCTTTTTCATCCTCCTGAGTGACTAGAGAAAGTCCAGCCAGCCCCTGCAGCATCTTCACAAGCCATTCATGTGTTGAGTGGAGTCTCATTTAACCACCAAACTATTATCATGTCTTTCTCCACTCAGATCTATTGTATATTGACCAGTGCTTAGTAGGTTTACTCTGTGGATAATTTTTTATTTTGAAGGTGGGGAACTTCTGTTCTCACACTCATGTACAGAATGTTGAATTTGATGTCTTGGTCGTACACTTCAGCTAAAATCAGAATTTTATTCTGTCTAGACAAGATTAAGAAGATGTATAGCCTTTTGCTTGTTGCTGTGCTGACGTGGCTGATGGCTTGAATAATTTAAGCCAATCATACAGTCGGTTTCTGGCCGTAGCATGTATCTGTGAAGAGCTGACCCCGAGTGCAGTGCAGTTTCATGCAGATGAGTGTGTTTGTAAGTGCAGGATGGGGGACGCATCTCTGCCCTGTACATAACTCAGTTTCAGTACCAGCTGCGGCCACCCTGAGCTGGTTCCCGGCAGGATTAGTTTTTGAGGTGGACCCTGAAGGACAGGGTGGGATTAATACTCAGGGAATCACTTTGGGAGTGTGAATGTCAGTGCTGCTGGGCCATGGAAGAGTTTGAAGCATGGTGTCCATTATTTTTCAGAAGATCCTTAGGGAGTAGTGTTTGGGAACGGTTGGTTTTGATGGGGGATGTTGGAGAAGGGACCAGTGAAAACACTGCGTCAGTATCACACATGATTGCCGGTCAGTACACTTGTGAAATTGGGTCTGGTCTTTTCCCACCCTTCCTTCCTTTCCTTCCTTTCCTTCCTTTCCTTCCTTCCTTCCTTCCTTTTTTTTTGACAGGGTCTTGCTCTGTTGCCCAGTCTGGAGTGCAGTGGTGCAATCTCAGCTCACTGCAACTTCCGCCTCCCGGGTTCAAGCGATTCTCATACCTCAGCATTCCACGTAACTAGGACTACAGGCGTGTGCCATCAAGCGCGGCTAATTTTTATATTTTTAGTAGAGATGGGGTTTCGCCATGTTGGCCAGGCTGGTCTTGAACTCCTGACCTCAAGTGATCTGCCCACTTCAGCCTCCCGGAGTGCTGTGATTACAGGCATGAGCCACCACGCCTGGCCCAACTGGGTCATTTCTTGAGGAATAGTGAAGTGTGGCAAATTAGGCCCAGATTGTTATCTCATTGACCATGGAATAGGTGGTATGGGAGGAGGAAGCAGAGATGCTGTGGTTAAGCCTACAGCAGAATCTTCAGGCCAGCATCTGTCTGCCCTCTCTGCCATGCCAGACATGGGCTTGTGCAGGGAGAACCAGCAGTGCCCACTCCTAAGTCGGCTCTCAGTAAGGCTGGTGGGTGGATAGTGAGGGAGCAGAAGAACAGACAGCATCTTCTGCTTGCTGGGTGTTTGAGAGAAATACTGACTTTTTTCTTTTCCTATACAGAAGTATCTTTCTTTTCCTGCATGGAAGAAGGTTTTCATTTTCAGTTTTTGTTCTTTTGAAGTGACATTGCAGTCAAATGTGAAGTGACAGACAAAAATTTTAAGGACTCAAAGGATGTTGACAAATTTTAGAGTAGTAGATGACTTATTTAAGTGTTGTTTTCTCTGTCTCAAACATGTTCCATGCTCATTTCAGTTGCTTCAGAGTTGCCAGTGTTTGCAGAATACCCGTGTAATAGCCATTTATACAAGGTGGTTTATTTTTCTCATGCAAAATCCTCATAAGTTTTCTTGTGAGTTTGCGAGGGCTGCTGGAACAAAGTACCACAAACACAGTGACTGAAAACAATGGAAATTGAGCCTCTCATGATTCTGGAGGCCGGAGGTCTGAAATCACAGCGTCAGCAGTGCCAGGCTCCTTCTGAAGCCTGCAGGGGAGAATCCTTCTTTGCCGCTTTGAGCTTCCAGTGGTTGCTGGCAGTCCTTGGATTGCAGCTGCATCCGTCTCGTCTGTGTCCTAATCACTTGATTGTTTTCTGCCCGTGTGTCTCTCTCTGTCTCTCTCTTCTTGTCTTAGAAAGATACTGATCATGTGAGATTTAGGGTCCTCCCTTTTCCAGTATGACTTCGTCTTCACTAATTAGATCTGTAACACTCCTATTTCCAAATACAGTCAACTTTTGAGGTCCTGAGGTTATGACTTTATCTTTATTGGGGGTGTCTTAGTCTGTTTATGATGGGTAAACATAAATTACAGCTTGGGTAATTTATGAAAAACAGAAATTCTCACCACTCTGGAGGCTGGGAAGTCCAAGATCAAGGCACCGGCAGGTTCAGTTTTCTAGTGACCTGCTCTCTGCTTGTAGATGGTGCCTTGATGCTGCATATTCCAGATGAGAGGAATGCTGTGTCCTTAAAGGGCAGAAGGTGGAAGGGCTTAGAGGGCTGCCTACTGCCCAAAGCCTCCTTTACAGGGTCCTTAATGCCATTTATGAGGGAGGAGCTCTCATGGCCTAAATACCTCTTAATACCATCACATTGGCCATTGAGTTTCACCACCTGGATTTTGGAGGGGAAGTTGTCCAGGCAGCTTCCAAGGACTGGACATTGGGGTATAGGAAGTTTCCTGGACGTTGTCACTTTCTGTTGGGCTGAACTTAAGTCATGTGACTACATCTAACTGCGTTAGGGGCTGGAGAGAGTGGTCCTTGTTCAAGGCTGCTGTGCATTGGCTAAAGATTGGGAGTTTTGTTAATCACAGAAAATGAGAGCAGATTTTGAGGAGAGCTGACAGCTTTTGCCACATCTACAAAATTTTGGATGGGGTGGGGGTGATCTAGGTTGTTTATTCTGTTTCTAAGCCACTGTAGCTTCTCTCATTGAGTTATACCTACCATTTGAGGAGCAAAAGGGAGTTTTCCTACATATAATTATGTTAGGTTTGTTATGGTTAGCAGGACTTTGTTTTATTCAGTTAAATTGCATTGTGTAGTTGCTAACTAGTATGGAAAATAGCAATAAGCAAGAGATTGGGCTATTCCTGCTGTCTAGGAGGGGGCAATGACTAAGGAAAAAGATAAGTGTAGGTGGAGCACGGTGGCTCACGCCTGTAATCCCAGCACTTTGGGAGGCCAAGGTAGGTAGATTGCTTGAAGCCAGGAGTTGGAGATCAGCCTGGCCAACATGGTGAAACCCCATCTTTAGTATAAATACAAAAATTAGCCAGGTATGGTGGCAGATGCCTGTAATCCCAGCTACTCGGGAGGCTGAGGTAGGAGAATCACTTGAACCCGAGAGGCAGAGGCTACAGTGAACTGAGATTGTGCCACTGCACTCCAGCCTGGGCGACAGAGAGAGACACTGTCTCAAAATATATATATATAAAATATATATCATATATATATTATTATATGTAACAATAATAAGTTATTGTGAAAAGAAGCTTATAAAACATGTTTTAAGAGATAGAAGCTTTTTTTTTTTTTTTTTTGGTAAAGAACACTGACTTAGTGATAGTGAATAAGTTGTATGTCAATTTGACATGCACGAGGGAGTTTGAGAAAGGCCATTTGAATCTAAGTGACCAGCCAGAGCCAGAGCTGCCTTCAGAGGCTCTGCCCTGTGTTTGCTACCTGCCCTTCCGGGCTAACTCGCTTTCTGAAGGCTGGGAATGGCCTTGACTTTCATGTTGCCAGCATCTAGCATGGGGCTTGGCACACGATGAGGGTTCATGAAATATTCATCAGATCATTTCCAACCAACTCCCGTGCTCACCATTAGTAACACAAAGGTGCAATAGTAGAAATATGCAGGCTGTAAATGCACTCAACCTCAGAGCAGTATTTTCAGTTTATTTAGGAACCAGTGTACTTGTTGAAAAAAATTAGATAGCTCCTAAAATTACAAAGATAGTTCATGGCCATTAACTCTTTATATGTTTATTTATTAAATAAATATCATATGCTGATATGAACCAATACTTTAAAAAGGGTTGGTAAAATGATCTGTAGGCTGTATGAAGTTTTATGTTGCAAATTCCGTGGAAGCAGTGACTTTTGTTTGTGCTTTTGTTTCTGTAATTTAAACAATCTGTGTTTTTCCCATTTTCTTTAGAACTTTTTGCTACTTGATGAGATATCACAGCGTAACCGTCAGCCGCCGTCAGATGGTAAAAAGATGGTGCATGTGCAGGACTTTACTGCTTTTTGGGATAAGGTAACATATCCTAATTGCAAGATCATGACTGCTAATAGATAATGAGTGACATTGATTTAATACAGAATTTTGAGGTGTTACACATGGTATAAAATATGGCATGCTCATTTACTGAAAGTATGTTACAAAGATTCTCAAAATTAGGAGTAAGTTTTGCAATTAATAGAAAGTAGGTATGAAATCAGACTTAGGTATTTGACAACTTGTATTTTATCTCATTTTCAAAAAACCAATGAAAGTGTTACCTCATTCTAAACTAAATGCCACTAAGTTTGGACGTTGGCAACATTGGATTTTATAGGATTGGACAGACTAGGGGTGCAGCATGGAATGGGTTAACTGCTGAGTACATTGTAAATTATTTCAGAGACTTTGAGGTATCAGTGCACATTTTCACCTTACTGTCTTCAGATCATCTTATTACATATTGAGAAAGCCCATGACTTGGATTTTTGCCACGGGGTTGGGTTGGGGCTCCCCTATTTCAAGCACCTGGATGTTGCCAGCTGCTTTGCTGGCAGCCCAAGGCAGAGGGGAGGCTGCAGGCTGGCGGAGCAAGCTCCATGGATTCCTGACTGAAGGGTTTCACTGTGTGGTAAGCGGACAGGTAGTTCAGGCAAGGCCACAAGGATTTTTCAGCACTTGGTTTACTCATAACATTTAGGCAAACGGGAACAACAGCAGGGGCCACCCACAGGAAGTACTTAGGCTCGGTGCATCTCCTGTTACCCACAACTCCAGGGCCCTCCTTATGCTTCCAAGGAAGCAGTGGGCTCCCTGCCCAATGCTCATAGCAGCCACTACTATGGCACCAGCTTTTCATGAAAAGAAAGGCTGCATTGTAAGTCGAATGGCAAGGAGACAGGAGGCAACGCGCAAATTTGTCTTCCCTAGCTGGGGGATGGGGCAGGTTTTACAGGCAGAGGGTAATGAGGTGCGGTCCGATTGGTTCTTGCAATGAAGTGATGCCAGGGCTGGATCTGATCGCATCCTGGATCAGGCCATGAGGTGTCCGCTCTGAACTCGTTCCTCCTTCCTTGGTTCTAGCACTTGGGTTCTGCCCATGGTTGTGTGCTCGGTTCATCTGGAAATGCTCAGATTACATAACTTGCAACCTGGGATCCATGGCAACTGAAAAACAGTTTACTATGTTATTACGCAGAGTTGAACCAGATTGGACTGGTTCTGTGGTTATGCTCACCTGAGTCCAGGGTCCTCTGCAAATCCACTTGTCTCAGTCTGTGTTAGTCTGGAAAACAGAACATACAGCATGGGAGAGGGAATTTCGTGCAGAGAATTCATTACATAGGTGATGAAAGAAAGAGCACAAAGGGAAAGCAGGGGTGGAAGAGGCCACCCTGAGACCAGCCATGGCAGGAAGCTGCACCCTGGGGCTGGAGATGATGTCTGCCAGGAGCAGAGCCCAGTGGCCGGCTGCCAGCAAGATTTCGGATCAGAGGGCAAGGGTCTCTTCTGAGGGCGCTGGGACTGCTCGGACTGCTTAAAACAGGTGGGCAGTGCTGGTGGTGACCAGCTCCTCCCCTCTCCGGGTGCTCTTCGTGGCTGACCTTGAGTTGTAGTGTAGTTTGCTGGAGCCAAGAGCCAATAGGCGGTTGAGCAGCACTCCCGCCCAGCCCCACTGTCTCCGCCCTCTCCCGTGGGACAAATGTCAAAACTCTAGACTCCAGACTCTTCCTTTATCTACATGCCCTTGGCTCTAAGTATCACACTCCCTGTTTCATGTTTGCCTAATTCTGATGTAATTTTTGCCATCTCGACCGACAGAACAATAATGTGTTCCCAAATATATAGAACATCATTGCACCTTGTGCACATGGAAACTCACACAAGGTACGTCACCTGACCGGACAATTTCTCCTTACCTGCTGGCATTCCCACCTTATACACTTTATTTATTTATTTATTTATTTTGGAGATGGAGTCTTGCTCTTTTGCCCAGGCTTTAGTGCAGTGGTGTGATTTTGGCTCACTGCAACCTCCGTCTCCCAGGTGCAAGTGATTCTCTTGCCTCAACCTCCTGAGTAGCTGGGATTACAGGAACACCGCACCACGCCTGGCTAATTTTTGTATTTTTAGTAGAGATGGGGTTTCTTCCACGTTGTCCAGGTTGGTCTTGAATTTCTGGCCTCAAGTGATCTGCCCACCTTGGCCTCCTGAAGTGCTGGGATTACAGGTGTGAGCCACTGCGCCCAGCTCTAATACACTTTAAGCATTGATAGAAAAGCTCTGTGAACATCCACTAGCAAAAAGCACTCTAGGTGAATGCTGTTGAGCTAGAGGAAGGCACTGCAGTAGCCACCACACACTGTGTAGGTCCCATTTGCAAATTTTTTTTGTACCAAACTCTGCAACATTGTAAAATGGGCTGTTTTGTTGTTTTTCAGTTCCTAGACAACGTTGACAGCTGCATTGAAACAGAACACTCCACCCTGTTTTCTGGGCCTTGTCTTGGGGTGATTATGCCCCACGCTGCCAGGGATTATTAGGGAGGTCATGCAGCTGAGAGGGTGCTTGGGTGGGAGGAGGGGCACAGACACTGGGGCTTTTGGAGAGAAGGTGCAGAGGAAAGAAGGGTGTGCTGGGCTGGGATTCGGGAGAAAGACAGAGGCCCCAGCAGCAGCCCTGCTGGATAGACCAGTGGGTATTGGGGGAAAGGTCTTCTCACCAGCCTAGGGTCTCATTTAGAAAACAAATGGGCTTGTGCTGAATCTCTAAGCTGTAAAGTCTGTGGCCCTGTGGGAGCCTGTGACTCTCCATGGGGCAGGGATTTGCTTCTGCTTTCTTCACTGCTCTGGCCCCAGGGCCCAGCATGGGGTCGGCCCCAGAGTGGGGGCTCAGTCTGCCTGCCTTAGTGTCCTGGAGCCTGGAGGTCTCAGAGGGAAGGGGCCTCGCCTTCTGAGCTGTCAAGTGCTGCCCCCTTCTGGCTGCGGCGCACCAGTGCGGGGTCCCGGGCCTCCAGGTGGGGCAGAAACCTGCTCTAAGAACCAGGGCCGTGATGGGAAGCTGGATTTTGCATGTGGCTCACTCTTTTGCAGTCAAAACTGAGTAAAAAGAAGTAAAATCAGAAATAGTTGTTAGGAAAGAGACACACTGCAAAGGAGGGGAAAGGGACAGGTTGACCAGTTGTGTTTTTTCATCCTTTTGTAATCACAGAAGTAAGTGGGTTTCAGTTGTCTTAAAAGACAATGTTACTTAATCAGGAATACAGAGTAGACCCTTTACATTTTAGAGGAGGAACACCTTATATAATAAGGCTAAGTCAAGCAGGACTTTGTGAATTTGTGACAAGTTTGCACTTACAAAATCGTGTAAATAGGTCACATTTTGTTTAACGTTATTTTTTCCAAGTGTTTAGGTAATAATGTATTACTTTTTTAAAAAAGACATAGTTGATAGGCATGTAGGAAGGAGTAGAGAAACCTCTTCTGGATGGTTTTTATATAATTCCTATGATATCTGGGGCTAGTTTCTTTGTGATTAAAAGTGATCATGATTGATTTGGTCTGTGGCCATACTATAATATGGTATGGGACACATTTATAAGGGGTCAGATTACATACACACATATTTTGGCATTTGACCATTTATAAAAATATTTGTGATTATTTGGGTATGTGACTGTTAAGTTGTTTCCAGATAAATTTTTCATTTTGAAGGTTATCTTGATCTCTTGTTCCTCCGCGGTGCTTTCTGTCTTTTGGGCATTTTACTAATCGCACGTGCCCACCTGAGATGTGGAGAGGGGTTGATGAGTACCCGTTTGTGGACTGGGCCAGCTCAGCATCTTTAGGTTGCGGGTTGGTTGACTTCATGCGTGCTTCCCTCTTCCATCATCCCAGGGGTGTTCCACCCTTCAGGGATGCCAGATTCATTTTGAGGAATCCTTTTCTAGAGTTGAGGAGGCTGCATTGCCTTTGATTCACTCTTGATCATTTTTCTAGGATATGGATGAGCATTTACCAAAGTGTGTTGTGCGGAAGAATAACCCTTTCTGAAAGGATTTGGGACTCGAATAAATTTGCTAAATGCCCACCCACCAGACACACATGGTCAGGTCTCTCCAGTCTATCCACGAGAAATTCAGATGAAGACTGTAAATGTGCGACTTAAACCCCTTTAGGATTCCTCCCAAATTGTAGCTGCTTTTACTTCACTTAACAGTATCAATTTTTGTTTGCTAGTGTTGATGTCTGGGATTGGATAAAAGTTCTCATCGTTGGCAGATTTTACGGTTGAGGTTCTATACTCTGAATTTAAAACCATTCCTCTCTTTATTTGTACCAAGTGACTTTTGCTTTTTTAAAAGATAGACAATTCAAAGTATTGATTGTCCTTGTATGACAAGAGGAAACCTCCTCATTTTGGTTTGTCATGCTCTGGTAAACTGTCCCTTCTCCCTGATACGCACTTAATCCTCTCGATTGAAAATATTTAGAAGCTCTTTGTAAAAGTAATGAATTTGGTTTTGTCTCCTAAATAATAAACTATAAAAGAACTTTTTTTTTTTTTTTTTTGAGATAAGGTCTCACTGTGTCACCCAGGCTAGAATGCAGTGGTGCAGTCTTGGCTCACTGCAGCCTCAATCTCCTGTGCTCAAGGAATCCTCCTACCCATGAACATATACTTAATTTCATTATTCTTCAGTTTTTGGTTGTTGTTAAATTAGAGCTCTGGTTACAGGGTTGACCACCATTTGTAGAAGTTCATTTGCCAAGAGTGACTTTATAGTATAAAGTGCCTTCTTGCTGGCTGGGCGTAACTGAGGTTCGTGCTTTATCAAGTGAAAATGGAGAGATTAGTGGAGATTTCACATCATCTATTAGCCAAGGACTGGGCATGCCATGTACTCATGCTGCCACCTTGTGGAGGTTAATGAAATAGAATATTAAAACCAAGGGACAGAAGGAAAACTTACAAATGATTGAAAAGCTCCCGTACTGAATATTATATTAAGAATATTGTTTTAAATGAGAACACATGGACACAGGGAGGGGAACATTACATATTGGGGCCTGTCAGTGGGTGGGGGGCAAGGGGAGGGAGAGCATTAGGACAAACACCTGATGCATGCAGGGCTTAAAACCTAGATGACAGGTTGACAGGTGCAGCAAACCACCATGGCACATGTATACCTATGTAACAAACCTGCAGGTTCTGCACATGTATCCCAGAACTTAAAGTAAAAAAAAAAATAAGAAAGAATATTGTTTTAATAAGTTAGCATGAGTTTTCATGTCAAGAAGGTTGCCTTGTCATTGTTACTGTCGAAATTTTGTGGACGTGTGCAGCTGTGTTCACATGAAAATCGGGTAAAAGAGAATGGGCCTTCCTTAAGTACTGAAGACTCCAAACTGTTTAAAACCCCACGAAAAAAAAGGTGATTGTATGAAAAGGACTCTAGGTTACAATATATTAAAATAGGAAGGAGAAAGATTTGGGTTATGTTCGTGTATCAGTGACTATTGTATTGTTTTCTTCTCTTTTTGAAGTGATTTGTGTGACTTGATTGAAATGGGCACATTTTATAAACTTTAATTTGTAGGCATCAGAGACCCCAACTCTACAAGGCCTTTCCTTTACTGTCAGACCTGGTGAATTGTTAGCTGTGGTCGGCCCCGTGGGAGCAGGGAAGGTGAGTTAGAATGGCTTTTGGCAGCTTGACGCACCTCACTTCTCATATTAACTTCTTGGGTTTGAGCCCAAGGCTACATGTAACACATTTTTGAATTGGGTATGCTTGGCACGGCATTTCTCAGTACATGGAACATTCGTTTTGCAAGAAGGGTCACATGACCAAGTAAATGTGGGCAGTGCATATCCTGTTTCTCTTGGTTCTTCAAGTTGCTTAATTGGGAACTCCTAGAAGTTGGACATCTCCATGAAGGAAATTATTGATGTGATCACAATGCAGGATGGATTGACTAAGAAAGTGGGAACTTCTTTTTGTCAGAGTGAACCCTAGATGCTACAAGACATGTAGAGGTTGTGAAGGCTTGTCTGAAAAGCTTTAAACATGTTTTGATATGACTTCTCCAAGTCACATGAACAT
This sequence comes from Macaca mulatta, assembly GCF_049350105.2. Taxonomy (NCBI): domain Eukaryota; kingdom Metazoa; phylum Chordata; class Mammalia; order Primates; family Cercopithecidae; genus Macaca; species Macaca mulatta. Next base: position 89,924,312 of record NC_133422.1, on the reverse strand, counting down.
ACATTTAATAAACCTGTAGCCAGGTGTTCAGTCCTGTGTTAGGAGTAAAAGATACACCTGTAATCAAGACCCAGACACCACTGCCCTCCAGAAGTTTCTGGTATCTGGGGTGAGACAGATATATAAACAGATCATTTCAGTTCAATGTCGTAAGTGTTCCGATAGTGGGGGGCGCAGACATGTCACGTCTGTGCATTGTAGAAGATGTGAAGGAAACATGCATACAGAATTAGTATCATGCATTCTAAAGCAACGCCATAAATCTAGATGTAGGTATATAACCAATAGGGCAGTTTCACAATTGAAGTTTGCTCTCCAGAGACATGATTCTTGGGTAGTTAAAAATAAAAGTCCTTCCTAGTGCACAGGATATATTGTTTATTTTTATTTATTCATTCATTTATTCATGTATGTATGTAGGTTTAGTTTTTGAGACAGGGTCTCGCTCTGTCGCCCAGGCTGAAGTGCAGTGGCGCGATCTAGACTCAGTGCAACCTCCACTTCGGGTTCAAGTGATTCTCATGCCTTAGCCTCTCAAGTAACTGGGATTACAGGCGTGCCACCGTGCTCGGCTAATGTTTGTAGTTTTAGTAGAGATGGGGTTTCACCATGTTGGCCAGGCTGATCTTGAACTCCTGGCCTCAAGTGATCCACCCGCCTTGGCCTCCCAAAGTGCTGGGATTATAGGCGTGAGCCACTGCGCCTGGCCAGGATATGTTATTTACATATAGCTTTTCTAGAACTAGTTCTTTGTCAAAAAGGATACCTGCATGCAGGAACAATGCATTCAATATTGGATCTATGAACTATATGTCATGCTTGGCTACTCTGTTGCTGTAAACATTCTTAGCTGATCTTTGTTCCATGCACCATTTCATTTAGGGGAATGAAACTCATTTAGGGAAACTCATTAGGGCAGAGTACATTGTTACACTCTATTTTAACATTCCTTATAAACCCCTGGTTTATATGGACCAAAATGTTATTTCCAATTTTTATTCACAATTTCCTGGCTGTACTAGATCCTCTTTTAAATGAATGAATGATGTTTTTCAAGCTCCCAGGACTGGGCAAGGCTGCACTGCAGTGGCTTATTCTTGTCTCGAGTGTTGACTGAACATGTGTTTTTTTTACAATCTGTTTCAGTCATCACTGTTAAGTGCTGTGCTCGGGGAATTGGCCCCCAGTCACGGGCTGGTCAGCGTGCATGGAAGAATTGCTTATGTGTCTCAGCAGCCCTGGGTGTTCTCGGGAACTGTGAGGAGTAATATTTTATTTGGGAAGAAATATGAAAAGGAACGATATGAAAAAGTCATAAAGGCTTGTGCTCTGAAAAAGGTGAGTGATGACTTTCGGATTTCATGGACTCCGATGTCAGTGTTCACTTGAACAACAAGGTTTTTTAACTTTTTTTTTTTTAATTTTGAAAAACCTTTGAATATTATTTCATACCTTAAGGCAGTCCTCCCAGTAAATAAACACACACACGCTCTGTCCTCTTCAGTCTGATGTGAAAATGATATTTACAGGGTGAATGTGGGGGGGTTTGGTTGGTTTTGTGAAGTTTTATTTACTTTTAACTTTTTTTTTTCCAAAATGGACAATTATAAAAATTTGCAAAAGTGGAGAGAAGGGTGTCTTGAACCTGCATGTACCCATTGCTCAAGTTCAAGTGCAATCAACTTGTAGCCAATTCTCCTCCATCTCTACCCCTACCTTCTGCTAGCTCCACCCCTACCCCAGAGTCTTCCGATGTACACCCTCGACCTCAATTGTATTTTATTTGTAATACCTTATTACTTATCTCTAGAAGATAAGAACACTTTTGAAAAAAAAATTACATTTCATTCAAGAAAAATCACCAAAATTTCTTGCTCTCTTCAACTGGCTCGGCAGAGATTACGGTGCTTTAGTATCTCGTTACCCACTGGTTTGCATCAGACTCCGGAAGATGTCTGCGCCGTGCACTTGGCTGATGTTTCCTGCTTGGGTCCCTCTCAGACCATAGGTTTCCTTCTCCACTCCCTTTAAAAAAGAAAATTTGTTTCAGTAGATTTTGGGGTATGGGTGGTTTTTGGTTACATGGATAATTTTTTCAGTGCAATTTATTATTTAAAGGAAACAAACTGTTTTAAAATTTATTTTTCATTGTGTGTCATTTCACCAAGAGAGTGATTGTTTTCAGAAAAGATGAAGTGTTTGATGGTACACTGAGGTTTTCATAAAATTGGTGGATGGTTGATGAAAACTGAGCATACTTAATAGAAGGCTGTAAGTTAGAAAATAGAAAAAATGGTAAATACTGCTAAATACTATGTTACCTTCTTTGGGCCATAAAAATCAGTGAATAATGGCATTAAAGGGCTCTCCCCGGGCTCTGTGCAGTGTGGCCTGGACATCCTACTGTTCTTTTGTACTGTCTGGAAAAGGCCGCCACAGACTGTCACAGGTGTGATGCAGAAGGCTTCCAGCCAGGTTTGCGAGGAATGAGTAATTTTGCTTGAGCAATGGCTGGAATATCATAGATTCTATCTATCAGGTGAGTAATATTTGCTGGTGATTTGGACAGAGAAATCATTGCTTGTTTAATGGGCCGTTTCTTCCTCCTGGGCTATTGTTAATGAGAGATGACGCATTTTCAGAAATGACGTTAAGTTAGCAGTAATGAGCTAGATTTTTATTGAATAGTATATACTGTATAGGAATAGATGGGCTAAGGCAAGCTCCTAGTTATTCAGATTCCACCAGGTGTTAATTTTTTTTCTCTGTCTCACACACACTCACACATGTGCACACACAAAAGTGTATGAAGTTTTAATCTTTTGCCATGATTTCCCAGTGCCTTTGCTATTGCTATTCTCATTTTGTTTATTTTTTGATATTGCTAGCCTCATTTTTTTAAAGTAAAATTTTCACTTTATTCAAAGTTGGTACAGAATTGCTAACATTTCCCTAAAATAATTACTATACTTCAGCTTGTCCTGCTGGTGTCCCCCCACTGTCCCCTGCTTCCCTGAATATCCATTTTAGAGAAATTTTGCATAAATACAAGGTCCAAGTAGGGGAATATACAAGGTGATTTCAGTGTGTTGCACTGAGTGGAGTGTGTCGTGTTTTAGGGAATTGAGAAACAGATGGCAAATTTTGCATGTTTTCCCCCACTGGTAGTTACAGTTGATAACCAAGAAACTGCTGATGGACCAGGCCCCGGAGATAGGAAAGATGGTGCGCCATTTTTCAGTGGAAGGGTGGCACTTGGCAACCGGGGCCTTGTCTTTCAGCTCTTTTCCTCCATCATTTCTCTATGACAGGTTAGAAGTGAGGTCCTTGGGACCAACATAGGGCTTTCTTGGGAAGGCTTTGTTGCTCTTTGCATATTAATCTGTCAGTTTAAAGATAACCTACTAGTAAACTCTAGAATTTAAGAATGATTTATTCCATAGTAGGCTGTGGTTTCAAGAGTTGAATGTTGCTTATGGCTGGGAAAGTGGAGGATGGGAGAGATGAAATGAACTGTGTGAAAATGAAATGAAATGAAATGATCTCAGAGAGATTAACTGAACATTTGCAGTTCAAGTTCAAAGCTGTATACCCGCCTAGCTCCAGACTCCATTTCCCCTCTGCCAGGCCACCTCTCAGTTGAGAGTGTTTATAAGTTAGGTGATTGATAAAAAGGTAGAATGTGGGACAAAATGTTTTCCAAGCCTTCCCTTTTTTACCTGTTCAGCTTCTGGTACCCACATGAGACCCCAGGTCCCAGGTCACGCAGCCTTGCCTTGCTCCTCCCCGTGTCAGAAAGGCTCGGGGGAAAGCGGGGGTTAGGACAGTGGCTGCCACTGAGCTTCTTCCATAGCCACCTTTGAGGACTGGTCCAGTAACTCGGACAGTGTCCCAGGCACCTGTGGGCTTCTGCGTGGCAATGGCGTCCCCTCGGGGCTGGGCTGCATGGTGACTTCTCGGTTCCTTCCTGGATGTGTGTAAGCACGGACTGCTGGCCCCCGTGCATGGTTCCATCCTCGGTAGGACGGTGGGCCTCCAGTGGAGAAGTCAAACAGAGCAGGAGGCTGGCCCAGCTTTGTCATTTGCTCGCTGTCACTTTTTTTTTTTTTTTTTTGAGATAGAGTCTCACTCTGTCACCCAGGCTGGAGTCTAATGGTGTAATCTTGGCTCATTGCAACCTCTGCTTCCCAGGCTCCAGTGATTCTCCTGCCTCAGCTTCCTGAGTAACTGGGATCACAGGTACATGCCACCATGCCTGGCTAACTTTTTTGTACTTTTAGTAAAGATGAGGGTTTTGCTATGTTGGCCAGCTGGTCTTGAACTCCTGACCTCAAGTGATCCACCTGCCTTGGCTTCCCAAAGTGCTGGGATTATATGCATGAGCCACCATGCACGACCAGCTCGGTGTCACTTTGGACATGTCATGTTACCTGCCGTGGGCCCTTGATGTCCCTGCTGTGAAATAAGGACATAGGGTGAGATGGTTTCCAAGAGGTTTTGCTACCGTTCTCAACTGCCATTTATGACTGTTTAGCAGGGGACTGGCAAGATACCAGGGATCCTCTTAATGAGTTACGAGACCATTTGCTAACTCCTTTTCAAATCCACATGTCAATGGTGGGTGTAAGATGGCCATAGAAACAGCAATCCTGGAATTATTTTGGCTTGTAGGTACAGAGATTGCGTGTGTAATCAAAACCTGCTGGACAGAAATGGTCCTGGGTGTCTCTGGGTGTTTGCCTCTGTTTCATTTCTTATTAAATGGGGGAGATACAGCAGGATTATGAAGACTGCAGGCAATGTCTGTAAAATGCAAACATGCCAGGTTTTTGCTAAATAGTAGCTATTGCCCTTTTCTCTAACTCAGTTAATAAGATAAATAAATGATTTTGCCTTATACACTTCCTCATTCCCCTCCCGGCCACCTTCCCCCGCAAAAAAAAAAAAAAAAAAAAAAAAAAAAAAAAAAAGTCCTACAGCAAAAAATAGGAAATAACAAGAATGCTCAGATATATTGGTAACAACTAGATATATTGTACTGGATACAACTGAAGTGAATTTATAAGTTCATTGAGCTAAAAATATCTTTTAGATAAAATAATAAGATAGGAAGCAATAATTCACATTTAGCAGTATTGGTTTAGGCTAATTGCTTATTCAAAGTGATATCGTAGCAAATGACAGGACATACCTCAGGAAACAACATACTGATGTTAGATATGTAGGTGGGTAGTGGTTAAAATCCTAGGCCTTGGAGCCAGACAGCTCTGGGATGGAGTCTCAGTTCCTCTTTAGTAGGTGTGCGATTTTAGCTCATCGTCTGAACCTTAGAAAGCCTCAGTTTGGTCATCTGTAAAACAGAGATAATAAACTATTCACCTCATAGGCTGTTGTGAGGATAAGATTTAATCAAGAACTTAAAGCATCTGGTTACTAGGTGCATAACAGGCCTTCTTCTTAATTATAAGAGCCACCAATTTTGGGTGAAATCACATGAAATGTGACATGCTTGAAAGAATGTATCTGAGTATAGAACTTCCATTATTTGAATTGATATCTATATAGGGGTTCTATACATAGTACAGTAAATAAGTCAACAATAAAAATATTGTTACCCTAATAGATGCAACGTATTAATATTATGTCACCCTTTGCATAGTTTCTTTTAATCCTTGAGCACTTTTAAGAAACGAGTATCCAAAGGCATGGAATTGATACATTTGAGTTTCATGTTTTTCTATATAGCTCGCTTGAATATACAAACCCCTTTGGGGTCCCCACTATCTTATAATTTTCTTCTCATATTTGCCACATTCCTGCCAACTTGGACATTTTCTTTTTAGATTGCCTTGACAATCACAAAATAACTGTTGTTATGCCTTTTTTTGTTGTTGTTAATCTCTCAGTTGGGAGAACCGTATCACTTCTTTGTGACGTAATAGGAAATAAATGCTGAGGGCCGGGCGTGGTGGCTCACACCTGTAATCCCAGTACTTTGCGTGGCTGAGGTGGGAGGATTGCTTGAGGCCAGGAGTATGAGACCAGACCCTGTCTTTTTTTTTTTTTAAAGCTGAGTACAAAAGGGATGCAATGAGGTGAATCTAACTAGGGTGACTAAGTTGACTGATAGTGCTGTGTATGGATAGAGAGCCTTCGAGTTCGGAGTTGTTTCAGTATTGCCTTTAAGTATCTTCTAGTAAGCACTTGGGGAAGCGTGATATGAAAGGGCAACAGGCTGTGAACTGAGATGAGCTTGGTTCAGACTCCAGCCTTCCTTTATTAGCTGAGAGTCCTCAGACCAGTTACATGCTCTCACTTCGTCTCTGTCTCCTCATCTGTAAGTGTGGTCAGTACTTACTTGGCAGGTTGTCATGAAGATTAGAGATAATACCAGGCATCAGGCACAGTGGTTGGTGCGTAGCTCTTACATCCAGGAGCTGACTCGTGGAGCAAGACGCTGAGTACACACATAAACATTAAGAGGCAGAATACGGCGGGTCCTTCCTAAGAAATATAAACAAGGAACCTAGAAGAGAGAGTGATGTTGTTTTCTGATTGGGGGAATGCAGGTTTTTTTCATAGAAGAGTTTGAGTTGGGCCCTGAAAGAAGAATAGGATATTGATAAGCCATGATAGGAAGGGCCGGTCCAAATGGAAGCAAAGTGTGGCCCAAAGCTGGAGAGCCCTGCTCCCTGACTCTGGAACCTGCGTCTTGTGCTGGGGCCTCAGGCCTGGCCCCTGTGACCATCCCCACAGTGTCCTCAGTGGTCTTTCTGCCTTCGGTGTCACCATGGTTGATGTGCACATGGTAGGATTCCGGTGAGATGGCATCCAACCCACATAGCCACGTCATGGTTTTTCTCTAGTTTCTGTGTCTGCATTTCAGTAAAGGTGGTGGTAGAGTAATTGGTTAATTTTACTGAGCAGTACCTAACATGCATAAGACACCTTCCTCCCATGGGGCCACTTCTGCTTTCTGCTCAACTGTTTCCCTTTAACCAAACTAGACAATCATGGTTGGGAAATTAGCCTGACTCAGATTGCACTTCAGATCCTTTGAAATGTTTTCCCTCTCTGAGGCTTGTCCATCAATAGTTTGCCAAGTCAACAACACTCAAGGTCGTTGTAGTACTCAAAGGGCTCCTACCAGGCATGGGGAGGGAGCTCCTTTCCTATTCCCTGTCTGCGTGAAATGAGACAGGTATTTGGAGTGTCTTTTCTAGAAAATGGCTAAGATTGCTGTGCTACGACTTGATGCTATTTTGAGAATGAAAACAAAACAATGTAAAATCAAGGCACAGAAACTTAACACATGATATGAAGACAATCAGCAATGGAATGAGGCCAAGTAAACAATGTGCGTTTGTGTTTGTGTGGAAGGCTGGAACCCTGTCTTAAAATGGTGCATTGTCTTTTTATGAAAACTGAAAGGAAGAGGTAGTGTTAACTGGTGCCTTGTCTTTTTTTTTTTTTTGAGTTGGAGTTTCACTCTTGTTGCCCAGGCTGGAGTGCAGTGGCACGATCTCGCTCACTGCAATCTTTGCCTCCCAGGTTCAAGCGATTCTCCTGCCTTAGCCTCTCAAGTAGCTGGGATCACAGGCATGTGCCAACATGCGTCATGCCTGGCTAATTTTGTATGTTTAGTAGAGATGGGGTTTCACCATGTTAGCCAGGCTTGTCTTGAACTCCTGACCTCAGGTGATCCACCTGCCTCGGCCTCCCAAAGTGCTGGGATTACAGGTGTGAGCCATGTGCCCGGCTGCGTTGTCTTTTTATGAAAACTGAAAGGAAGAGATAGTGTAACTTCTGAGCTCAACAAAGAGATAATGTGAAATAATGAATTTTCATAACGGGGCACTTGCTCTCTTTCATTTGATGCCATCTGGTTCAGATTGGAGTTTTAGGGGACTCCTGTGTGTCTTTGTGGGCTGCCAGGGAGCGGGTTCCAATGGAGATACTATCTTTTTTCCATTTAGTGATGTACTTTATTTAGTGAGATTCATGCTATGAATGAGGTCCTGCTATTGGTTTGATCAGAAAATATGTCATAGTCATCAACAGCAAATTATAAAGAACTCAGATCCTGTTTCCACTTAGTTCATACACTTACTTTAGATTGTTTCAGCATTCTATGAGTTGATTAATTCTTGTTTCTCTAGGACATTTTGTAAAAGAGATAAAATGAGAACTTAGGGAGGTCAGAACACTTACTTGTCATGGAGATCTCAGTGTGCCATTTGCTTTGTCTCCCTGGCTTTGTCAGAGTAGAGACAAAGAAGTGTCACGTTGATCTGTAAGAGGGCTATCTCTGTGGTGTCCTAGGTTGATGCTTATGAAGCTCAGTCAGTGCCCAGCGATCTTCTCCACACTTTGTTTGTTTATGCCAGGATCTGTCTAGTGATAATTATAGGCCATCCAAGTAAAGTTTTCTTTTTTTTTTTTTTTTTTTTTTTTTTGACAGAGTCTCTCTCTGTCCCCCAGGCTGGAGTGCGGTGGTACAATCTCGGCTCGCTGCAAGTTCTGCCTCCCAGTTCATGCCATTCTCCTGCCTCAGCCTCCTGAGTAGCTGGGACTACAGGCGCCCGCCACCACATCCGGCCAATTTTTTGTATTTTTAGTAGAGATAGGGTTTCACCATGTTAGCCAGGATGGTCTTGATCTCCTGACCTCATGATCCACCCGTCTCAGCCTCCCGAAGTGCTGGGATTACAGGCGTGAGCCACCGCGCCCGGCCCCAAGTAAAGATTTCTAATGTAATGTCATGTAACTTAAACCTGATCATTATCCTGTTATTTTCAGGGATGTTCTTGTCATGTTTTTTTTTTTTTTTTAAAGTATTATGCTTTGTCAACTTATTTCTTAAATAATTTTTAAATATAACTTTGGCTAGATCCTCAAATAAAAACTTGTTATCCTTCCTAGCTTTTGTTTTCTGGGGGCTTGCATGGAACACGAGTCTACTTCGTGCATCCAGTCTGTGCAGTGTCTCAGGAGCACACTGCTCCTTTCCCTTTGGCTTTTCCTGGCTGGGCTGCTCTTTCTGCTCTTATTTTTTACAGAGTTTTTCTGTCAGTCTATTGTGATGCCTTAAGTATCACGGTGAAGATGGGGCGGGTGTTATCGCTTCTCTGAGAATGGAAAGCTAAGGTAAAAGTCAGCAAAATGGCTTGTGAAGACACAGTTGTTCCTTAACAAGTCCCATGTCTGTATGCTGACAGCCCTCACAGTTGGGTCTCCAGCACAGACCTCCAGACTCACTTATCCAGCAGCAAGTCAGGATTGCCGGTCAACATTTCAGTTTGGCCATAATCAACCTTTTGCTTTTATCTCTTACATCTGCATCCCTCATTTCCCGCAGCTCAGTACATGGTAATCCTGTTCTTCCCTTGTCTTATACCAAAACCAATGCAGTCCTGCTCTTTTTCTATCAGAACACACACCCATCTCAGCAGAGCCTATAGGTGCTACCTTTAAAATTTGTTCAGCACATGACCACTGATGTTTGCTTCCCTGATCCCCACTCTGGTCCCAGCTACTGTTGTTTCTTATCTCAATTATTGCCTTGATCAGATCGTGTCCTTCCTCCTATTTCCCTGGGTGTGAGCTCTTGGCTTCTCTTGCCTCTGTCTCTGGCCTCCCCTGTCATCATCCTGTCCTCACAGTTCTGCGGGCATCCGTATTGCTCTTCTGTGAGCACCTTGGGCACATGTCACCCCATGGCTTTTGCACTTGCTTATTCCTCTATGTGGAGCAATCTTCCTGCACTCTGTGCCAGCCAGTCCATCCCCTGGCAGGTCCCTGCTCAGACCCCCTCAATCAGAGCCCTTGCTGACCTCCCTGTATGAAGTGGACTTTCCCTCTGTCACTCTCTGTCTCCCTAAGCCAGCTTCCTTTTCCTTCTTAGCACTTATCACCTCTTGCATTTGTGTCAGTCTTTTATTGTCAGGTCACTCACTGTGGAAACTCTTTCACTGCTGAATTCACAAGGAGTTGGCACTCAAAACATTCCTGTTAAAATGGCTCAGTGCATAAATGCTATGAAAAGCTACAGCATTAAAACAGATAACGTGCCCTGATGGTGTATTTGATAGGTTCAAAGTTACAATTTAGTTCCTATGAAATATATCCATTGCTGTTGATCAAATACTTGTTTATTTCTGAAGAACTAATGTGCAAAGTTTAGGATAACAGAGGGAGAACATGTTTTAAGTCTTTTTTTCCCCACCTTCTTTGTCCATATAGGATTTACAGCTGTTGGAGGATGGTGATCTGACTGTGATAGGAGATCGGGGAACCACGCTGAGTGGAGGGCAGAAAGCGCGGGTAAACCTTGCAAGGTAAGTTGCATTTCAGCAGCCACTATGCAGTTGTCTTTTGTGCTGCTTCTAGTGGTGGTGAGCACATAGGACCCGCTTACTGTGTATTGCGTCCTGTGTGAAGCACTTTCTTGGATTATTCTACTGGCACTTGAGTGAACATCCTAGTTGTTGAAAGTTATCATGTTCTGGGTGAGAGTCTGATATCTCTTTATATTTTCTAGAGCAGTGTATCAAGATGCTGACATCTATCTCCTGGACGATCCTCTCAGCGCAGTAGATGCGGAAGTTAGCAGGCACTTGTTCGAACTGTGAGTTTGTTTGTGTCTTAAGTCATTTCTGCTTTCCCAGAGCCATTTCGAGTTGGCTCAGGAAAGCCTTTATGGCTTTCAGCTTGTTCTGCTCTGGTGCTCCCCCTCTCCCTCCCCCTCCGCACTGTCCCCTGCTTCCCTGAAGATCCATTTTAGAGAAATTTTGCAGAAATACAAGGTCAAGGTAGGAAAATATACAAATGATTTCAGTGTGTTGCAGTGAGTGGAGTGTACCATGTTTTCGGGAATTGAGAAACAGATGGCAAATTTTGCAAATTTTCCCCAACTAGTAATTACAGTTAATAACCAAGAAACTGCTGATGGACCAGGCCCCGGAGATAGGAAAGATGGTGTGCCATTTTTCAATGAAAGGGTGGCACTTGGCAACCTGGGCCTTGTCTTTCAGCTCTTTTCCTCCATCATTTCTCTGACAGGTTAGAAGTGAGGTCCTTGGGACCAACATAGGGCTTTCTTGGGAAGGCTTTGTTGCTCTTTACATATTAATCTGTCAGTTTGGAGATAACCTACTAGTAAAATCTAGAATTTAAGAATGATTTGCTCCATAGTAGACTGTGGTTTCAAGAATCTAATGTTGTTTCATGGATTCTTACCAGAATGAACACTGAAGACTCATGTAGGCCTGGCTTGCCTTTGAAACTAGTTGTCTAGAATCTGGCTTCCCTCCCGACTCTTACGTGGTGTTTCTGGGATTTGCTTTCTTTGGCTCTTGCTTAGACACGGAGCCATGGAGGTAGAATGACTCTGGAATCTTTTCTGTATATTCTGTAACCTCATGTGTGCCGACTGACACTTCCTATGTAGTCTAGACTGGCCTTTTTGAAAGCATTGTGAACTGGTTTTTCTAAAACAGCACCCACATCTGCCCCACAGTCAGCTTCCTGTTTTTCGCCTTGTTAAGGCCAAAGAGCCTATCCCACTCATTGTAGCCCTTCTGTGCACACTGAGGTAGATGCTCCTGCAGGTGTTACTGCATGAAACATCTTTGCTTGCAGAGGATGGCAGTCAGCCACAGAGAAGATAAGCACCTATGCTGGGCTGAGTGAGAGAGAGAGACAAGTTCAGATTTCATTCTTGCCCATAAGGAATTTGTCTCTGCAGGGATTCAAGACTAAGTGCATAGGAAAAGTTCAACAGACCCCAAGGCTTAAGGAATTTCAATATAGGACAATCTATTTTATTATTATTGTTTTTTAAAATAGGGTCTCGCTTTGTTGCCCAGGCTGGAGAGCAGGTGCAATCTCGGCTCGCTGCAGCCTCGACCTCCTGGGTTCAAGAGATTCTCTTGCCTCAGCCTCCCAGGTAGCTGTGACTGCAGGCTAGCACCACCATGCCCAGCTCATTCTGTGTTTTTTTTGAAGGGAGGGGGATTTGCCATGTTGTCCAGGCTGGTCTCCCTATGTTGCCCAGGCTGGTCTCGAACTCCTGGGCTCAAGGGATCTGTCCCGCTTGGCTTCCCGGAGTGCTGGGATTACAGGCGTGAGCCCCTGCCCCTGGCATAGGACAATCAACTTTTTTAAATGGAAGAAGTGGGTAGCTGAGATTGGAAAGGTCACTGAGGGCTGGACTTGGCTGGAAGTAGCCTGTGGTCCTGCAGGCTGGTAAGGGTTTATAGTGGCTGAGAGTAGGATTCAGTTCCTTTGAAAGAAATAGTAGAAGCAGAGGTGTGCAGACAGGAAGGAGTGAGGCCTGTGGGAAGGACAGCAGGCAGGAACCTGTTCCTGTGGTGGGGGATAGAGAAGGTACTGTGAAAGAAAGCTCTGGAAGTCCTGTGTTGGCCAGCCAGGGCTGCCCTCACAATGCCACAGGCTGGGGGGCTTACACAGCGGCCGGTTGTTTCCGCACAGTTCCGGAGACTGCATGTGCGAGATCAATGCGTCTGCAGGCGCGGCTCCTCCCGAGGGCTTTCTTGGCCTGACGATGGTCGCCTTCTCACCCTTTGCTCATGTCTCTGCATCCAAACCTCCTCTTCCTGAAGAGACACCAGTCAGATTAGAGTAGGGCCCACCCTCATGGCCTCATTTTAGTGTAATTACCTTTCTAAAGGTTCTGTGTCGGCCAGGCACTGTGGCTTACGCCTGTAATCCCAGCACTTTGGGAGGCTGAGGCAGGCAGATCACCTGAGGAGTTCGAGACCAGCCTGGCCAACGTGGTGAAACCCCATCTCTACTAAAAATGCAAAAATCAGTGATGGGTGGTGGTGGGCGCCAGTAATCCCAGCTACTCCGGAGGCTGAGGCAGGAGAATTGCTTGAACCCAGGAGGTGGAGGTTACAGTGAGCCAGGATAGTGCCATTGTACTCCAGCCTGGGCAACAAGAGTGAGATTCTGTAATAATAATAATAATAATAATAATAATAATAATAATAATAATGGTTCTCTGTTCCAGTTCTAAGGTGCTGGGTGAGGGCTGGAACATAGGAACTTTGAGGGGAGCATGGTTCAGTCCATAGCAGGTCCTGGATAGCAAAGTGGAGACAGAGTCGGCTGTGTGAGAGTAACTCATCTCTGGGCTCTGGATTCCAGGGGTTGGGACATGAAGTCATCCACTGAGCATAGGGCTCTACGTGGGCTCCTGAATGTTTCCCCACCAGAGTGCGTGTGCAAAATGTGCCTGGTATGGGATGTTGAAGTGGATGCGGATGGTGGTGATGGTTGCACAACGGTGTGTACGTACTTAGCACTACCAAGCTATACACTTAAAAATGGTATAAATGGCAAATGTTATGTCATGTCTATTTTTCCACAACCAAAGAGACATGGGTGGCAGCATTGAATCTTTCTGAATGCAGAGTGAGGGATAAGCTGGCACTCGGCATTGCCCCGGCACTCTGATCAGAGCCTTGTTTCCTGCTCCCTCCTCCCTGTGCCTTGATGAATTTTCCATTTGGCCGAGAAGGGCCTCTGTGGCTTGCTCGAGTCTTGCACGAGTCCCCACCAGTTCTTTATCAATCGAACAACAATTCCCGGTGGGACACTCTCTTAGCGTCGCCGCAGGGAAGGAGGAAGGTATTTTCATTGCTGAGTATCAGTGTGCGTATCGCACAAGCTCCCCCAAATTTTCCTTGAACGCAGGAGGTATTTATAAAGTCCTCTTGCACCTTTAAGGATTAATGACTTTGGATATACACTTGTTAGAAGCAAGCTTGTTAAAATTGTTGTTTGCTAATCAGAATCACATTCTTTGGGGAAACTTAGGACAGGGAGCACGAATGCAATTTAGGAAATCACTCAGCAGCAACTGGAGAATGTTCTCAACGAGTTAGAAAATTGGATTGAACAATATGCTATGAAAGATGGCGGTTGTGTTGAAGCTTAGAAATGTGAAGTGTTTTGTATTAAAAGTGAATGAATTACACTTCTATTTGCCATTAACAGTTTTACTTCGATCATGAATATATATTGAGAGTTGTTAAGAGTTGTGTTTTACAACTATATGTTACAAACACGAAGTGGATTTTATCACATACAAAAAGTGAGGGGCACTTCCATTAACGGATGCTGATCCGATTTGTTGCCAGCTATAGATGTGTTTGTATTCTAGAAAGCCTCAAATTCTCAGACCCTTGCCCCTTTGAGTCTCCTAATCAGAGCTCCCACACTGTTGCCTACCTATTTGTCTTAATCCATTCAGGCTGCTGATTCAAAATAGCATAAACTCGGTACTCCATATAAACAATAGAAAACTGTTTCTACAGTTCTGGAGGCCGAGATCCAAGATCAAGGCGCCAGCAGTTTTGGTGCCTGGAGAGGGCTCACGCTTTGGTTCGTAGACAACTGTCTTCTCACTGTGGAAGGGGTACGGCAGCTTCCCTGGGCTGGCCCCTTTTACTAATACCATTCGTGTTGGCAGATTCTCATGAAATGGCCTCACCTCCTAATACCATTACATTGGTTAGGATTAGGGTTCAGTAGGAATTTGGAGAGGGCCACAAACATTCAGGCACAGCACTAGTTCACCTTCCCTCTTTCAGTTCCTCTCGGACTCCTGTACTTTTAAGCTATGGTTCTAAGTCCTCGAATGGCAAATTGCCCTTTGCAGTCCGCCCCATGCACCTTTCCAACCCTTGCCCACGCAAGACCAATCCTCCAGCCATGCACACTTCTGTGGGGTGTCTGGAAGGAGGTATGACTTTCTCATATCTGCCTGTCTGTAAGGATATTGTTCCTGCCATTGGAGAACCAGGGATAGTATGCCTGGGCAAAAGAGAAAAATGAAAGACACAGATCCTACCTCCTGCCTTTCTCTTCAGCTCCTCGGAGGCCATAGCACTTTCTCTGTCTGCCCACAGCCCTCAATGAGCTGCTCTTGATCCACCTATGTGTCCTTCCCCCCAGCCCCTGCACTAGACTGTGAATGCATGAAGGTGCCTTTGCACGGCGCATTTGTGCCCCAGGACCATTGCACCTGCTGTGTCTGCCAGGATTGCTTCCCCCAGGTAGTCTCACGGCTCGTACACCACCTCCTTGCAGAGGCCTTTCCTGGCCACTCCCTCTAAAGTACAACCTTTGCCTGGCTGTCTCTTCATGGTTTACATTACTACCCAATAGTGTATTTTCTGTGTTTGTGTAGTGAGTGTCCCTACACGATGCAGGGTGTTGTCTGTTTGCTTGACCAGTGGATGTATCCTCATCACTTAGAGTAGTCCCTGGTACTTCGTCAGTGCTCAGCAAATGTGTCTTAACTGAATGAATGAAGGTAGTGACTGTATCCCTCCCTCCCTCCCTCCCTCCCTCCCTCCCTCCCTCCCTCCCTCCCTCCCTCCCTCCCTCCCTCCCTCCCTTCCTCCCTCCCTTCCTTCCTTCCTTCCTTCCTTCCTTCCTTCCTCCCTTCCTCCCTTCCTCCCTTCCTCCCTTCCTCCCTTCCTCCCTTCCTCCCTTCCTCCCTTCCTCCCTTCCTCCCTTCCTCCCTTCCTCCCTTCCTCCCTTCCTCCCTTCCTTCCTTCCTTCCTTCCTTCCTTCCTTCCTTCCTCCCTGTCACCCAGGCTGCAGTGCAATGGCATGATCATGGCCCATTGCAACTTCTACCTCCTGGGCTCAAGTGATCCTCCCGAGTAGCTGGGACTACAAGTACACACCCCCACACCTGGCTAAGTTTCGAGTTTTTTGTAGAGATGGAATCTCTCTATGTTGTCCAGACTGGCCTTGAATTTCTGGGCTCAAAAGATCCTCCTGCCTTGGCCTCCCAAAGTGCTGGGTTTATAGGTGTGAGCCACTGCACCCAACCGACTATATCTTTCTCACTTGTGTCACCTCTGACATTGTATGTGTCAGCTCTTAATGTTGTCTTTTTTTTTTTTTTCCTTTTTGAGACAGAGTCTTGCTATGTTGCCCAGGCTGGAGTGCAGTGGCACGATCTTGGATCAGTGCAGACCTCCTGGGTTCAAGTGATTCTTGTGCCTCAGCTACTTGAGTAGCTGGGATTACAGGCATGCGTGACCACATCCACCTAATTTTTGTATTTTTAGTAGAGATTGGATCTCACCATGTTGGCCAGGCTGATCTCGAACTCCTGACCTCAAGTGATCTGTCTGCCTCAGCCTCCCAAAGTGCTGGAATTATAGGCGTGAGCCCTCGTGCCTGGCCTCTTACCGTAGTCTTTATATAGTGTTAAATAGCTTGTTGCTAAATCTATCACTTATTATTTGTTTGTTTTATGGCATGACTGGAAGATTTTTACTCTTAAAAATTTGGAAAGTATTTTTTGAGATTTGCCTAAGAAGCATAATTTAGAAAAAATTTCAAGCCATCAATTACAATGTTAGTGTAATTATTTCTATGTCTCATCTACAATGGAAGATGCTAGGAAGAAAACATTTTGAAACCTTTGAGGTGGCTGATACTGGACGTAGCACCCCATCAGATTTGATCATTAACATCTCCCTTTAGATATGTATATAAAGGGATTAATGGCAGCCAATTTTGAAATAAAGGGAAACAGTTTCATTAAAAGCTTTAGTACTAAACCTGAAGAGGGGTATAATAGGTTGCGAAACTTAGTTTTGAAATAAGCCAAACTAGGATACCTGAAAGGGGAAAAATTAATCCTTTTGGATGTAAAGGATGAAGTGATAGTTTACGTATCTGCAATCTGGAGTTGCGGTTCTGATCACAGGCGCTGTCTCTATGATACTCACTTATGACTTCTCAATCCTGAATTTCTAAAAGCAGTGGCTGCATATGGGGAAGATTGGACGACAGGGCTAACACTTACTGGGCATGAGTTATGTTCTTGGCCATTGTTACAGATTAGTGCTTTTCTTCTTTTTTTTTTTTTTTTCCTCTCCTTTTTTTCTTTTTGAGACAGGGTCTTACTCTGCCAACCAGGCTGGAGTGCAGTGGTGTGATCACAGCTCACTGTAGCATCAACCTCCTAGGCTCAACTGATTCTCCCACCTTAGCCTCCCTTGTAGCTGGGACTACAGGTGTGTGCCACCACACCCGGCTAATTTTTTTTGTAGCTCCCAGGAGTCTGCATTTACAATGTAGGAGAACTTTGAGCAGGTACTGTAGAAAACAAACAAACCCCAGAGAACTTGATGGTTGAATACTGAGGTGGGTCTTATCTTTGAGCCATATGGTTTGGACTGTTTGGATTCTGTTCTTCCATTTTCTTATTCAGACTGTTTAGGACTAATGAGAGAAGTTTTGCTTCCTGGATGAGACCAAGAATACTGTGGAGAGTCACACATCACTAGCATTTGTTTTCCTACCTATTATTATTTGGGAAGAAGAGTCTGGCAAATGCACTCTGGCAAAAGTTACCAAGAATCTAAGCTTTTTTGGGGGCGTTGGGGGGCATTAATATGTGCATTATAAATTATCATCTAAGAAACCGTCCAAGAAAAATGCTGTGTCATTACATGACCTTGATCTTTCTTTCTCCCCTGCAATCCTACACAGTAGTAAAATAATTAATGTTTTAGTTAAGTCAGGTTTTTGAATCTCTATATTGTTCAGTCATTTTTCATCCTGGAATATATTGTTAAACTAAGTTTTAGAAAAAAAAATTATACTTATTGCCTCCTTCCCAGACAAGTATTTAGGATTTCTTCACAGCAAGGCTCATATTTGCTGCTAGTGGTTTTGAGGACCTAGCCGGCTTTATTGGCTTATATTTCTATTTAGTTTGTATTTAACCTCTAGATCTTTGACTACTGTGGTGTCTTTGACTATAGTTTCAAAATGTATGTTTTTCAATGTGGAGCACCCCATTCGTGTGTGTTTTCACCCTGTGCCTTTTACATTTATAGGTGTATTTGTCAAACTTTGCATGAGAAGATCACAATTTTAGTGACTCATCAGTTGCAGTACCTCAAAGCTGCAAGTCAGATTCTGATATTGAAAGATGTAAGTAGTTTCTAGAGATCTCCTGAACTTGCAAGTACTCAGGTGTGTTGAATCCCCTTCTTCTTCCTGCATTTCATGTCCCTTTCTTCTCAGAGCTGGGATTCATGTTTTTGAGTATTAACTCAAAAGACTTGTAGAAATGTCATTATTACATGCTAAGCCATATTACCGTAAAGTATGTAAATTGCTACCTCAAGATTACTACATTGTTAAAGAAAATGATGCTAGTTTAATTTAGAACTTTTTGTTTACCTCTTCCGTGACTTAATTCAAATTATGTTATTTGAAAATTACAGATACTCAGACCTGTTTGTATCCATCATAGTTTGCCTAAAGCTCCTCTTCTATTAATAGCAGAAATGGCTGGGCACAGTGATTCACACCTGTAATCCCAGCACTTTGGGAGGCCGAGGAAGGCAGATCACCTGAGGTCAGGAGTTCAAGACCAGCCTGTCCAACATGGTGAAACCCCGTCTCTACTAAAAATACAAAAAATTAGCCCGGCATGATGGGGCACACCTGTAATCCCAGCTACTCGGGAGGCTGAGGCAGGAGAATCTCTTGAACCCGGGAGGTGGAGGTTGTAGTGAGCTGAGATCATGCCATTGTACTCCAGCCTGGGCGACAGAGTGAGACTCTGTCTCAAAAAAATAAAAATAAAATAATAATAATCGCAGCCACACAGGTGGATAACTGAGCAGTGGAGTGACATGGTTTGATCTGTGATTTTAAGAGATCCCCTTTGTTGTTTGCTAGGGGAGCTACAGCAGAAGTAATTTGAAGTCTTAGTAGCTCACAAGACAGAAATAAGGGCTTAGTCTAGTGTGTCAGTTTCCTAGAGCTGCCAGAACAAAGTGCCACACATTTGGCAGCTTAAAACAACAGAAATGTTTTGTCTCACTGTTCCGAGGCTGCAAGTCCAAAATCAAGGTGTCCACAGGGCCATGCTCTTTCTGAAGGCTTCAGGGGAGAATCCTTCCTTGCGTCTCCCACTTTCTGGGGTTTTGCTGGCACTCACAGTTGATCCTTGGCTGGCAGTGCAGCCCTTTAGTCTCTGCCTCTGTTGTCACATGGCATTGTTGCTGTGTCTGTCTGGCTTTCTTCCTGTAAGGATAAAAGTCATTGGACCTAGGGCCCACTCTAGTCCAGTATGACCTTATCTTGTCTTGATTGTATCTGCAAAGATCCTGTTTCACAAAACAAAGGCCACATTCACGGGTAACAGGGTTTAGGACTTGAACGTATCTTTTTAGAGGGTCACCATTCAACCAAGAAGAGCTAACATGGCCGGGGACATGGAGGTTAGTGAGAACTTCTCAGCCCAGTGGTGGTTTCATGCATCACTCCTTGGCTCGTTGCCTCTTGCCTCAGTAACCTGGTTCTTAACCCTTGCTCTGTTCCAGGCCCTGGTCAAATTCCTCATTGTAGGTCTGAAACCCCCTTAGTGTCTTCAAATGTTTTAATGTTTCTCCTCCCGCAATTTCTTAATAAAATGATGGAAGTAACAAAAATGAGTGTTAATTATATTTTATAAGATCTGTGTGCACCATTCTCCAAGGGAGATAAATTTCACATTATTGCAACAAATGGGGTATATAATGATAGCAGAGCTCTTAGATAAATTTCACATTATTGCAACAAACGGGGTATATAATGATAGCAAAGCTCTTGCAAGTCTTTGTGTGTAAGTCTCTCCTTGCTGCTTAAAGAACAGTGAGGAATCTGTCCACCAAAGTCCCGGCAAGTGAATTCTCACCCTTAAGAGGATTATCGAAGGAAGAACTGCTGCCTCTTCAGAAGCAGTTCCGTGTGCTGGCTCTTCCCCTGGGGAGCCTGGGTTCCTCAAAGTTGAAAACAATTAATTTCTTATGCAGAGGGCTGAGACTAGTGTGGCAAAACCTGAATGCTGGTACATTAGAGTAAAATCTGTGGGTGGCAGAATAACCGTTCTCCAAAACAACCATCTGGCCAGGTGCGGTGGCTCATGCCTGTAATCCCAGCAATTTGGGAGGTCGAGGTGTTAGGGGGAATCACTTGAGGTCAGGAGTTCGAGACCAACCTGGCCAACGTGGTGAAAACCCGTCTCTACCAAAAATACAAAAAAATTAGCTGGGCGTGGTGGCGCATGCCTGTGATCCCAGCTACTCAGGAGCCTGAGGCTGCAGAATCACTTGAACCCGGGAGGCGAAGGTTGCAGTGAGCTGAGATCACGCCATTGCACTCCAGCCTGGGCAACACAGTGAGATCCTACCACACACACACACAAACCATTTTTCCACTGGTGGGCACCCAGGATGAATATGTGTCTGTTCTTGCTGTCGTCCCAGCCCCCTCCCTAACAGCAGACAGAGCACGGTTGCCCCTCGGAACCCACTCTGCATTGCTTGTGAGTACTTGGCTTCTGAGGAAAATTGCCATCCTAGTACCAGTAGGAGTTTCCTTGTGCGTCTCACCATGCTATGTGAAAAGTGGTCATTTCATCAAACTAGGTGTGTCACTTTTACCTCCTATGTGGAAGAAGACTCAATGTATGATGAAGCATTTTTGAATTCTCCAGTTATCAAACTGGTCCAGAGGGCCCAAGGGGTCATTGGATTTTCCTCAGTGGACCCACCTTTTTGGGGGTAGGGAGGATTGGGGTAGCAGGGAGGGTCCTGGCCACCTTCCCCCACCTGACTTGCCTTAGCCAGGAGCTCCTCTCCTTTGATTTGTATTCTGGGAGTTTGCCTAATATTATGTTTGCTGCTGTTTGAGGAAATCAGTTGGGTCTCATTTCATGAGGTATCTCATTTCATGGGGTACACAAATAGTAAAGATATTTGTACATTATTTTCTATGACTTTGTAAGGAGAGAAAACTGTGCAAGGAGGTGTCCCATGGAATGTTGAATTTTCAGTTAGGAATTCCCTGAGTCTTTGGGGCATGTATGTATGTATGTATGTATGTATGTATGTATGTGATGCGGTTTTGCTCTTGTCATCCAGGCTGGAGTGCAGTGGCTCGATCTCTGCTCAATGCAACCTCCGCCTTCTGGGTTCAAGTGATTCTCCTGCCTCAGCCTCCCAAGTAGCTAGGATTACAGGTGCCTGGCTAATTTTTTTGTATTTTTAGTAGAGGTGGGGTTTCATCATGTTGGCCATGCTGGTCTCAAACTCCTGACCTCAGGTGATCCACCCGCCTTGGTCTTCCAAAGTGCTGGGATTTCAGGTGTGAGCCACCGCACCTGGCCTGTGGGGCAGTTTTAGAGTAAAGACCATGAAGGTGCAGCTCATGGGGTCTGTGTCCAAGTCTGGTTCTCACACCTTTTTCCAGCAGGGCCCATGGCCAGTGGAGGCTTGTGGAGTGCTTCCTACCTGTGCAGATATGCCTGGTCCTACCCCCCTATCAGTGTTAGGTTTCTTTCCTGGAATATCCTTCTCAATTTACTCATTCCTTCAATTCTTATTGCATAAGGCTTATCTCAGTTTTTCATGTGTAATAAGACTACCGATACGGTCACCAACATCTATGTGATAATGATCGCCATTTGCAACACACTATTACCATTTAAAAAATATTCCTCAGTACCTAACACGGGCTCTGGCTGAGAACAGAGCACCCGGTTGTGTATCAGGTTGAATTGTATTAGATTTGTCAACTAGGATTCCGGACCTAAGTATAATCATAATTTAAGATCAGTTACCTTTTCTGGATTAGAATTAGATTAGGTTAACATTGTCACCTGCAAATGTATCTCTCTGAAATTCTTTATTTTTATTTTAGGGTAAAATGGTGCAGAAGGGGACTTACACTGAGTTCCTAAAATCTGGTATAGATTTTGGCTCCCTTTTGAAGAAGGACAACGAGGAAAGCGAACAACTTCCAGTTCCAGGAACTCCCACGCTGAGGAATCGCACCTTCTCCGAGTCTTCGGTTTGGTCTCAGCAATCTTCTAGACCCTCCTTGAAAGATGGTGCTGTGGAGACCCAAGATGTGAGTTACCTCCTGTTACAACACGGCCTGGTTTTGTTGACTGCTAATGGCCTTATGGATCTTTAGTCTCCTCTGTTTGAAGCATCGTCTTTTGTCCCAAAGTAGATTCTGTGGTTTCAAGGCCCTGTTCCGTGATATTGGTAGATTAAAACAGAACCAAGGCAAACAACTCTGGTTGGAGTAATCCTTTGCGTGTAGGCTGGGGAATGTCATGGAGATGAGTAGCAGGTGTGTGTACTGGTGCAAGTCCCAAGCTGTGTGTGACTCACGCTAATATTACAATTCTTGAATTTACTGTAGTGAAGTCCTAGTTAGTCTGGTAGACCCCGACTTCTCTTTGCATCCAGAGGCATAATTTGAAGACCACCTTAGAGAAAGTCCTGCTGTGGGCCACATGAAGTTAGCCACTTTTCCTATATGTTGGAATGTTCTGACGCCGCACGTGGCTGAGGGAGGTATTTTGCCCTGTTGTCAGATGGTTTATGTTAGGCTAGAAGTAGCACGTGCAAAGACCCAACAGTTGCTGACACACAGCAGCCCATCTTCCTTCTTTACCTTTCAAGGGTAGGAGCTGCATCTTACTCATCTTGGTATTCCCAGTGGCCAACATAGAGCTGCTCAGTACATCCTCAGAGTATGTGAATCTCATGCCTTCTAAGTCCTCCAGGCAGAAATGTACCAGAGCTCACTTAAAAACATAGATATTCCTTGCCACACTAACCCTCACTATCCAAATCCAGGAGCCTG
The DNA here is from genome assembly GCF_049350105.2 of Macaca mulatta. NCBI lineage: Eukaryota > Metazoa > Chordata > Mammalia > Primates > Cercopithecidae > Macaca > Macaca mulatta. Next base: position 89,901,599 of record NC_133422.1, on the reverse strand, counting down.
AAGGATTCTTGCAGATATTCAGATTAGGCCCTCACATGCCAAATTCTCAGGAGTCAATTTCTGAAACTCAGGAACCAAACAGATTAGGATCATATGCTATCCCTTGCTTTCCAAACTCTGGTTACTCAGACTCACTGCTTGAACCCAGTTACTGTATTGAGCTCATGTTTTGACCTTCTGCTCTTTTATGCTTCCATATTGAGTGATGCAGTTGAGAGTTCCATATCTTTCTGTACATGATTTTGGAACAAGTTTCTGTATGTATACTTGAATTTGGATGTGCTCGGTAAGTGCTGGACATTCTGATGTCATCCTGCCAGCAAGCCATGCCACAGTGTACAAATGATATTTCCTTACCTCTAGTAGAACCTTGAAAGTGGGATGGCTGAGTCCAGGGATTAGTGCATGTAGCTGGGTGTGGTGGCTCATGCCTGTCATCCCAGCACTTTGGAAGGCTGAGGCAAGAGGATCACCTGAGGTCAGGAGTTCCAGACCAGCCTGGCCAACATGGTGAAAACCTGTCTCCACTAAAAAATACAAAAATTAGCCAGGCGTGGTAGCAGGCATCTGTAATCCCAGCTACTCAGGAGGCTGAGGCAGGAGAATCGCTTGAACCTAGCTAGGAGGCAGAGGTTGCAGTGAGCCAAGATCGCTCCACTACACTCCAACCTGGGCAACAGTAGCGAAACTTCGTCTCAAAAAATATTAAATAAATAAAAAGTAAGTACATGTATAGTTTGGCTGGATATTTCCACACCCTTCTCCACAGGAGATGGATCATTTTGGACTTCTGCCTGTTTCCCCACAGCTTTGTCAACAGAGTGCATTGTCATCTTTGGGAACAGTTTTGTATACGATTTTGTCTCTTACCACCCTTTCCTTTGCAGACGGAGAATGTCCCAGTTACACTCTCAGACGAGAACCGTTCTGAAGGAAAAGTTGGTTTTCAGGCCTATAAGAATTACTTCAGAGCTGGTGCTCACTGGATTGTCATCATTTTCCTTATTCTCCTAAACACTGCAGCTCAGGTAAATAATGACATTTGTTTTGTGCCCTCAAAATGATATTTACAGTACCTGTGTTTATGCTATTTTGACTGCATCTTGCAGTTCACTTGGGATCTGAATTGAAATGTGCTGTCTTTGGGGAACAAAGTGAGGGCTGCCTAGTGGTGTCCCATTACAAAGACCTTCTGCGGAAAAAAAAAGGGTATCTTTCAATGATTTTAAAATGGAACATGCGTTTTCTTGAGTTCTTGATATCTGGGAGTTTGGGCTCAGCGTAGACCTGAGCTGGAAGAACTATGCAAGTTCTCTGAGCTTTTTATTCTTTCTATTTTTTTCTTTTTCTCTTTTTTTCTTTTTTTTTTTTTTGAGATGGAGTTTTGCACTGTTGCCCAGGTTGGAGTGCAGTAGCGCAATCTTGGCTCACTGCAACCTCCGCCTCCCGGGCTTAAGCAGTTCTCCTATCTCAGCCTCCGGAGTAGCTGGGACTACAGGCACATGTGCCACCATGCCTGGCTAGGCTCATTTTTGTATTTTTAGTAGACCTAGGGTTTCATTATGTTGGCCAGGCTGGTCTTGAACTCCTGGCCTTAAGTTGATCTGCCTGCCTCAGCCTCCCAAAGTGCTGGGGTTGCAAGCATGAGCCACCACGCACAGCTTTGAGGGCTTTCTTTCGATTGTCCATGTTAGCGATTGAGAGTTTTGAGTTGGTAAGTCATGCCCAAGTTTGATTTTTGTCTTTGTTGTTTCTCACCTCCTAGGTTGCCTATGTTCTTCAAGATTGGTGGCTTTCGTACTGGTAAGTTATTTCTGACGTATGAAATAGTCAAACATCAGTAAGAAGACTCGCTTTTCCGTAGAGTTAGGGGGAGATATTTGTTGATCCTTCTCTTCTAATCCTCACTTAGTTTACCCGAAGAAAAGTTAGAGTGCTTGCTGGTGGAGTGTAACCTGTGGTGGTCTCCACCCATGTCTGATCCGCGGCATCATGTTCACAGACAGTTTCGGGAACTGAAAGTCGTGATTTAAATTGAATTTTTATGAGGTAGATACACACAGGACTATATGAGCTGAGAATCATTTTCCAGCATAAAGCATTTCTCTCAAATTGTGGTTCATTTTTTAAAAAAAGGTATTTCTCTAAATTCCATATATAGCTTAATATTTTTTTCTCCCCATGTTCCATAGGGCAAACCAACAAAGTACGCTAAATGTCACTGTAAATGGAGGAGGAAATGTAACCAAGAAGCTAGATCTTAACTGGTACTTAGGAATTTATTCAGGTAAAGTTAAATCATTTGGTCTATTATATGAGAGGCTGAGGTGCTTACAATGAGCCTGTGTGAGTAACCAGGGCTTCCAGGAGTAATTCAGTAATGTCTTAACAGATTAGGAGTCTCAGTCGAATTTACTCTGTGAATTAATTAGAATAATTATTTTAAAAGTCTACTAGAAGAAAGAGGTTGAATGAAGACTCTTAATGTGCTCTGTACTGGATTTTGAAAGTTAAACCAGGATTGAGCATTCAGAAAATCAGCCACTGGAAATATGTGGCTATTGTCTATTCTAATAGGTTGCTTTAGCTAAATCTTATATCATTATACGGATGGGCAGGGGGATTAGAAACGGATCCCCACCCTGTGGTTCGGATTGTTCCAATTCTGTCTAAATAAACCCTGGCTTTTATTGAACTTGGATGAAATCCTCTGGCAGCAAGGCCCCCAAAATAAAAGCATTATTCCCTCCCAGGTATGCAAAGCTCCCTTCAGCACTGCTCATCTCCTGGGCTTCACTAATTACTTAAGAGGGAAGCTGAGCAGGGAAGAATCCAGTGTCTGGGAATTAGGACGCCTTCTATTTCTTACCTTGAGATCACAATGTTATCGCGTCCCCAACTGTGTGATTAATTTAACATTTGGCTTGCCAAACTAATATTAACGCCGCACTCTGTTTTCACAAGAGTGCTTAAAATGTATGTAGCATTACATACTGTTTAAAGGAAATCCTCATCTAAAATTTTAAATATTTCCACAGGAAATGCTCCTACAAGCTTTCCTCAGAGATAGAGTGAGTTATCTTTGGAAGAACCTACTCAGTGAAATTTGGTGTTTATTTCATCTATCGCTTGCTAAGAAATCTGAATCCGTTAGGTGTTTACCTTCCAAATTGACGGACTATGTGAAAACTAAGGGAAGAAGGAAATCTGTTCTATTATGTTTGTGTAGGATGACAGGCTAAGGATAATGCCTGTTGATGGAGTTAGGAATTTGAGCTGCTTTCAGAGGTTAAATAACAGTGACATGTCATCTGAAAGGGAAATATTTGTTATAGAAGTTACCCCCACTGTATTGAGCATTGTGAGTTAAGAGATGTAGGAAAGCTCTTTTAATTTCTATATGAATAATGGATCCTCATTCATGTCTTAATAAAATGTATGATTTATTTTATTCACTTAAAAATGTCTTGTGTCTATGTAAAACACTTGGTGGGGGATTAGTTGCTTATTTAGATTAATTATCTTATGTTAAAATATAATATGTGTTTTCTTGCAATTCAATTATTCAAGAGGTTTTCCACATGCAACTTAATATGGTATTTTTAAATTCTTTAAAGCTACTTGGGCATTTTCTACAAGGAAAAGGTAAATCATTTCTCCTATTCCTTGTTAATATCACATGTTGGTATCAAAACATACCACCTTTTTTAGATTATGGGACATAATGTAAATAATAAGATTTGGAATATGGAGAAGATCAACTACATTTCATGATTATCTGTCTTACTTCTGAGTTTTTAGTAGAACTTGCAATTGAATTAGGAGAGCCTAGAATGAAATTGTATTGTACACCTGATTTTTCTTTTCTGTGCAGTTTCCATTCAGTGAGAAAAAAATAAACTATTTTAATCCTTCTTTGTCAATGTATTTTGTAAATATGTTATACTTTTGTAGAATCCAGATGCTTTATGGAATAAATTAAGTAACATCTTTATAAACTACCTGACTTGCTTTAGCAACTGTTGAAGAAAATGCAGAGATATGCTGTGTTCTCTAAGTGATATTTCTTTATTTCAGGTTTAACCGCAGCTACCGTTCTTTTTGGCATAGCAAGATCTCTGTTGGTATTCTACGTCCTTGTTAATTCTTCACAAACTTTGCACAACAAAATGTTTGAGTCAATTCTGAAAGCTCCGGTATTATTCTTTGATAGAAATCCAATAGGTAAGTCTGACACCAAGTTTCTCAGTAAGTATGTCTTGTTAACAACACATTTAGGATCTGATTACATTTCCGTCTTTGAAAATGGAAGGGATGCTTGGAAGAAAATCACTATGCATGTTGATTCATTTTCTACAAGAAGCTTCGCTGCTATTTTTCTCCTACTAGAGAAAATCTGAATATTGGTGGGGGGGGGGCGGGGCATACAATGTTTTATTCCAATTTGTATGTGTGTGGAAAAATAAATGAATGTTGACTCTGCAGAATGCTCTAGGAATCCATTTGCTGTGAGGCAAGTGAAGCATCCTGCATTCCCTGTAAACATGTTTAAATGTAGTAGTTGCTAAAACACTGGCTGTGTTTACATAGTGTTAGGTTATGCCATTTTTCGGAGGGGTCTTTGTAATCAGGAATGCTCTGATGTGAGACGGGCTGTGTATTTCTTTCTTTCACTGGGAAACCCATTCATTTCTGGAACCACAGGGTTTTTGTATATACCCTGACTGTGAGGTTTCCCTGAAAGACAATACGTGGTTAGTTAAAAGCCAAGATTGGTAAAATGTAAACTCCCCTTCAAGAACAGTTTCTAACTCTGTGGTTTTAAAGTAGACTTTTGGTTCTATAATAGAGACTTTGTTGAACCTGCCATGTAGATCTTCAGTAGCTCGTTTCCTAGCTATACCCAAGTATACCCAGTAGTTTCCAAGTGGTTGATGCCTCTGCACTATGGGCTTCTTACCTGTCTTGCTTCTGAGGCTAGCCTTCCTAACCCGGGTTCCTAGGGAGAGTTAGTTGTGCCTATACGTCCCCACCCTGGTCAGTTGAGTGGACTCGTGGGGAGGCCTGAGTGACATTGTGCAAATGATAGCTACCCTCATAGAAGCAGGGAGGAGGCCTGGAGAGAACACAGGCATAGCTTTGGCTTGGCCATTGACTAGCTTTGTGACCAAGGCCAGAGCACATAGGTGCTGTTACACAGGCAAATCTCCAAGCAGATGCTGTAGTTCAAAGTGTGGACTCAAAGTAACTGCCTGGGTTCAGTCCTGGTGCTGGTTACTAATTGTTATAGCTGGTTATAGTTACATTCATATTCATGTCCTAGTTACTGAATTTTTCTGTGTCACAGTTTTCTTATCTGTAAAATGGGGATACTATTCATACCCACCAAATTGAAATCTTATGAGAATTAAGCATGTTAATACATTCCTAGTACATGAAACTGGGTGTAGCTACATGGTCAGTGCCTAACGAATGTTAGTGGCAGTGAAGTCATGTATCTCTGAATTGAATCACCTTCTCTGTGGGATGGAAATTACTCCTACCCTCTCTGTTTTACATGATTTTCGTGAAGATTAAGGAAGCCTGTTCTGGAAAGCATCTCGTGTAGATTTATTTAACGAAACTTTTCAGTGCAAGCACGGTGCAATGTGCAAGGATTTGTAAACTGCAGAGACCACACAAATATCGGTCTGATTTCAGCTGTTATTAGAAAGTCATTGGAGGACCTCTGCACTCTTACAGCTGTAACGTCGCGCCACTTTGCCAGTTAATTTGAAACTACAGTCATAACGTTTGGAGCATTAAGTGGGACTGCATTTCTGTTATCACAGGCCTCGGAATGTTCATGACTACCATTAACCAGCCTCTCCATGTTCGAGACCTGTGGGCTTCTCCTCATGCTGATTTATTTATTATTCAGGGATTTGGAACCCAGTCTAAATCTTGGAGGTCATTAATCTTACGGCAGCACATGAGTGTTTATCTTGCTTCCTCCTCCTATATCTATTAGCATGACTTTATTCCTTCAACAAAATAGAAGCCCAAATAAGTACCCCGAAGAGAAGCCTACTTTGTCCAGAACGTTTAGAGGTCATGAATTATTTACTTTTTTTAGTGGTAGATGTTGAAAAAATTATATTTAAAGATTAAAAGTTTTTTAATGGTAGAATTAAAATTTTCACTTAGGTGAAATTTTTGTACTTTTTACAATGGTGAAGAGTACACAAAATCTGTGAATTATGCCTCAGAATTCACATTACTGATTGTATGCGCTTCGATGGTTATATATATGTATAGAATTTATTTAGAGATAAGGTCTCATTCTGTTGACTAGGCTGGAGTGCAGTGGTGTGATCACAGCTCACTGTAGCCTTGATCTCCTGGGCTCAAGCAATCCTCCTGCCTCAGCCTCCCAAATAGTTGGGACCACAGGCCTCTGCCACCATGCCCAGCTAATTATTAAAATTTATTTTATTATATTTTGAAGAGATGGGATCTCACTGTGTTGCCCAGCTGGTCTCGAACTCCTGTGCTCAAGGGATCTTCCTGCCTCAGCCTCCTCAAGTGCTGGAATTACAGGCATGAGCCACTGGACCCAGCCAGCTTTATAATATAAATAAAAATTCTCCTCTAGGATAGTGAGGCAGGCATGCTCCATTTTTCAGTACTCTTAAATATACATGTTAAATGTGTATAAGTATCTGGCATGATGTTGTGCCCCCTAAATTGCAGAGTGTTCTTTGAGTAGGGTAGAAAGACTGGGAAGCATGTCTGAATACTTAGTTATTAAAAGCAAGCTCTTAGAAGAGCCCTGGGGAAGTTTCCTATGAGCTCAGCATCCTGATATTCTCCCAGATTTTAGAAAACTTAGGAAACGGGGAGGACCTCTGCTGGCATGTAGTTTCCAGTAAGCTCACCCTGGGATGGCGAGTGGCACAGAAACTCCAGGTGACTCACACCAGGGGTCTGGCTAGACGTCCCTCGTATCCCCATCTCCAGTGCCCTTGGGCTGGAATATTCTCAGTGCCTGATCTGCAGCTAGAAATGTCTTCTCCAGGCGTCCGCCACCTCGGCCGGCTAGTTTTTTGTAGCTACTCGGGAGGCGGAGGCAGGAGAATGGCGTGAACCCGGGAGGCGGAGCTTGCAGTGAGCTGAGATCCGGCCACTGCACTCCAGCCTGGGTGACAGCGTGAGACTCCGTCTCAAAAAAAAAAAAGAAGAAATGTCTTCTCTATTATTTTATGGCCGCTCCCACCCCAGATGTGCCGTCCCCTCATCATGCTTCTGCCCAGATCCTCATCCGTGTGGTTAATGAATGGGCGGCCCTTGCTGCTGACTCAGAGAACCAGACCTTCTGGAAGGGTCCCCCTGACTACCCCACTGTGGTCCCAAGTTCACTTAGTTGGATTTAGGGAGAAGAGGAAGGTAAACCTGGAAGGTTTGTGTTTCTTCTTAGCAGTGAAGTTTCTGTTTCTTTTCTCTTTTTTTTTTTTTTTTTTTTTTGAGACAGAGTCTCGTTCTGTTGCCCAGGCTGGAGTGCAGTGGTGCGATATCGGCTCACTGCGAGCTCTGCCTCCCGGGTTCACGCCGTTCTCCTGCCTCAGCCTCCCGAGTAGCTGGGACTGCAGGTGCCCGCCACCATGCCCGGCTAATTTTTTGTACTTTTTTAGTAGAGATGGGGTTTCACCATGTTAGCCAGGGTGGTCTCGATCTCCTGACCTTGTGATCCGGCCGCCTTGGCTTCCCAAAGTGCCGGGATTACAGTCATGAGCCACTGCACCTGGCCTGAAGTTTCTGTTTCTAAGAAGGCCACGCTTCTCCAACATGCAAGACATTAAGTTCCTCTCCATTTCGAACCCATCTATGGTTGCATGAAATTCGTCTTTGTTTATATAATACAATACCTTTTTATCTACTGGTCTTTCATTAACCTGATAAATCTTAAGTTAGCAGGATAAAATGTGAGGCAAACCAATGTGCTGCGTTAGAATGACAAGAGACAGTTCTCTTTCTTTTTTCTTTTCTTTCTCTTCTTTCTTTCTCTTTCTTTCTTTCTTTCATTCATTCTTTCTTTTTTCTTTCTCTCTCTCTCTCTTTCTTTCCCTCCCTCCCTCCCTCCCTCCCTCCCTTCCTTCCTTCCTTCCTTCCTTCCTTCCTTCCTTCCTTCCTTCCTTCCTTCCTTCCTTCCTTCCTTCCTTCCTTTTCCTTCCTTTCTTTCATTTCCTTCCTTCCTTCCTTTTCCTTCCTTTCTTCCTTTCTTTTCTTTTTTTGAGACAGAGTCTTGCTCTGTTGCCCAGTCTAGAGTGCAGTGGCATGATCTTGGCTCACTGCAATGTCCACCTCTTGGGTTCAAGCAATTCTCATGCCTCAATCTCCTGAGTAGTTGGTATTACAGATGTCTGCCACCACACCCAGCTAATTTTTTTTTTTTTTTTGTATTTTTAGTAGAGACAGGGTTTTACGTCCTACTGTTACTGAGATAGCAATTTTTCCCAGAAGCCAAGTACTGACTAGCAATGCAGAGCTGGGTCTGAGGGGCAAACGTGCTCTGTCTGTTGTTGGGAGGGGGCTAGACCCACAGCAAGAACAGACACACATTCATCCAGGGTGCCCACCAGTGGACAAATGGTGGTTGTTTGTGTGTGTGTGTGTGTGTGTGTGTGGTAGAGTCTCACTCTGTTGCCCAGGCTGGAGTGCAGTGGCATGATCTCAGCTCACAGCAACCTCTGGCTCCCAGTTTCAAGTGATTCTCCTGCCTCAGCCTCCCGAGTAGCTGGGATTACAGCATTCACCATCACACCTGGCTAATTTTTGTATTTTTAGTAGAGATGGGGTTTCACCATGTTGACCAAGCTGATCTCGAACTCCTGACCTCAGGTGATCCACCCATCTTGGCCTCCTCCTAAAGTGCTGGGATTACAGGCGTGAGCCACTGCGCCCAGCCCAGAGCCAGTTTTCCTTTCTCGTCTTTTTATCCTTCTCTCACCCATTGTTAGTTTTTATTCTTTCCTCCTTTGAGGTAGGTTGGTAATGGGATCACATGTGTCTGTTAAGAAACCTCACATTTTCAGCTGCCCCTGGACACCTCCTGCATATTTTGATTATGACCTGAGTTGAAGAGAGCATTTGCAGACATTTTCTGATGCTGTTCGCTGCGTCTACCTCTTCCTAGTCAGTTTTTTTGTGTGTCTTAGCCCTGTTTCCATTCTGTTCCAATCATAATAAATGGGTAACGCAAATCCTAAGTCAAGAGTAAGTCTTCAGAAACTAAGAGATGATTTTTATTTGAAATGTAAATCCTGTTTTCCTGGCGTGGGCAGAATTAATTTTGCTTTTGATATCCAGCACAAGAGGGCAGCATGGTCTGCAGTATTTCAGTGACATAATGTAAGAGCACCTCGTGGCAAAACCTGGTTTTTAATTTAAAGCTTTCTTGGAAATTCTATTTTTATAGCTTGGGTCTTTGTATTTTGATATGTGTTAATATGGAATTTAAAAAGTAATTTTGTGGTGTCTTATGTTTGAAGCATGAAAGTCTTTGTGGAAGATGTTTTTCTGATGTTGTCTTGGAATACCTAGCTTTTCAAACAGGGTTTTTTGGATTTCCTAATTACACCTTCTTGACTAGTAACTGGAATAGGCAGACGCTGACATCTTGACTGGTTGGATGCATTTTAATTCCTGAAGCATACATTATGATTTGCTTGTATGATGTTTCTGTTTTCTTTGTAAGCATGAGTTTGCAGAGAAAGATAGCTACACAGTTAGTTTCTTTAGTTTTTTTCCATGCCAACAGAGTTAGCAGAGACATTTTATTCTTATTAGGTCTCTACAATTTCACTCTTTGTTTTGGAGAAAAGATGAGCGGTTTGTTGTCCTGTTTTCTCATGCCTAATTATGGTGACATGACATTTAGCTAAGTACACTGACTCTTATGGATGCCAGATAAATATTTGTTTACTTGCTTTCAATTTGTTAATTTGGCTTTAAGAACCCAAGAACTGGTGTTGGTAGAAGTGTTTGTTTACTCTCTCAGGGAAGTATAAAGTTAATATTGGGTTATAGCCAGTATGTTTCACACAACTGGTTTTTCTCCAGTGCGTGCGCGGGGAGTATGTGCGTGTATGTATATTTATGTTCATTGATGCCTTCAACAGTGTAACAACAAAAAAAACAGATTCATATCGTTCTTTTTTCTTTATAGATTAAGGTAAATGAGAGCTAAAACGCTACAAAAAAGAAAAAAGAAACATTGACTTCTTCCCATGTTTCTTTTTTTTTAATGCAGTGGAAGGTGCTTGTGGTCACTGAGGTATGGAATGTGAATGCTAGTACTAGATTTTAAGACAGGCATATTCTCCTATGTTCCTGAATCAAAAATCTAGGGTTGCCCCAGTGGTTAAGATTCCCAGCTTTTAGCCAGGTGTGGTGATGTGTGCTTGTAGTCCCAGCAGCTCGGGAGGCTGAGTAAGGAGGATCACTTGAGTCTGGGAGGTCAAGACTGCAGTGAGCTGTGATTGCGCCACTGTCTCCAAAAAAAAAAAAAAAAAAAAAAAAGATTCGCAGCCTGACTGAATGGCAAGTTAGGCTCTGTAGATGATTTCACAAATACAAACTATCCTGCTTTTGGATGTGCATCCTACAGGGATTGAGGGGGGGAGGGTGGTAGTGCTTTGAACTATTGTTCTGTTTCTGAAACCTGGAAAGGGACTCTGGAATCCACTGCAAGTTGCTAAATAATTCGTGGAGAACTGAAAAGTGAGCTGAGAGCAGCCTCCATGGTGAGGTTTTTATATGATCAGGAAGACTGTCTTGTGATACTTTATAAAATCTAATGTCCATATCCTGCTTCCTTGCCAGAAAAAAAGAGTCATCAATAGAGAAGAAACATAATTGTAGGGATACCTATTTATCTGTTTATTCAGTTCAAATGACCACTGGAGTTGGTGCTAAATGTGCATTTTTAACAAGTATAATATTTCAGCACTGTCAAAATTACCTCTACAATAATAGGCCTGTTAAATTATAGCTCTATAAGCTAGGGGGTAAGATGGCTCTGCCCAGCGCACATTAATCTGTGCCTGTTCACACAAGTGATTCTGCTGAGCAGGTAGCATGTTTAAACAAGAAGTACTGGTCCTAAAACCTCTGATTTATGGTAGGTGTTGTTTTGACACGGCACCATTCAGACAGTTTACAAGGCAAGGCTTCGTGCTAAAATATTTCCTCAGTGTCATCATTCGTCACCAGTATAAATATTCAGGAGTGATGCGGGAAAATTGGTAATATGCCCATTGATGCCAAATCACTCGCTGTGTTTCCTTTCAAGTGAGATCTGTTGTGGATATGGTTAAAAGAAGCTACGATTTTTCTTCCTTGAGAGCAGATGAGCTGTAAGAAATTGAGAATAACAACCATCCTGACAGCTTTCATGTACTCATCTTGCCTATATTGCTTTTAATTCTGGCTTAAGTCCTGCGGGCTTTCCCTCCCACCCCCTTGCCTGATGCATATTGTAAAGAACATATTTATATGTACATTAGTTAGCTTAAGAGGCTTTTTGTGTTCAAAGGAAGAAGTTAGTCATCACCAGAAAAGCTTTGTTGCAAAACAAAAACACACATTTCCCCTTTCATTTTTTCTTGTTAATAATAACAAATGCTAGTGACTATAAAGGGAATAACACAAAAGATTGCATCAATCATAATGATTCTCAATAGCCACATAAATATTGTTTTTTCAGCTTTGAATGAAACAGCTAAGAGTTTGAAGTAGGTGTGGTAATTAAATCCTGTCGGGTTGTCACAAATTAAAAATAATGTTTTTTCACATAACAATGGTTATATGTACTTAAACTCTTATCGGGGTGATACGAAGTCATATTTTATGGGAGTTGCTCATTTACTGCTAATAGTATCATAAAAGCCTTTGTTAGGAGTTTAAATAGTTACATAGTTACATATATTTGATTGCTATTGTTATTTTGTCAGCAATCTGCATGTAAGCGATTACTGTAGCACTTATCTACGGCTGGTAAATATTGCACCATTTTGGCATACATTTTTAATCTACTAGAATGTTCTGATTCATGTTTTTTCTACATAATAATTCATACATGGAAATACTGACAACTTAGTAACAGAGAAAGCACTGTGTTTGTGGTTGTCCAATAAAATGTTAAAAAGATAAAAAAATTAGGGAAGCATGTGCTTTGTTCAAAGTGATAATCATGTAATATTTCAGGAAATTATAAGATGACGTTTTACTTAATTGTATTAAATTGTTTTCCTGTAGTGTGTATAATGTGATACCTGCATGTATTTGTATACGCCTGTATCTCTCTGTCTCTTTCTCTTGATATATGTAAGTTCTCCACTTCAGTCTAATGGCCATGGCTATGGTTTTAATGCCCCCCATTAACTGATTTGATATGTATTGTCTTTATCTTTACCTTCAGCTGACTTGGAACTCAGGGCTTTGTAGCATATCCCAATATCTGCTGTTAATGTGTGCTTAGTAATTTGGCATTAGCCTATGGGATGTGTGACTGATAGTAGTAATTCAAGTGTTGTCATTTAAAACTGTCCCCCCACTGTTAGATCAACAGTTAGCTCTCTGTGACCTTATTGTCAGAAAAGAAAGTATCTTCATGACTTAGTTCTTAGCTGTTGTATAACCATTTCTAGAGAAAATAGAACACTGTTTCTGGAATAACCTAGTAATATTCCATTAGCCACTTGCAGTGGCCGATTTCAACATGAATAAATATTGATAAGTATATTACGGAGAGCCTAATATGTACAAAGCATAGTTTTTGGACACTGAGTGGAAGTTGTTGGGATTTGCTAGCTTGAAATGCTGTTTTGTTTTACTGTAAGGCCAACTGCTTCCCCTCAAAGATTTGACTTTGGAGTTCTCATGAGAACTCTGGTTTTCATTTATAACTGGAGTTTTAATTTGAGAGTTTTCCATTTATAACTGGAGTTTAATTTGAGTTTTATATGAGAACTGATTTTCATTTATAATTGGAATTTTCATATTCCATTATTTTATTCCTGCCCCCTTTATTATAAATATGATTATTTATATTGCCGTGAAGACACTGGAAAAAAAATTAGAATATTTACAACATTGGGTTTGTGACATTTTGTTTTCCATAAAGTTTAAAACTTTTTTGCTTTTATCAAGTTTTTGATAGTATTTATGAAAATGATAGTTACATTCTAATTTACGTAATTATGTATTTACCGCCCTTGTCTTGTGTTAGCCTTGTTTTCCCCTGTCTTCTTGGAGCTTATCTATTATTTCCTTGCTAAATCCCCTGAACCCAGGATTGGATACACTGTATCTGATTAGTAAATATTTGTTGGCTGGACAGAACAAGAAATAGTTCCAAGAGTGCATTTGCATCTCTTTAAGCAACACCCATAAAGAACAATGGGACTTTACAGTGTTGAAATAAAGTTAGAGTGTTTTTTTGTCTTACAGCTGGTACTTATATTAAATTTAACTCTTGCCTCCAATTTTCTTTTTTAAAAGTACAGTTTGTAATAGATTACTTGTGGTGGACTTTGTTTCTGATACATGATGGCCTGAAGAGAAAACCATACATTGGTTCTTTGGAAGCTGTGATTTGTGGAACTAGACCAAGTTCTCCTGTTGTTTCCCAGTCAAAGAAATGCAACTGTCAGACACCTAATAAATTTCTTTGGGGTTTAGTTGTGTGTTGAAGGTGACTTTTAACACTCTGTGGGTTAAATGTCTGGTACTGTATAGTTTTATTTCATAAACTACATGCCCTTAAGAAGTAAAGAGAGGAATTAATCCATTTAAAATCATCAGTAGACATTTAAAATCTGTTCTTGCACAAGGAGTCGATGTGTTGAGATGCCCCAATTCTGCTAGGATCATAGTTTGTGGGAACTAACTCAGTCACTTCTGTTAGCCTCAGGGTTCTAACAGGTAAAAAGAGGCTTTTTCATTCATCAAGCATTTATTGGTCTTCTACTCATTGTCACCTGTGGTCCCAAACACTGGAACAAAAGTACCTGTTTTCAAGGGACTTGTAAACTTAAATAGTTGCAGACAGTTTTCTTTTTCTTCTTCCTCCTCCTCCTCTTCTCTTTCTTCTCCTTCTTCTCCTCCTTCTTCTCCTTCTTCCTTCTTCCTCCTCTTCTTCCTCTTCTTCCTCCTTTCTTCTTTCTTTTTCTTTCTTTCTTTCTTTTCTTCTTCCTCTTCCTCTTCTTCTTCCTCCTCCTCTTCTTCCTCTTCTTCTTCTTCCTCCTCTTCTTCCTCTTCCTCTTCTTCTGATTCTTCTTCTTTTTTCTTTTTTCTTGAGACAGAGGCTTGGTCTGTTGCCTCAGCTGGAGTGCAGTGGTGTGATCTCAGTTCGCTGCAACCTCTGCCCACTGGGCTCAAACAGTTCTCTTGCCTCAGCCTCCCAAGTAGCTGGGACTACAGGCATGTGCCACCACACTTGGCTAATTTTGTATTTTTAGTAGAGACGGAGTTTCACCGTGTTGGCCAGGCTGGTATCGAACTCCTGACGTCAAGTGATCTGCCTTCAGCCTCCCAAAGTGCTGGGACAGGTGCGAGCCACCGCACTAGACCAACAATGGATTATTTCTAAAAACCATCCTGTGTAAGAATCTATGATCTCATATCAAAAAGATGCATATTAAAATTAATGCAGCTGCCAAATGGAAGTCCAGATACTCTTCTAGATACACACAAGACACAAGCATAGCTCCATCAGATATGTCTTCTTCATAATTCATTGGCCTTGATTTTATAAAATTTCCAAAAACAGTTCTTTCGGCACTTCAAAACCAATTGTGTTCAAAATGACATCATACCAGTGGGAGTAGCAGAGGTGTTCAGGAAACAAAATAAATGATTATTTATTTCAGATCATAATCTCTAAGCTTATAGTAGACTCACAATTTCTAGCCAGACTCTTGACTGGGCCTAGAGGCTTTTCTGAGCCACTGGGGAAGATCTAAGTGCTACAGTTCAGCTCAGGAAAGTGTGTTGGAGAAAGGGGAGGGACCGCCAATGTTGCCCTTTACAAGTACCAGCACACGCTTTGGGCTTTAAGAAGTATTGATAGGAGAAAACATAAGTAATGATGTTTTCCCTGTAAGTAATGTTATCATGAAATCAACTATGATCCACTGAGTGTTCTCATTCTTGGTCACCAGGATTAATATTTGAGAAATTTCTTGCTCATTTATTTTTATTTTATTTTTTATTTTTTTTATTATTTTTTTTAAAATTTATTTATTATTATTATACTTTAAGTTGTAGGGTACATGTGCATAACGTGCAGGTTTGTTACATATGTATACTTGTGCCATGTTGCTGTGCTGCACCCATCAACTCGTCATTTACATCAGGTATAACTCCCAATGCAATCCCTCCCCCCTCCCCCCTCCCCATGATAGGCCCCGGTGTGTGATGTTCCCCTTCCCGAGTCCAAGTGATCTCATTGTTCAGTTCCCACCTATGAGTGAGAACATGCGGTGTTTGGTTTTCTGTTCTTGTGATAGTTTGCTAAGAATGATGGTTTCCAGCTGCGTCCATGTCCCTACAAAGGACACAAACTCATCCTTTTTGATGGCTGCATAGTATTCCATGGTGTATATGTGCCACATTTTCTTAATCCAATCTGTCACTGATGGACATTTGGGTTGATTCCAAGTCATTGCTATTGTGAATAGTGCTGCAATAAACATCCGTGTGCATGTGTCTTTATAGCAGCATAATTTATAATCCTTTGGGTATATCCCCAGTAATGGGATGGCTGGGTCATATGGTACATCTAGTTCTAGATCCTTGAGGAATCGCCATACTGTTTTCCATAATGGTTGAACTAGTTTACAATCCCACCAACAGTGTAAAAGTGTTCCTATTTCTCCACATCCTCTCCAACACCTGTTGTTTCCTGACTTTTTAATGATCGCCATTCTAACTGGTGTGAGATGGTATCTCATTGTGGTTTTGATTTGCATTTCTCTGATGGCCAGTGATGATGAGCATTTTTTCATGTGTCTGTTGGCTGTATGAATGTCTTCTTTTGAGAAATGTCTGTTTCTTGCTCATTTAAATAGAAGCCCTTTCATATCTCAAATAAAGACTCGACAAGCTTCAAAGTACATTTTGAGGCCCTGGCAGTGTGGAAGGGGGAGGGAGGGGGAGGAAAAAACAAGTACATTTTGAGAGGAAGTTTATTAAAAACAAGTTCTCTGTTCTGGAAACATTTTCCTTTCATGTCTTGTTTGCATTTGCATTTTAATAGATTATATCACATGGGCAAATGTTCCAACCTCTTGAACACCTGGAAAGCCTGTCTTAGACTTGTTCTGGTGTTTAGAAATCTTTAGGCAGACAGTGTTCCAAATACAATCATGCTCGCCAGGCATGGTGGCTCATGTCATATAATCCTAGCTTGGGAGGCTCAGGCAGGAGGATCGCTTGAGGCCAGGAGTTTGAAAGCAGCTTGGACAATAGCAAGACCCCATCTGTAAAAAACAAAGTAGCTGTGCACAGTGGCGTGTGCCTGTAGTACCAGCTCCTCATGAGACTGAGGTGGGAGGATTGCTCAAGCCCAAATGTTTGAAGCTGTAGTGAGCTATGATTACTGTATTGCCCCCCAAGCCTAGGAGTCAGCATGAGACCCTCTCTCTGAAACTGTGCAGCACCATCTGAGAAAACAGTATATCTCCCCTGGTTGATCTTCAGCCTGATAGTAGCTAATCAGACTTCTCTCTGAACTTCAAGTGGAAGTTTATAGAAATGTTCTTTTGCTTCAGTGACTGGTCTCATTCCTCACTCTGATAGAAGCACGTAATAGAAGAGTTCAGAGATTTTGAGGGTGGTAGGAAAAAATAGTGTACCCAGTTCTTTCTGTGTTCCGCACAATGATATTGGAACAGGGAATATAGTTGAAGTAGATTTACCCTTAAATATATTTTCTCCACATATAATTCCACATACCTTGATCAGCAGTGGTGCTTTGAGGCATAGAATCATGGATCATTTTTCTTCATTACCTTTACATATTTAAAAGTAGAGTAGGAAGGAAATGGTTGCTTTTTTTAAAGTAGTCATTATTTTTAATTTTTTTTCCTCCTGTTGCTGTCAGAATGGCCTGGGCACATAAAATTTATTTCCTTTGGGGGAACTATAAATTTATTCTTCTTCTCTTTTTGGAGAATAAAATGGTAGTAACATCTTACAATTATCCCATGCGAATATAAATCTTCTCTATATACTCCCTATTACTTAGCATGAGAATGAAGAGGGAGTCAAGTATAGTTTAGTAAGTTCTGCCGATGAACTGTATTGTAGACAGAAGTATTTCTTATTGGTGCCAAGTTGGAAAAGTTAGTCTTGACGTGGTCCTGTAAATGAAAGGAAAATCAACACATACATTTCAGGATGATGAGTGATCCGTGTTACTAGAAAAGTGTTCTTCTTTCACTTTAAGATTAAATAAATAGTTGTTGACATAAATAGCCAGAGTAATAAAAGGGAACACCTGTGTAATCCAGCCATCAGCAGTTTTATCGTACAATCAGATAAGCTGCTGTTTGTTAAGGAATTGTCAAGTCTTTAGACCCGATGAATAGGTTTAGCTCATACGTTAGAGAATTTTAAAAACTGAACAGAAGAAGCTTTGATTTCCCTTGATGCCAAATGTTCTAACCACTCTCATCTCCTTTCACACATGAGAAGCTGTAGGAGTTTAAAGCTTAATTGACCTAGCCTTCAGGTATGTCTTCTTCCATTAGTTATTGCTCTACCAAAGTAGCTAAATGTTCTAGATGAGATTAGGGTTTGAAATTTTATATGGCAAAATAGGTACCTCATCATTTTTGGATAAACATTGGGTATTTTTTTCTAATACAGCTCATCTGTTCTCTCCCTTTAATTCTCATGTCCACTTTTCATTTGATGTTAAATGAGAGAGAACTTTGGTTGTCATTTAAGAACCTCTTGAGCAAAACAGTTATCTTAAGAAGCATTGATATGGGGTGTGTGTGTGTGTGACAGGGTTTAGGGGAGAGGGAGAGAGGGACTTTTTAGTTAGATTGTCCCACCACAATAAGAATTATATTATTGGATTCTCTTAATAACATGTGAAATTTAAAATTTGAAAATTAATCAGCAAATAAAATGTCCTTTGACTTCACCCACAGCAAATGGAAGGATTTTTCTTTATTTTCTAATAGGGGATTTAAACCACTATATGATTTGGGATCCATGGTACCCTTTTGGTAAAAAGCCTGACTTTGGAATCAGCCTGCCCAAATGTGAATCTCAGTTCTACCTTGACGACTTACTTAACCTCTTTCTGCTTCAACTTATTTATAGCATGGCGATGATGTTAACAGTACAATTCTTTTTTTGTGTGAGTGAAAATTAAGAGAATCAATATATGAAAAGAATTTGATATGGTACCTAGCAGCTAAAAATTGATTTTTTTGACTATTTAATTGTTGTGATGAAATTTTAGTAGTTTTCAAAAATGCACAAATTCCAAATCTGCTAGTTTTGATAAAATAATGGGATTTTGGAAAGGGTGTCTGTGTTTTCCTGGGTGCAAAGAAAAATAGATAAATGACCAAGACTAACAAGCCACAAAAGAAAATCAATAGAGTATTTTTTTGTTTGTTTGCATGTTTTCTTTTTGGTTGTGTTTTCAATGGGGCTTAGCTTCATTCCAGAGTTAATTTTAAATTTAATTTGGTTTTACAATGAGAGCTCAATTTTGCATGTAAGTACCAAACATCTGGTTTACTTTTTGTTTGAAAACGATACAGCTGAAGTTTAGTACAGAAGTCTATTGTGTAATTAAGGAAAGACAGTTTGAAATTTTGTAAAATAAGTTCTATTTAAATGGAATACTGGAATTATTCCAGAGAAGTGGATATACTTCTTAGGAATAGGAGAAACTTACATTATTTTTTTTTAAATGCTATAACTGGTCCAAATGTATAAATTCTATGTATTCACCTTTTTCAAAAAGCATGAAAAATGACAAATTTCACAAGTGAAAGTTAAAGTTGACCTAAGGCAGTTTTAGATTGTTGAGCCTTCAAATTTTATTCATGGGATGTTTCTAGAGACAGTCTGTGGTTTGTTCACTCCAGTTAATTCTGGGCAATCTTTCTACATTTCTATCAGATGGACATTCTGATACTTTAAAACTTCCTCTTGCGCAAAATACGTTTAAAGCAACCTGGGAAGAAAATGAGATTTCTGGTTAGTTCTTATAAACTATAAATTATGTTTTTAAGACATTTAAAGGAATAATAAACCAAACACAGCAGATCACTCCTGTTACTGCACGATTATCATCAATAAACTAACAATTAAAATGCCATAAAGTACTGACTGGATATCATACTAGCATTGTGATATATAAAAAAATAGAGTTCGGGGTGGAGAGACCTAAATGAAGACAGGACACCTACTAATTTTCCACCCGCCTGCCAGGTAGTTGTGTCTTCAGGCAGAGACACCCAACTAGTCCGGGGTCTTAGAATTCAACCTCAGTAATATCAGAAAGGCCCTCAGCTCAGAACTGGACGATTCTCTCATTCTGTGCATCTCTTTTAGAGATAATTTGATAAGAGCTTAAGAAAGTCAAAAATAGGTTGTTTGTAAGATGTCAGAGGATTTTTGTAATAGTTTTGCCCCACCCTTGAATGTTTTAGAGGTCTGTTGGAGGACGGAAGTTTTGGTTTCTGGCAGTTACATTCTAGTTCTCTACCAAATTGAGGATCAGCCAGAGGTACGATACATTTGGAATCTTTCCCTGTGTCTTATAATTTTATAGCAACATTATAAATTTATTTGACAACTTAAGCATATAAAACTTCTGTCACTTCCGTCGTTTCGTTTCATCTGCAGTAGCAACAAAGCAACAAGAAATCTGTTGCAGGCTCTCTGCCTCTGAGCATCCACACAGTAGATCCACCCTCTTCTTTGCCTTCTTGCCCAATACTCTTGTTATTGTCCCTATCGGTTTTTATGTGGCAACCGCAGAGATGTGATGCCTGTAATTGAAAATTAAATGATTGCCATAAATCATTAATCAGACTGCAGATTATAACAGCATTTATTAAGCATCTCAGTAGGCCAGCAGTGTGCTGGGAATTTTGCATAAGGTAACCAACCGATTACTGTCTTCTGAATTCTGTCTGGGTATTTTCCTGTTTCTTTCTTCTTCCAACTTTTATTTTTGGTTCAGAGGGTACGTATGCAGGTTTGTTACATGAGTAGATTACATGTGGCCAGGGGGTTTGGTGTACGGATTATTTTGTCACCCAGGTAATGAGCGTAATACCTGATAGGTAATTTTTTGATCCTTGCCCTCCTCCTACCATGAAGTAGGTCCCAGAATCTGTTGTTGTTTCCTTTTTTTTTTTTTTGAGACGGAGTCTTGCTTTGTCACTCATGCTGGAGGGCAGTGGCACAATCTCAGCTCACTGCAACTTCCGCCTCTGGGGTGTAAGCAGTTCTCCTGCCTCAGCCTCCCTAGTAGCTGGGATTACAAGTGCATATCACCATGCCTAGCTGGTTTTTGTATTTTTAGTAGATGTGGGGTTTCACCATGTTGGCTAGGCTGGTCTCAAACTCCTGACCTCAGGGGATCCTCCCGCCTTGGCCTTCCAAAGTACTGGGATTACAGCTGTGAGCTACTGTGCCCGGCCTGTTGTTTCCTTCACAGAGTCCACATGTATTCAGTGTTTAGCTCTTGTTTATAAGTGAGAACATGTGATATTTGGTTTTCTGTTTCTGTGTTAATTTGCTTGGGATAATGGCTTCCAGCTCCATCCATGTTGCTGCAAAGGGCATAATTTTGCTCTTTTCTATGGCTGTGTAATATTCCATGGTATGTATGTACCACATTTTCTTTATCCAGGCCACCATTGATGGGCACCTAAGTTGACTCCTTGTATTTGCTGTTGTGAAGAGTCCTATGATAAACACACAAGTGCATGTGTCTCTTTTTTTGATATGGGGTCTCACTCTGTTGCCCAGTGCAGTGGCAAGATCTCAGCTCACTGTAGCCTCTACCTCCTGGGTCAAGTGATTCTCCCAGTTTAGCTTTCCAAGTATCTGGGACTACAGGCATGTGGTACCTAATTTTTCTTTTTTTTTTAAGGTAAAGATGGGGTTTTACCATGTTACCCAGACAGGCTGGTTTTGAACTCCTGGGCTCAA
This sequence comes from Macaca mulatta, assembly GCF_049350105.2. Taxonomy (NCBI): domain Eukaryota; kingdom Metazoa; phylum Chordata; class Mammalia; order Primates; family Cercopithecidae; genus Macaca; species Macaca mulatta. Next base: position 89,880,365 of record NC_133422.1, on the reverse strand, counting down.
CTGATCAGCCCATCTCAGCCTCCCAAAGTGTTGTGATCATAGGCATAAGCCACTGTGTCCAGCCATGCGTGTCTTTGTGGTAGAATGATTTATTTTCCTTTGGGTATATACCCAGTAGTGGATTGCTAGGTTGGATGGTAGTTTTGTTTTAAGTTCTTTGAGAAATCTCCAAATTGCTTTCCACAATGTCTGAACTAATTTCCATTTCCTCCAACAGTGTATACGTGCTCCCTTTTCTCTGCAACCTCACCAGCATCTGTTATTTTTTGACTTTTTAATAATAGCTGTTCTGACTGGTGTGAGATGATATCTCATTGTGGTTTTGATTTGCGTTTCTCTGATGTTTAGTGATGTTGAGCGTTTTTTCATATGCTTGGTGACTGTGTGCGTGTCTTCTTTTGAGAAGCATCTGTTTTTGTCCTTTGCCCAATTTTTTTAATGGACTTGTTTGTTTTTTCCTTGTAAACTTAAGTTCCTTATAGATTCTGTTCTTTTTGCTTAGGATTGTTGTGGCTCTTTGGACTCTATTTTTTGATTCCATATGAATTTCAATATAGTTTTTTCTAGTTCTGTGAAAAATGGCTTTGGTAGGTTGATAGGAAGAGCATTGAATCTGTAAATTGCTCTGGGCAGTATGGCCATTTTGACAATATTGATTCTTCCTATCCATGAGCATGGAATATATTTCCATGTGTTTGTGTAGTATCTGATTTTTTTCAGTCATGTTTTGTAATGCTTGATGTAGAGATCTTTTACGTCCTTGGTTAGCTGTGTTCCTAAATATTTTATTTTTTTGTAGCAGTGGTATTCTTGATTTGGCTGTTGGCTTGGATGTTAGTGGTGTATAGAAATGCTACCGATTTTATGCATTGATTTTTGTATCCTGTAACTTTGCTGAAGTTGTTTATCAGATCTGGGAGCTGTTGGGCAGAGAATATGGGGTTTCCTAGGTATAGAATCATGTTGTCTACGAAGAGAGGTAGTTTGACTTCCTTTTTCCTATTTGGTTGCCTTTTCTTTCTTTCTCTTGCTTGATTGTTCTGGCTAGGACTTCCAGTATTATGTTGAACAGGAGTGGTGAGAGTAGGCCTCCTTGTCTTACCGGTTATCAAGGAGAATGCTTCCAGCCATTGTCCCTGGGCATTTTCTAAAGTTATGTCGCCCATATAATATTTTATGTTATCATCACGCTTCAGCCCCTCAGGTAAGGGTTAAGTTATGTTATGTTAAGTAATTCCTTTCCAATTAATGTGGATATCTTATTAATCGTATTTTTAAAAATTTGACAAATTTACGTGACCTGGAAAATCCATCACATATAACAGGTGTCACAATGTGTATGTAATGAACGCATTTATCTGTCTGAATGTGTGTGTGTGTGTGTAATGTTGATATGAGAATTCTAATTTGAGTTACATGTGTGAAACTGAGAAGTATTTTAACCTCTATCTTCTTCACCTTCTGAAATGTTTACTCAGCTTTTACATAAACTTGCTTTTGTTAATTTTCAGAAGGATTTAGCATTTGAAAATGAGTTAGTCCCACAATGGGAGAAAAAAGTTTTTACTGTGTAGTCAAGGTTTCTGCTTCTGTAAACTACATGATCACTTTTGCCTGTTATCATGGGCCTACGTTTTCTAGACTTCTAGCAGTACATTGGCATGACTTTCTAAATCAAGTTTTTATAATTTTTTAATGGTCATGTGTTAGGAGAGCATTAGGTCTGAAATTTATAGTGTTTGGTATCATAGGAGATACTGTGGAATGGTGATATCATAGCTATTCCTTGGCATTTGTGTCCTACATGGGAGTGGAAATAATTCTGTCTTTGGTATGAACACTTTTTCCTTTTTTAGCTCTCCAAAGTGACAATGGAGAACTTTTTATTTATATTTTAATAAAAAGGAGAGAAAGAGGGAAAGGAGACAGAGAATAAACTCTCAAATGCTACCAAATTAGAAGTCCTTTTAACTATTTCAAGATGCCTTTGGTCATTGTCATAAATTTTAAATTTAATTATAAATGTATCTAGAACATTTCATGTAGGCTATTTTGGAAATGCAGTTGAACTTTTAATAGGACTAATCATTGTTAGACTTTGAATGACAGAATAATGTGGTCAGAAGGGGAATCTCAGAGGTTCCTGTTAGAAGAACCACAGCCAAGTGCCTTTCAAGCTCATGGGAATCCCATCCAGCTGTTCTCTAGGCCTGAAGAAATGTGGGAAACGGAAAGATTGAGTGAATTCTCTTGGTGGTCTACTCAGGACAAACCATTTCAGTAATGTTGATGGTTCAGTGTCAAACCTGGCATGGACTCAGAGCTTATGAGCCAAGAGTCACACATGTACCAATCCAGGTGAGACCCCAGTTGAAAAATTTATTTTCCTTGTTTTATTTATATATCTAGGCTTTTTAGTACATGGCCCACTTTTTAGCTACTTACCCTCCTCCACCCATAAATTATGGTGATAAGAAAGACAGATTCTTCTCTCATCCATTTTATTCCTTGTTTCTTCTTATTATTATTATATTATTTTGGCAGTAAATTTAGAGATTTGCTTTCTTTCTTGTTTGTCTGCTGTAGAAGTCAAACAGTATTTGAAAATTTGCATAAAATAGTGTTTCATAAATCTTATAATTTAGTCTTCACAAGGCTTGATATTTTATAGTGAGACACTAATTTTTACTCATACCCTTTTCACAAGTAGTATGACGATAAGATCTAATCCTAATTCTAGTCATCTGTTTGTTCTTTGTTCTAAAACTTAGGTGTATACCTTAGATATCACTATTTCTTTTTTTTCTGGTTTACTCATCATCTTTTATTAATTTTTTTTTAGATTTTTTATTTCCATAGGCTATTGGGGAGCAGGTGGTGTTTGGTTACGTACGTTCTGTAGTGGTGATTTGTTAGATTTGGGTGCACCCGTCACCCAAGCAGTATGCACTGCACCATATTTGTAGTCTTTTACCCTTCACCCGCTTTCCAACCTTTCTTCTCAAGTCAAAGTCCATTGTGTCATTCTTATGCCTTTGCATCCTCATAGCTTAGCTCCTGCTTATGAGTGAGAACATACGATGTTTGGTTTTCCATTCCTGAGTTAATTTCGCTTATAATAATAGTCTCCAATCTCATCCAGGTCACTGCAAATGTCATTAATTCATTCTTTTTTATGGCTGAGTAGTATTCTGTCATATCTGTTTTCCACGGTTTCTTTATTTACTCGTTGACTGATGGACATTTGGGTTGGTTCCACATTTTTGAAATTGTAAATTGTGCTGCTATAAACATGAATGTGCAAGTATCTTTTTTGTGTTATGACTTCCTCTGAGTAGATACCCAGTAGTGGGATTGCAGGATCAAATGGTAGTTCTACTTTTAGTTACGTAAGGAATCTCCACACTGTCTTCCATAGTGGTTGTACTAGTTTACATTCCCACCAGCAAAGATATCACTATTTCTTTTGTGTCTGGGAAAACCGATTTCCAGTTTCCTTTATGTATTGATTGTCCTCTGAAAAAGATAGAGCTGGGCATTGTGGTGCACACCTGTAGTCCCAGCCACTCAGGAGACTGGTTCAGGAGGATCCCTTGAGCCCAGGAGTTTGAGGCCAGCCTGGTCAGCATAGCAAGACCCCGTCTCTTATAAAAGAGTCAATACACAGAAATAGGTTTACTGAATAACATGGCCATTTCCTGTTGAGGGAGCAACTGACTCCTTGGATGATTGGATTAGCTTCTCTTTTCTTGGCTGAAAGTAGAATAACTATGGTATTTTTACCATTTCCCCTCAGTTTCACTTCTAAGGTTCTTTTCAAAAATGGCTAAGATATGTTAAGGTTTATTAAAAACTTCATTGATACCCCCCCCGCCCCCACCTTGTGTAAGGTGCAATTTAGTCAGAGAGGTTACATGTGGAGCTTTATACTTATGGTACATTCTTTGTTCTCTGCTTTTATACTGCACCTCAGAGGATTCTTAAATTCTTTGACTTTTGAACCTTTTTGTTTTCTTTGCTGAGTTTGAGGACAAATTTTGGGCCAAAACACATGGATGATAAATAATGCATTTAGACAAAAAGAGAAACAAAGTGAAACTCAGTGAAAAGTAAATCGACCTAAACAGTCTAAGAATATTTAACGTTTTGATTACATCTCATGACATTTGATATCTTGACCCCTTCAGCCTGTGCTGGCTGTTGTCTTTGCCTCTGACTTGTAATATCAGTGGATTAAAGCTCTTTTACTCCTTTCTGGTGAAACTATTTGCAATTTCAGATTTGTAACTAGTAGATCTGTTCAGCTGTAAGGAAACCTTTCAGTGATGAGCAACACGACTTTTCATCTGAGGGATGCAGAGTCCATGACTGCCCGAGAGATTGGGATCCTGTAGTGATTTTATTTCATTATGAGCCTCTACCAGTATTATTTAATGCAACCAAGTTTTGAATGCTGGTGAGAACACAGTTAAGGTCATGGTCTGAAAGGACTTTGATGTCCTGCAGAAGCCTGATTTTCCCATAATAGGCATGAAAAGCTTGTGCAGTATAGCTCTTAGGAGATGAATATTTGTTCCTGTAGGTTACAATAGCAGACATAACCTGTGAGTGATGGAAAATGTCGAACAGAATATGGATTTGGAGGAAAAAGGGGAAGAACTAGTATGAAAAAATTAGCCATGGAAATCCATAAATACTAGGCCAAGAATATAACTGCAAATGTGTTAGCTGGGTTTTACCAAGAATGACTGACAGATGCTATGGCAGATCCTGCAAGTAAAGAATTTCTGATGTTTTCTTTTTTTTTCTTTAAAGTTCAACTAAACGATTTCCTTATAGATTTGAAGCTCTTTTCTCCATATACAGAAATTTCTCCTCTCTCCTTAGTTCCCAGATTTTTATGCCAAGAGAATGCATAAAAGGCAATTACTCTGTTGATATCTTTTTAACTATCTGTAAAGATATCCATAGTGATTCTTAGGGCCACTACCCTGGTACAATCTTTGGTGGCTTGAATTAATAAGATGGTTTGCTGTCCATTTTATTTGTGTCTGGAGAAAACTTTAGGTTTTAATGCACTTGCAAATTCCTTGGGCAATCTGTAGCCTGTTTGGCTGTCTTTGTTGCCTTTCCTTTAGATGCTATGCAAAGTCCATGAAGTGCTCTTCTCGCTAAGGAATACAAAGACTGGGGATAGTCCCCAGAGTTGAGGAAACATAGAGCCCCGTAGGTGTACCAGTTACAGTGGGTGGTGGGAGTGCCCTGGGCTAGCACTGATGCTTCAGGTTTTCAGTGGTTGACATCATGAGTGAGGAGACTTTTGGAAGAAGCAGAACTGAAGGTAAGACTGAGTCAGTGGATCTGTCCAAGAGTAGGGAGAGATGAGGCATGGAGATGGTCAAGGCCACACACGGAATCTGACTTTGGCAGTAGATCCTAGACCAGATCAGAACAAGAACTAGAGATCAGGAGGTCAGCACGGAATGAGTGGGAAGCCTTCCATCTGCATGGTCGCCAGCTTCATGCCAAGGGATGTCCTGGCAATTATGGAAGCACACATTGGTATAGGTTTGACTAACCACCCAGACTTTTAGCATTGGAGTTTGTTTTTTGTTTTGTTTTTTCCCTCCAGGACAGCTGTCAATTTGGGGAGATATACAGGTATGAATTGCATGGGAAAGCACCATTGAATATGACTCTGGGATGGTTAAATATCTTGAAGCTGCAAAGAAGGAACATAGAGCAAAGAACAAGATGAATTCTCATCTTATGATTTAAATTGCATTTAAACAATGTCTGTAGATCCTGCCTTCCTGGAGGCATTGGCCAAGTAGTGCCATATAAACATGAGTGCTGTTTCTGAGCACTCACGGCCCCATTGGGCATGAGCTGTGGAGGTGCCAAGACTGGAGGGGCTCCTGGGGTTGTGGGTATTTTGTTCGCCCCCTACACAGCTTGCCCTCATGCTTCTGTGTAACAGGGTCAAGTTTCTGGGTTGCAGCTGCCATAGGAACAAGCTGGAACATTGTTCTTGTTTTGAATTTGACCACTGGGTATTTATTTATTTTCCCACCTTTGATTGACATCAACCTTTGGTGACCTCCTTCATCCCTTCTTTGGGTGGTCAATCCTGTCCAGCCACAACACTGGTCTCAGTTCTCATAATGATGTTCCCATCATGTCTCTTTTGTAAACAGCACAAACATAGAAAATGCCAGTTTCTAAACTTTCACTCAATTTCTGCGCATCCACTCAGAAATCCCACTGAGCCTTATCTTGAGTTAGGCACTGTGTTTGGAGCTAGGCCAAGAGGTCATCAAAATTGTGGGGAAGATGGATACTCAGTAAGCAACAGATGGCTGGCCTTGGGATTGGCTCCGTGGAAGGAGAGGCCCAGGGGCCATGGGAGTACAGGAGACAAGCCAACTGGATTTGAGGTGGGGTGGGCCTTGAAGGATCTCTCGTGGACCTGTCATGGGGGTGGGTGGTTGGGGTTACAGCAGCCCTGGAGGTAAGGGAAAGGAGCTGCCCAGCTGGCATGGAGTGATTGCAGGCCAGGTGGTGTGAGGGCCTGCCCAGGCCAGGTTGGGCCATGCAGGGTAGATGAAGGATTTTAAACTTTATCCTTAGAACAGGAAGCTTTTGTGTTCAGTAAAATGGATGCCTGATAATGTCACCTTTCTGTGCTTGCTGGAGCTCCATTGCATCAGGGAACCTAATAAGAGTAAAAATGAGGATTCATTTGGATTTTTAAACTTTTTTTTTTAGAATCCGGATCTCACGATTTTGCCCAGGCTGGTCTTGAACTCCTGGCCTCAAGTGATCCTCCTGCCTGGGCCTCATAAAGTGCTGAGATTACAGGCATGAGCCATCGTGCCTGGTCTGTTTGTTTGTTTGTTTGAGACGGAGTCTCGCTGTGTCGCCCAGGCTGGAGTGCAGAGGCACTATTTCAGCTCACTGCAAGCTCCACCTTCCGGGTTCACATCATTCTCCTGCCTCAGCCTCCCAAGTAACTGGGACTACAGGTGCCCGCCACCACACCTGGCTAATTTTTGTATTTTTAGTAGAAACAGGGTTTCACCGTGTTAGCCAGGATGGTCTCGATCTCCTGACCTCGTGATCTGCCTGCCTGGGCCTCTGGAAGTGCTGGGATTACAGGCGTGAGCCACCGCACCCGGCTGTTTGTTTGTTTTAAACATGAACTTATTTTAATGTGTCACAAATTTTGTAACTATCTGACACTTTGTTCACATTTCACCATATGGTTTGTGGCCATTTTGATTCTTTGATTTTTATTTAATTGCATTGAGTATAATAGCAATAAAGTCTGTCTTCTTACTGTTTATTGCTGTTCCAAGCACCTCCCAAAGAGGAGTAAACCAACATGTTTTATCTCTTTAATCCAGAAAATTATTGCATAACGACGTGTACACATTTAGTTTGAAACTCCAGGGCAAATTAGTGTATTTCTGGGGTTTATTTTCTTATAAATAATGACTGATATTTCATAAATATTCATTTACCACTGATCATTTAAAAAGTGAATTGCAGTAAAGTTTTAATTGGTAAAGTGTAACTTGCTTGTGGGTGGAAAGGCAGCAACAGACTTAGAGACTTGAACCTCTAAAAGTTTCATTAGTACTCTAAGGGCTTTATCATAAGGAAAGAATTGGTCCTTTTTCTGTAAAAATAAAAATGCTGTTCAGTATTGGTGCCCCCCACCACCACCCACTTTCCCCAAAGAAAATAAAACCTTGGTGCTTAATCAGGGTTCCAGATGTCTGTATGTATTTATTTATTCAGATATTTATAGTGTTCTCTGTCAAGCAGTTTGCCCCCCTGGGTGCATTCCAGAAATGTTAAAAACATACATGGCAAAGCCACAGAGATCAAAGATCTGTGTCTTGTGAACTCTTTGCAACATTTGGACCAGCCCCTAAAATGATTTATATTAAAAGAGCCGAATAAGCACTCTTGGTGTCCACATTGTGCTTTAAGGAGTGTTCTGGATGGGGCCCGAAGAACCCGTGCAAATTGGAGTTCCCCCCCAGCCCCCCCCAGCCCCCGTCTTTCAAATGAGGGACCCCAGCAGGAAAACTTCCTGTGGGGTTGCATTTGACCCGCGGGTGCCTCTCCCGTTTCCTCTATTTCCACATTTTATTTTTGTTTTCGTTATTTCTTCCTTTAAAATATGGGAGTTAATGATTTTACCCCCCCCCCGCCTTAAATACTAATTCTACCACATAGAATTTTAGACTGCCCATTAAAAATATGGGTTTCATTTTCTATATTAGTTTCAAACTATGCAGTATCTACCATCTAAATGGGAAACAGCAAGACTTTTTTGTAGTGACAAATTAATGCCACTGTGACTAATATCTCTGAAAGGGAAGCGCCTGTAGCAGCTGAGGCCTGTGAGCTGGAGCAAGACAAAGCAGAGATGTTGTGCTCTGAGTAAGAAAGTCTCAGTGCACATGGCCTTCCTGGTGAGAGCTCTTACTTGAGTGTTTTAGAGACCAGTGATCTGGCTTAGTCCATCACTGGAAAGTGTTATGAAAGCGGCCAATAGACATTTTCCTATTTTCTCTTCTGGCTGGGAGCTGGGGTGGATCGGGTAGGGGACAGAGCAGGTAGGTGTGTGAAGTGACCTTGAAAAGAGCCTGGCCCTATCTACCTTTATGCCTGCCATCTGTGATTTGCCAGAGTTCTCTGCAGAGCAAACCATGTAAAGTAAAATGTTGCCTGAACCGGCTACTCTATCCCTGGACCAACGCTGGGTGTCAAGAAGTATGCTGTGCTTTCTGCATGAATGTGATGAATGTGGGAACCTTTTTGAGATAGTAGCACATGCTGTCAGTGATGAGCCGTGTGCTCCTGGGCAGGCTGGGCATCCGGCAGGCATGTTCCCAGGCACTTCCCAGGGACTTGTTGCATCATCAGGTGTTTGATTCTCCACCCCGTCCTTCCCCAGCATGTCCACCACCCTTAGGTGAGAGAGTAGAAAGAAGTTCCACTCAAACTGGGAGAATGGATGTGTGGCTGTGGAATTTCCTGTCTTTCCGAGTTAGCATGCTATTTGTAGAGGAACCTTTTGGCTTCAATTTGAGACTGATCTCCTTTGTGGAATTCATCCGTAACTTTAAGACTATTACTTAGGCTCCTGTCACTACTAGTTCATGCTGGGAATACCCTCAGAAAGGCTACTGTCAGCCCAAACCAAAGTTACCCAGATGCTTCTCTTTCTATTTTCAAATTTGAGATCTGGCCGGGTACGGTGGCTCACACCTCTAATCTTAGCACTTTGAGAGGCCAAGGTAGGTGGATCACTTGAGGTCAGGAGTTTGAGACCAGCCTGGGCAACATAGTGAGACACTGTCTCTACAAAAAGTACAAAAATTATCCAGGTGTGGTGGTGCATGCCTGTACTCCCAGCTACTTGGGAGGCTAAGCCCCGAAGACGGAGGTTACAGTGAGCTGAGATTGCGCCACTGCACTCTTTGACACAGGAGTGAAAACTCGTCTCAAATAAATAAATAAATAAAATAAAAATAAATTTGAGATCTTTCCCAACAATGAAAGCCTTGCTATCCCTTAAATATTAATAACATTAATTACCGTTCTACTTAATTTTATATTAAATTTTCTCTGAAAAATCATGATTTGCTAAGATTTTTTAAAATTGTGTTTTAATTTTGCTAGATGTAGTTTAAAACCTAAGTTGAAATTTAACTAGAGATTGAAACTGGAATTCTTTCAGTCCTAATGACTAGCTCTGGTGCATTTTTAAAATAACATTTCTACAGAACATTACTTATCTCTATGAGATAAGTAATGGTTTCATGTTGCTATTTACAAGCATATCTCCTACAGTTACACACAGTAGGGAGTTTTTATGCCTCGTGATTTGAATTACATAAGTGAAAAGTCAAACTGAGAATATTTGTCAAAATATTTTCTCTTATTAACATAGGTGTTTAGAATGTGAGCAACATGTTTAATATAAGAATTATGGGCCAGGTGCGGTGGCTTATGCCTGTAATCCCAGCACTTTTGGAGGCAGAGACAGGTGGATCACTTGTGCTCAGGAATTCAAGACCAGCTTGGACAACATGGCAAGACCCTGTCTCTACAAAAAAATACAAAAGTTAACTGAGTGTGATGGTATGTGTTTGTAGTCCCAGCTACTGGGGAGGCTGAGGTGCGAGGATCACTTGAACCCAAGAGGTCAAGGCTGCGGTGAGCTGTGATTGCGCAACTAAACTCCAGCCTGGGCAACAGAGCAAGACCCTATCTCAAAAAAAAAAAAAAAAAAAAGAATTATGGACATTATTATATTTTCCCTGATCCTGAAATGTAGAGTGTTCAGTGAAAACTTTAGTTGCATGGAAAATTTTAGTTGAGTTTGCAAAATTACAATTTTTATGCCTCTCTTTAACTTTTTCTGATTTTGATATCATTATTCCCTTCTACGAGTCTAAATTAAATGTGAGCAAAACTAGAAACCATTTAAAATAGTGGGATTGTCAGGCTTGTGCTGGTGTCTCGTGCGGATAGCTAAACAGTAGATAAAATACTGAATGAATTGTGAGTCTCTGATTTGGTCTCTCCTACCCACCATCAAGGCTTATCCAGAGATTTTCAAATAGCTTGCGCATAAGGGAGACACTAATCAAGCTAATTATTTTCCTTACTGCTTTTTGAAAATGTAAATTAAAACAGATGTCACTTGCTGTCTTCCATGGCATGAACCTCTGTGGCAGGAGACTCTAGGCTAGACTAGTAATTTAGTGTCTGTTTTTACCCCCAAGTTCAGACTTAATCAGATCAGTTGCAGATACCCTGAAAGTGAGGCCCCAGGTTCCTGGGAGTCGTCCCTGCCTGGTGATCCTCTGGGCATTTGGTGCTGCCTTCTTGCATTCCTCTTCCCACCTCCCAGGACCCCACTTCCCCTGAGCATCATTTCCTTCTCTTCCTGCCCAGCAGACACTATGGCTCTTGTCCTTATTTTTTTGTTTATTTTAATCCTTTTGAGACAGAGTCTCACTCTGTCTCACAGGCTGGAGTGCAGTGGCGTGATCTCAGCTCACTGCAACCTCTGCCTCCTGGGTTCAAGCCGTTCTCCTGCCTCAACCTCCCAAGTTGCTGGGATTACAGGCGTGTGCCACCTCCTCTGGCTAACTTTTGTATTTTTGTAGAGACAGAGTTTTGCCATGTTGTCCAGGCTGATCTCGAACTCCTGAGCTCAGCTGACCCACCCACCTCGGCCTCTCTTGTTTTCATTTAAATGGTTCCCGGGATCACATTTCCTTCACTACATATTCTTAGAACACTTTTCTAGAATAGTCTGCAGCATTTTCCTTCTTTAAACTCAAGACTTGCCCTTCTCCACTTCCCTTGATCCCGTTATGTATTTATCTTTACTTTTCATTGCTAGAAACGCATTCCCTGGAAGTATAGATGATGTTTGTATGTCACTGTCTTCTTCCATGTAGATCCTCCATCCTCTCTCTTTTAAAAATAACATTTTTTTTTGGCATTCCCCCTCCTCCTTTTAGCCTTCTGTTCTCAGCATATATAAGTTCACAGAGGGCTAGGATGGTTACTGCCTCTGAATGACCATTATTCATGCATCTGAGCACTGGTGACTGGCCTAGGAACAATCAGCTTCTGAGGGGCTCCTCTTGAAATGGTAGAGCATGGAAGGCTTTAGTGAATATCATTCCGTTGACTTAGCCGTGTCACCCAGTGGGGTAGCATTTCATTCATATTTGTCATTTACATCTTAACCTGAACGTGTTTGGCGTGGGCAGGAAAGTGGGGGTCAAGAATATTGATAGTGTAAAATATTTTTCAGAAAGGTCAATTGCTATGGCGTTTTCTAAAGGTCACCCACTGCTTTGCAGGGTAAAATGCTTACCCACATCCTCTTCACTCTCTTTTTCTTCTTCTCTGCATAAGGTGGCTCTTGTGTGCCTTCAGCACCTTTCTCTGCTGCCACGGGCAGGCTCTGCCTTCGCCATTCCTCTCCTCAGATGTCACGGCTGTTGTTCTTTACTTTGCTCTCCTTATCTTACAAGGAGAGTTCTTTTGTGGAAGTGGGAGGGGACTCTGGTCTCCAGAAGTGCTGTTACTGTCTCATCTCTCTCACTGGTTGGTGACAGAGGGGCTGCCACAGCAGGTACCGCCTCTGTGACCCAGCCACATTGGGTCCTGAGTGTCCACGTAGAGCTGAACACTCTGATGGTGTCTGCAGGAACGGATAGGTATGATGGATTCTAAGAGAAGAATGGCTGGAAAGTTGTTTTAAAAAAATGTTTTTAGGGGCCGAGCATGGTGGCTCACACCTGCCATCCCACCATTTTGGGAAGTCGAGGCAGGCAGATCACTTGAGGCCAGGAGTTTGAGACCAGCCTGGCCAACATGGTAAAACCCTGTCTATACTGAAAATACAAAAATTAGCCAGGTGTGGTGGTGCACGCCTGTAATCCCAGCTTCTCGGGAGGCTGAAGTGGGAGAATTGCTTGAACCCAGGAGGTGGAGGTTGCAGTGAGCCGAGATCGTGCCCCTGCACTCCAGCCTGGGTGACAGAGCAAGATTCTGTCTCAAAAAAAAAAAAAAAAAAAAAAAGTTAAAATTCTAGTAAAATACACCTAACATAAAATTTGCCGTCTTCATCATTTTAAGTACTCTATATAGTTTGGTGACGTTAAGTACATTTGCATTGTTGTACAGCCCTCACCATCCTCCATCTCCCAAACTTACCCATCTTCCCAAACTGAAACCCAGGACCCATTAAACACTAACTCCCCACCACCCCTTCCCTCCAGCCCCTGGCATCCACCCTTCTACTTTCTGTCTCTGAGTTTGACTATTCTATACACTGGACATAACTGGAATCAGTCTTTTTCCTTTTCTGACAGGCTTGTTTTATTTAGTGTAATGTCCTTATGGTTCATCTGTGTTGTAGCATGGCCCAGAATCTCCTCCCATCTTAAAGCTGAATAATATTCCATTGTGTGTATATACAGTCAGCCAGCCTCTGTATCTGCGGGTTCCACATGCTCAGATTCAACCAACTGTGAATGGAAAATGTTTGGAAAAACAATCCAATAAAAAGTTATAATACAACAACAAAATTAATGTATAACCAATACATAGCACTTACATTGTATTTAGGCATTATAAGTAATCTAGGGATGATTTAAAATTAAATGGGTGGGCTGGTGGCTTACAGTTATAATCCCAGCATTTTGAGAGGCTGAGGTGGGCGGATCACGTGAGGCCAGGAGTTCGAGACCAGCCTGGCCAACATGCTGAAACCCCGTCTCTACTAAAAATACAAAAATTAGCTGGACATGGTAGTGCATGCCTGTAATTCCAGCTACTCGGGAGGCTGAGGCAGGAGAATCCCTCGAACCCAGGAGGCGGAAGTTGCAGAGAGCCGAGATCACGCTACAACTACACTCCAGCCTAGGCGACATAGTGAGAGTCTGTCTCAAAAAGTCAACAAATAGGCCGGGCGCGGTGGCTCAAGCCTGTAATCCCAGCACTTTGGGAGGCCGAGGCGGGTGGATCACAAGGTCAGGAGATTGAGACCACAGTGAAACCCCGTCTCTACTAAAAAAATACAAAAAATTAGCCGGGCGCGGTGGCGGGCGCCTGTAGTCCCAGCTACTCAGGAGGCTGAGGCAGGAGAATGGTGGGAACCCGGGAGGCGGAGCTTGCAGTGAGCCGAGATCGCGCCACTGCACTCCAGCCTGGGCAACAGCGTGAGACTCCGTCTCAAAAAAAAAAAAAAAAAAGGCAACAAATAAAACATCAATAAAATTATATTGGAGGATGTCTGTATGTTATATGCAAATGGCCTTGAGCATTTGCAGATATTGGTGTTGGTGGAAGGTCCTGGAACCAATCCCACACAGATAGAGAGGGACAACCTTTTGTATATCCTTTCGTTATTCATCTCTTGGGTTGCCCCTGCCCTTTGACTATTGTGCATAGTGCTGCTGTGAACATGGGTGTGCAGCTATGTCTTCTAGACCCCTGCGCTCTCTTCTGTTGGATATATATCTAGAGGTGGAATTGCTGGATCATGCGGTCATTCTATGTTTCATAATTTGGGGACCTGTCATATTGGTTTTTTTTTATTGCACCTGCACCATTTTTATGATCCCCCAACTATATATAAGAATTCTAATTCCTTCACATCCCTGCCAACATGTGGTATATTCTGGTTTTATGATAGTAGCCATGCTCCTGGGTGTAAGACAGTGACTTCCTTTATTTTCTTAAGTCAATAAATCCTACAAGGCAACTTTGAGTTGTTAGCTGTGGGGAGTGTCAGGTCGCCTGACACCTTTGGGCAACTCTTCTCTTCTTTTTTTCTTTTCTTTCTTTTTTTTTTTTTTTTTTTTTGAGACAGAGTCACACTGTTGTCCAGGCTGGAGTGCAGTGGTGCAATCTCAGCTCACTGTAGCCTCCACCTCTGGGGTTCAGGCGATTCTCCTGCCTCAGCTTCCCGAATAGCTGGGATTATAGTCGTGCACCATCACGCCCAGCTAATTTTTTGTATTTTTAATAGAGGCGGGGTTTCACCATGTTGGCCAGGCTGGTCTCAAACTCCTGACCTCAGGTGATCTGCCCACCTCAGCCTCCAAAAGCGCTGGGATTACAGGCGTGAGCCACTGCGCCCAGCCGGGTAACTCTTCCCTGAAAACAAGCCGCCCGTGCGATGGAGCCTGTGCAGGTTTCTTTGTTGCGCGTCTCCTCTTGTCGCCTTTCCTTGGCACGCTTCCCCTTTTTTTAATCCTACACTTGAAAATTAGATCAAACGCAAACTGTGTTTAGATTTATTTACAGTTTAACTCCTTTCCTGTTTGCCTTTTGACAGGCTTGGCATAAGAAGTCTTTTTCAAGTAGTAAATTAATTTAGGTGGCACGCACCCCACCCGAATTTGGTTACATGCTGGCAGTTTAGATGAATGGATATTATCATCTCAGCACATTTCTGCCCAACACCACTGCGCAGATTTGCAAGAGTCTACAAAAGTGATAATATTCTGTCAGTTTGGGGCCTAGAAAAAGAAGAAGAAGGAGAAAAAAAAAAAACCAAAAAAAAACCAGGGCGCATTTTAAAATTTGTATTTCTAGGATGCCTGTGGGGAAGCCGGAAATACCATATAGCAGTTTACATGGCTAAATACACATGAAAAAGATCAGGGACCCAGAGATGTTTCTTTGTAGGCACATGGGAGAAGAGTCAGTTCAAATCGGTAATTGTCAGCTGTGTTTGGAGATACATTCTCCAATGCAACCAAAGATTTTTCTTTTTCCCCCTTAAATTCACCATTTCCTTGAAGAATGCAGTCTCTTTTTAATGACGATTGATTTGACGATTGGGTTACAATGTACTTTATTTGCTGCAGAAATACTTCGTTCTTGTCAGCACTTAATGCGAATAAATCTACTTTTTGGCACCACTTTGATAGACTGTAAAACTGCTTATATTTGCAGGAATATTTGTTTTGCCACGGTATGTTTATGTGCAGACTCAGGGTGACTTTTTCCGCCCTCAGAATCATTTTTATATCGTAGCGCAGCTGACAAATAAATACACATGGTGTAGTAATCATTGTGTACTGTCAGAGCAGCAGAAAACAAAACGTGGGTTTTATGACAGGGATCAAAAAAGAGATTTAATATTCATAATTAAAGCCACTTATTTAATGCTTTATGTTTTTGCTTCTGTGTTAAGGCTTTGCAGTTTTTGGTTCATAGTTTGTATATCTCTTAAAAATAGTAAATATATAGTATATCCTACATTCACTGTTATTATCTGCGTGTGAATTTAATATTTATTATCCAAGAAGACCCAATAAAAATTGATCTTTATTTCCTACTGTTCAAGGTAGAAGCAAAGTTAAAATACATTTGCAATACAATAAGTTTTCTGTTTTCTTTCTTTTTTTTTTTTTTTGGAGATGGAGTTTTGCTCTTGTCGCCTAGGCTGGAGTGCAGTGGTATGATCTCGGCTCACTGCAACCTCCACTCCCCAGGTTCAAGTGGTTCTTCTGCCTCAGCCTCCCAAGTAGCTGGGATTACAGGCATGTGCCACCACACCCAACTAATTTTCGTATTTTTAGTAGAGACAGGATTTCACCATGTTGGCCAGGCTGGTCTCAAACTCCTAACCTCAGGTGATCCATCCGCCTTGGCCTCGCAAAGTGCTGGGATGACAGGTGTGAGCCACTATGCCTGGCCTGTTTTCTGTTACGATTCTTAACTTTTTCATGAAAGCAATGTCATATAATATTTAGCTTTGCTCTATTATAATACATTTAATTTGGGAAGGAAGCTGAATCATCTTAAACGATTTTTTTTCATGAAACATTTTTTTTCCTACAAATGTTTTCTAGTATGTATTTTTTCTTAAATAAGAGAAATACTATCAATTTTATATACTAATATTATACATTTTTGTTTTACTTATTTTTTGTCAGATAGCACGATATAATAGTGGCAAATTGAATATCATCAAATAGCCTACAACCTTAGTCCTGAATCAGTGCTATGTTACAGGAGAATTTGCAATATCCACAACATGTCCATTATATTTGCAGTCCATCTGAAAAAATAATACACAAAGACCAACAAATGAAAAACTTCCTTTACAAATGAACACATCAGAAATATCATTACGTTTATTGCTTTAGCTACCTTGATGCTTTAATATGATTGGCAATTATCCAGTAATCTTGTGCCGGATAAAAATAAGCACCAGTCTGGGTTATTCAGTTTCAGTGAACGTGTAAAATAATATTTTAATAATTACACAATATTTGTGTTTTTTAAAATTTACTTTTGAATGCATTTAACAAACTGGCTAGGAGTCCTTCTTTAAAGAGAGGTAAATGCAATTGTCAACAGCATCTGCAAGCTAACCCCAAAGAACCCATTTTCAGCCGACTTCGTGATCTCTCATTCAGATTGGAATCTACAATGAAATGCCAAAATCATGCTTTTAAAAAATGACAGCATTGGTGAAACTCTGGAGGTGCTTATATTGCTAGTGTAGGAAAAAAGCCCAGCAATACAGAGCTAGGCCGCTTTCCTTGGTTCTTTCGCCATAGGAAGAAATGAACTTCCAGGGAAGTAATGGAGTCCTTCTGAGAACCATGATTAAAAGTCTTTGGGAATTATCAGCCAAACAAGTGGATCTCTAGGTTTTCATGGGGACTTGTGTTAAAAAGGGACATTTTAATTTAAAGGAACCAAGTTGATAAGGTAGGTTCAGGGAACCAAAAATGTTGAACAGATTTTTGCTGGATTGACAACTTGTGTGGATCCTGGGTTTTTAGAGTGATTAACCGTCTGCTTCTAGGGAAATGGCCACAGCTTGCCCCTTCTTTGGGGTAAAAGGTAGGTTCTGAGTCTGTGATTTCTCCTTGCTCAGAGCGTATAAATATTTTAAGTAGGTGTGGTCAGCTGTCCAGCTCTTTGCTTTTTCAGTTGGGAAGGAAAGAGTTGCACAGCTATGATGTTCGGGGCCAACAAGGACTTGCAGACGCCCTGTGCATAGGAGCAGCTGAACACATTCTGAATCATGCAGTTGAGCAGGCTGCTAAGTGATGGAGAAAAGAATATCACGCACAGAGATTTGATGTCTTTTTATGGGAGAACAAAAGAGTTTCGATTCTTTCACACTGAGTTTAGCCTAGCCATTGTGTGGCACAGGAGGCTTAATGAATCATTGTTTAACTAGGATCCTGCCAAGTATTTGGCCATTAAATAGACTCCAATGTGTATAGAGTTCTTCTCTGACAGACTCTTATTTGACTGTGATTAATTGGCATCGAATTGTTATTTAATTACCTCCACAGAAATCTAAGAACAGTTTGTGTTCTGATTAAGTTATTTGATGTAGGAACAGGCATGGGGCTGCAGAGGTCAGCTCAGCACTCAGGACTCCCCTGCTACTACAAAGGCGAACTTCTGTGGCTGCCCAAAGCTCACAGAAGATCCCTGGGGATCAAAAATGCAGACAGAATCTGGATTTTTACCTTTTTCTTAGAATATAAAAAATGTTTTGGCAACTCAAACTTACAGCATAGGTTTGTAAAGCTTTTTTTTTGCATGTTGAAATCCTTTGAAGTTATTTATTGGACTGTGTTAAACATGTTCAGTGACAGTTACTGAGGTTCCCTTCTGTTCACAATTGAAACATGTTACGCATTCCCATGCATGGAGAAGAGGTCAGCCAGCAGGATGCATGGCACAGTAGGAGTAAGGCAGAAGAAAATCAGTGATTGCACATCTGGTTTTGGGAGTCACTGCCCTTAGAGAATAGCCCCATGAGGGCATGAGATCGCCACTGAGGGGATAGAGTTCTGAGAGGTGGAGCCTCTGGATGCAAGGGGAGACCACCTGTAGTTAGCAGGGGTGGAAAGAGGCAGATATTAAAAGAAAGAAAATCAGGCCAGGCGCATTGGGAGGTCAAAGCGGGTGGATCACTTGACACCAGGAGTTCAAGACCAGCCTGGCCAACATGGAGAAACCTCATCTCTAAAAATACAAAAATTAGCTGGGCGTGGTGGCACATGCCTGTAATCCCAGCTACTTGAGAGGCTGAGGCAGGAGAATTGCTTGAACCCAGGAGGCAGAGGTTGCAGTGAGCCAAGATCGGGCTACTGCACTCCAGCGTGGACAACAGAGATTCTGTCTCAAAAAAATAAAATAAAATAAATTTATATCCCCAAAGCCAGCATATCTAAATATCTCGAAAAGACAATTAACGATGTCAGATGCTACAGGAAAAGTCAAGAGCAATGAGGATGAGGGAAAAGCTGGCTGCTGGGTTTAGAATGACTGGTGAAGGCCATGGTGTGAAGAGGAGCAGGAATGGGACTGGCAGAGGGTTATGGAGCATTTGGGTAGGTGAAGATTCCCCCTAAGATGAAGCTGATGGTTTGACTGAGAGGTAATGTGTATCTTAAGCTGTTTATAACTGGCAGCTTAGGTAGAATTATAAGTATCATAGTAATATTTCTAGTCCTTAAAATGTTATCTGAATTTTTAAAGAAGAAATTCAATGGTTAAATTTTCCCCCATTGCTTTGTAATGGTATATATATATATCCAACATAAGTTCATGCGTTTTTATTGAACACAGCCTGGCACACAATTTGGTGTAACATCTGTTGGCGGTTCCCAGATATTAAAATGGTGCGCCAGGGATGGAACTGACGATCACATTTGGGCGTTGGTTGGTCTGTTTCCAGCACACCTTTGGTTGTTTTACATAGGGTGGGTAATGGGAGGGCCCATTGTCTTCAAGTTCAGTCACGTTCTCACACTGAATGTTTTGCTGTCCTATTTTTGAGTATTACATATACTTGTATGTGGATCAGAGATAGAGCCAATTTTGCACACTGAATGGTAATTTCCATTCAAGGTAATCTCAGTGATTGAATCTGATACTTGCCTTTGTGGAAGTGGAAATCCCTTGTCTAGGTGAATGCTTTATAAATACGCATTACTGCCACCATCTCTGTGGGAACACATTCTTGGAGACCGCTGGGTATTTCTAGGCTCTTGTTTTTACCCCTCCAATACTCATTCTTTTAGAGATATTCCATGAGCATTTAGCCATGAGCGACAGTGACAGGATACTGGACAGTAAAAACTCTGTCTTAGGGTTTAAAGTGGTACATTCCCAGAAGAGGTCAAGATATTGGCGATTTCTTGTTGTCTTAGAATCAGAGGTTCTTAACCAGAGCTCTGCTGTCCTATGGTTCCTGGTTTGGGAATCCCCAGAAATCATATGCAAACTGCACACGTGTGCATTTCCAAGCGAAAACACTCTGTGGCATTCATTGGCCACGTTCTAGAGCAGTCATCCTAGAGATCCTTCTACCTGTTGCTGTCCAGGGGTCTGTACCTCCCGGATGCTAAGTGAGGTTGGGCCAGGTTCACTCCTCCCTGGTGTATTCTTGAGATCCATGAGTAAAGGAAATGGTCTGGTCTGTCTTCCTTTTTTCTTTTTAGCAAATGTAAAATAGTGATTACTTGCTGTAGCAAAGCATGCATAGCTGCTGTAGCAAAATGGTTTCCTGAGGCAATTTATCAGGTGTTTTCAACGGCTTCAAGGATAATCCCCTACAATACTTCCTAGCAATGAGTGATTTGGCTTTGCCCTGGGTCACACCACCGTGTTAAGGCCTGGGATGAGGTAGAACTGGAATCCCTGGACTTTCCTAATCAATTCTGCCTTTTATTAGGCTGCATGTCCTCATTCATTCATTCATTTACTTACTTGTTACAAGTTACGGGGCCTCCTGTAACTTGTGTAATTTAATCTTGAGGTGGAGTTATTTTAAATGTTTTACTTTAATTATGATTAGCCAAGAGAGAGTTCCTGCAACCCTTGTAAGCAGGAGTGATAGCCAAAATATTTACCATCCAGTAAGCAGGCAGTAGCCAATCAGAAGGGGCCTGGACTGTCAGCGGCTTCTTTGGCCATCGTCATTTGTGTCAGCCCTACCTAGAAATTTATTGGTTCATTTTTATTAGTAGACATTTAATAGAATTTGCAAATGTGTCCAGTAAATCAGCTTGATGTCATGGAGGTGTTGACATGAGCACACCTTTCTGAACCTCCAGGAGCTGGGTGTGAGTCACAGCCTGGAGGCCTGACAGCTGGGCATCCTGGAATTAATTTCTTACTGTCTCTAAGCCTCCACTGTATCTTCTATAAAATGGGAATAGTATCTGTGTCATAGTTTTGAGATGATGTATACGGTTTCTGGCACTAAGTTAGTGCTCTGTGGGTGGTCTTGAAACACGGTGTTGAATTCACTCTTCTAGGTTTGTGTGCCTAATTTGGTGCCTTAAGAAAATGGTCTGGGTTGTGATGTACCTTTTTATTATTATTATTATTATTGTTGTTGTTGTTGTTGTTGTTGTTATTTTGAGATCAAGTCTCGCTCTGTCACCCAGCCTGGAGTACAGTGGCATGATCTTGGCTCAGTGCAACTTCCACCTCCCAGGTTCAGGCAATTCTGCCTCAGCCTCCTGAGCAGCCGGGACTGTAGGCACATACCACCATGTCTGGCTTTTTTTTTTTTTTTTTCCTCGCATTTTTAGTAGAGATAAGGTTTCACCATGTTGGCCAGGCTGGTCTCAAGTTCCTGGCCTCAGGTGATCCCCCACCTCTGCCTCCCAAAGTGCTGGGATTACAGGTGTGAGCCGCTGTGCCCAGCCTTTTTTTTTTTTTTTTTTTAAAAAAAAAAAAAAGAAAGGGGTCTTTCTTGCTCTCTTACCCAGTCTGGAGTGCAGTCGCGTGATCATAGCTCACTACATCCTCAAACTCCTGGGCTCAAACAGTCCTCTCCCCTTGGTTTCCCCAAGTGCTAGGATTACAGGCTTGAGCCACCATGCCTGGCAGCAGTGGGATGACATCTCCAATCATGAGTGAATGAACCAAGATGAGTCTCAGGAAAAAACCTTGTCCAGCTGCCTGCTCTCAGTGAGGAAGGCACCAGGATGAGTTAGTGTGGGCTCTGTCTGTGCGCACAGAGGCAGAGGCAGAGTCGATCTCCTTGACTATCTTCTGTAGACTACTTTCTCCGGCCAAAGTCAAATGTGTAAAACGTCCATCTCTCCAAACTGCACTTGTGCCCCTCCTAAATGCTTCCTCTTTACAAGCATGGCTTTGAAGAGCCATAAGTACAAAGAATTTTCAGCAGAGGCCCTCAACACCTGATCCTTTTCCATTCCCATTCCACACCCAAGTCCTCTCCTATCAGCACACCTTAGGTCATGCTCTTCCCATCAAGTAGGCAAATATTTGTCATCCCTTCACCCTATCCCGCCTCTCAGTCCTGATGGATGTCATTCCTTCCACCTGATCGATGTCATTCCTTCCACCTGATCGAAGTCTCCATTCTTCATCAATACATTTTCTCCCCTCTT
The DNA here is from genome assembly GCF_049350105.2 of Macaca mulatta. NCBI lineage: Eukaryota > Metazoa > Chordata > Mammalia > Primates > Cercopithecidae > Macaca > Macaca mulatta. Next base: position 89,858,397 of record NC_133422.1, on the reverse strand, counting down.
TCCAAATTCTCAGGCCCTGTTCCCACGAGGGCTGACCCTGCCTCACCCTGGTAACTCCCACCAGCCGGTGATGTCCCCCCGCTGTTGTGCCTTCCTCATTGCCACCTGCCTTGGGCATGGTCCGTGCTTTCTTATTTCTGCCGCCTGCGTGTGTGCTCATGTCGGGTTGTGTTGCTCTACATGCTGTGCTGACTTACATGTATCTATTAACCTGCTACCAGTGTGATCATAAGACACTCAGAAGAGGGCTGGGTGTGGTGGCTCATGCCTGTAATCCCAATACTTTGGGAGGCCGAGGTGGGCAGATCACCTGAGATCAGGAGTTTGAGACCAGCCCAGTCAACGTGGTGAAACCCCATCTCTACTAAAAATATAAAAATCTGCTGGGTGTGGCAGTGCACGTCTGTATTCCCAGCTACTTGAGAGGCTGAGGCAGGAGAATCACTTGGATCTGGGAGGTGGAAGTTGCAGTGAGCCAAGATCATGCTAGTGCGCTTCAGCCTGGGTGACAGAGTGAGACTTCGTCTCAAAGAAACAAAACAAAACAAAAAAAACACACACTCCAGAGCAACATCAAAGAAGCATCAATTTTAAGTCACAAAACGAGTAAAATTTTAATTCCAATTAGCAGGTTCTGATGAGCGACTATAGGTGTCTTACCTGATGGATGAGCAGCAGGAAAGGAATGAGTACAAAGTAAGAGATTCTTGTTACCCAGAGGAAGGAAAACTTGATGTTGGATGTAGGAAACAGATGGTGAGGTTGCCCTTTGCTTTGAAGCCATTTGGGTTTTTATAAGTTGTTTAGTGTAGACAGTCTCACCTAGCATCTTCCAGTTGGGGGAAGAAATGAGAAGGATCTGATTAGAAAAGGAAAGAACACGTCGTACATACTTTTGAAACTCATTTTCTCCAATTTGTCATGTCACGTAATAAAACCTGGAAATTACTTTTTCAAAAATATGTCATCATTATATGAAAAGGCAAGAAACAACTACACTTTGAAAACACAACATATTTATTCTGGAGAGGCTTTCCTTTACTTCACTATGGGATAACTATAATCCCTAGTTGGTTTACTGCAGTCCTGATTCTAGCTTAACTCCTAGGAGATGCAAAATTCTCAGAATGTAAGGTGTCTGCCCTGCCACTGGGACCACTCTCGCACCGCATCCGTGAGCCTGCCTGTGGCTTTCCCCATCAAACTGCTTTTCCCTGCCTTTATCTCACAGCTGCCACTGGAGTGAGCATGCGCCGTGTCCGGGACCTGCTACCTGGAACCACCGTTCTGTCTGTCTTTGGCGTGTAAGCATTCAGGTGGGGTAGGAAGAGGAAAGACAAGCAACTGTAGGTGCTTTATCCCATAGTTGCTGTGACAAGCAACAAAGGTTCTTTGAGGGTCTCTCTATCTGGGGGTCTGTCATCCTCTTCCGCAGCAGCGTTGAGTTCACTCTTCTAGGCTTGTGTGCCAAATGTGGTGCCTTAAGAAAATGGTCTGAGTTAGGGTGTACCTTTAATTTTGTTTTATTTTATTTTATTTTTTAAGGGTGAGGGTCCTGCTTGCTCTTGCACAGGCTGGAGTGCAGTGGCGCTATCACAGCTTACTGCAGCCTCAGACTCCTGGGCTCAAGCAAGCCTCTTGCCTTGGCTCCCCAAGGCGCTGGCAAGAGTCGTTGATTGCACTTGGCCAGATGCACCCTTTTAAGTCTACCATTTAAATAAAATGTCTCTTATATGACTTTACCTTTAAGTTCTGGGAGGAGTTCCTAGCTTCAGAGGAATTAAATAAGGCTAGGCCGTGGCTAGGCCAGAACTTCCCTCCACTTCTGGTTACCTGTGATATCCGTATTATCTCTGCCTGGGATCTGTTTCCTGTCCTGTCTGTTCTGCCATGCTGCTTCTCTGCTCTCCTTGCCTGCTCTCCAACCCGCCTGGGGTCTGTGTCCCCTCCATGTCCTTCCATCCCTTGTTCCCTTCTCTGTCAGGTCCTCTCCTCATCCCCAACCCTAACCCAGCACCTGGGGTCTGCTATCTCCTCTCCTGCTCTCTTCCTTTTCTGAAATGTTGGGTTTCTTTGCTTTCTATAATGCTTTCATGCTGTCATGTTGGCTTCTGTAAGTTGCTGTACCCAAACTCGGTCTGTAACTGCATTCAAATGCCCTTTGAAGGACCACAAGCAAATAAATCAGCTCAACAGCAGTGCAAAGACAGTGGCAAGGATGACATGGCAGATGCTTCATGACAACAAATATTCCCAAATTGGAAAACACTTGCCAGAAAGACTGAATGCAATAATCAAGCGTTGCAACTAGAGCCTTGAAATTTGAAAACAGACCACTTAATATTTGTAGTGGAAAGGCTTGTTTTATTTGTTCACTCAGCATATATGCTAAGCATTGGTCCAGGCCCTAGGGAAAGTGCACGGGACAAAACAGACAACAGTCCCCTGTGCAAAGATTGCCAGTGCTCCCATTTAATGCGTGTAAGTAGAAAGGAGCCAAGACTCGTCTCCAACTGCCGACCTCAGGTGATCCGCCTGCCTTGGCCTCCCAAAGTGCCGGGGTTACAGGCGTGAGCCACTGCACCTGGCCGAGGTTTCCCATTTTTAAAAAAGAGTTGGAAAATGGCTGGATTTATGGCATGTTGTTAGCATGTCATTTGAGCACTCCCTAGGCACTTTGTTATATCCTGTGTGAAAAGTGTATATAATTAAGTCTACTAAACAGATGACCCTAGAAGAACATGGGGATTAGGTGCGCTGCACCCCTCCTTCCCTGCAAACATGGTCAAAAATCTGAGTATAACTTTCAGTTCCCCAGAAACTTAACCACCAATAACCTGCTGTTGACTGGAGGCCATGCAACTTGATCAACACATATTTTGTATGTTATATGTATTATGTACTGTTTTCTGACAATAAAGTAAGCTAGAGAAAAGCAAATTAAGAAAATCATGAGGAAGAAAAAAAATAAAATACTGTTTATTAAGTGGAAGTGGATCATCATAAAGGTCTTTCTCCTCATCTTCACACTGAGTCCACTGAGGAAGAGGAGGGGTTGGTCTTGCTGTCTCAGGGGTGGCAGAGGTGGAAATAAATTTACATACAAGTAGATTCCCTCAGTTCAAACTCATGTTGTTCAAGGGTCAACAGTATTGAAAACTAGTATCAAAAACTAGTTAAGATACTAAATAGGTGAAGCTAGGATATATTCTGACAACACATCCAGACTAGGAGAAATCAGTAAGTAAGCTGAAATAGTCTCTTATCCAACAAAGCTTCTGAAAACTGACCCTGGAAACACGAACATTGCTATGTCTTTGCTGATAGTATATTGAATCTTATGTCAGGCCCAGTTTTAACTACTGATTTGTAGGGTTTCCTCCTTCTTCACCACTGAAAGTAAGAATGGAGGTAGAAAAGGCAGGTTTTGTTGACCGAAAACTGAATAATATAAAACCACAGTAGTTGGGAGCATAGGGGTACATGCAAGTAACCTGGCAGCTTCTAAGATCATTGCCACATTGAAAAAGTCAGAATAATGATCCTCAAAGTGTTAGTTCTGGGTTATCAAGAAAAGATGTCTTTTTTTTTTTTTTTTTTTTTTTTTTCCTCTGAGTTGGAGTCTCATGTCGCCCAGGCTGGAGTGCAGTGCCATGATCTCTGCTCACTGCAACCTCCACCTCCCGGATTCAAGCGATTCTCCTGCCTCATCCTCCTGAGTAGCTGGGATTGTAAGCATGCACTACCACACCAAGCTAATTTTTGTATTTTTAGTAGAGACAGGTTTTCTCCATGTTGGCCAGGCTGGTCTCACACTCCTGACCTCAAGTGATCCACTCGCCTCCACCTTCCAAAGTGCTGGGATTATAGGTGTAAGCCATGGTGCCCGGCCAAGAAAAGATATCTTTATGCTGTGTGTCTTTTCTTTAAGAAGTGAGAAGTCTCTAATCCACATGAAAAAGATTTGGCCAAAACAACTTAAATTTTTTTAAATAAGGTCTTTGATAATTAAAAGGATAGTTAGCAATTTGGAAATTTCAGTTTACAAAATTCATCATTTCTCCATCTAATTTTAGACACTCATTCTCTCGTTGGACATGTGGTATTGTTCTTGTCAAAGCTTTTGGGTTGCTGGGAGCAGAATCTACTCAACTTACTGTGGATGAGAAGGGGTTGATGGGAAGGAAGCAGGGCACCGGAGTGCTGAAGCAAGGCTGACCTTCCTGCAAGCTGCAGATGGGAGCCATTGTCACAGAGCTCATGGATGGGCCCAAGTCCGTTTTCCCTTTGCCTCTCATCTTTCCTTTGGATTGTGCTTCTGCTTCATATTTTCATTTCTTTCACAGACTCATAGTCATTGAGAGTAGAAACCTGAATTATTGGCAGCTAGTCCTGGGACTACAGGCACGTGCTACCATGCCCAGCTAAGTTTAGCATTTTTGGTAGAGTTGGGGTTGGCTTCTGTAGCTGGGGAGGGTTCCTGAGAAAAGCAGCACGGTTATCCACAGCCGGTCCAGTATAGATAAAGGCACTCGTATTAGTGGCAGGTTCCTGAGAGCTACATTTGTCAGCAAGAGTTCCATGGAGGAGAAAGGGCTAAGGCTGAGATCCTGGTAGGTGGAGGCAAGCAGGGACCGAGGAGCTTAATGACAGGTGGATGGAAGAGAGAGAAGGCCCCGTGATGGGAACAAGGACGCATGGCCAGGAGGAATGGAGGGGAGGTTAGGAAGAGACCTCTCTTCTACCTCTTCTCTCCTCACTGTTTCTAAAAACTTAATAGCTTTGATTTGACAGATGAATAAATAAGGGTGTAAATGAGATTATTTTAAATGAAAAATAAAGACATGCTGGTAATTATGTAAAATAAAGATAAGTCAAAAATGACTTATAAGTTTTCATGCTGTATATTTAGGCATAGGTCTAAGGTAGGGTTTGAGAAGTTAGGCATGGGTTGTTGTGGGTCAATTTCAAAGGATTCTGTTTAGTTTATTTAGATGAGCTTAAGATGTTTTGTAGGATAACTGAGTGTCTGAGTAAGCCCTGGGCTGGGAGGTTAGGAGTACAGATAAGATGTGGGATATATAAGCAAACAGGAAATCCTTGAAATGAAAGTGAGCAAAGTTTGAGAAGAGAATCAGAAAAAGGAAAAAATGGTCAACAGCTTTATCCTTAGAAAAAAATAAGATGAAGCAAAGGATATTGAAGGAAGTTGTCCTGAAGAGTGGGGTTTCTCATTCCTCTTCTCTCTGCTGTGTGGAAATCCCAGAATGGCTTGGCAGAGAGTACCCATCCCATTACAAAATATTGCATCACCTTGAGCAAGACTGGCTTTTGTCTTCGCATCTCTAACATGAGGAGTTTGGTCTACAAAGTGCTGTGAACATTTCTGTTGCCTGCAGAAACCTTTCTTCAGAGGCGATCTCTATGTGAAGGTCCCAAAGAATGTAAGGCCCTGTGTTTGAGAGGGGAAAGGCAGCGAAGCGGGGAGATGAGGTGTCTGGGGTTGGGTGTGCTTGGCCTCCTCTTCATCCTCTGTCTCCTTCTTTAAGATTCTTCAAGGCAGAGTCTCAGAATCTTCATAAGACAAGGTTTGAGGCTGGGCTCTGTGACTCATGCCTGTATTCCCATCACTTTGGGAGGCCGAGGTGAGCAGATTGCTTGAGCCTCAAGAGTTTGAGAGCAGCCTGGGAAACATGGCAAAACCTCATCTGTACAAAACAAATTAAAAATTAGCCAGGCATGGTGGTGCAGCAGAGGTCCCAGCTACTTGGGAGGCTGAGGCAGGAGGATCACTTGAGCCCAGGGAGGTTGAGACTGTAGTGAGCCTTGATTGTGCCACTACAGAGAGAGACCATTTCTCAAACAGACAGACAAGCAAACAAAAAACATAAAGCTTGAATGTTATTAGCCCTGGGGATCCTTCACACCCATTTAAACTCTATAATCCTACAATAATAATGCAAAGAACACCTCACCCATGTGAGCTACTCTAGAATTTAGAGGATCTCTTCATAATCACCATCTCTTTGATCCTCGTGATCTTTGGCCCTGTGAAGTAGTCCAGGCAAATGTCATCAGCTCCATTTTATAGGTCAGGAATTTGAGTGTCAATATAAGTTGGGTGAGTTGCCCTGTATTGTTGAGTCCTGTTGCTGCTGAGCCTCCGAGGAGGACAAGGACCTCATGTCTTATCCCTGCCTCGTTTTTTCTTTCATGCCTTTTGTGAGCCTCTGCCATGTTGATGGCCTGTTCTGATGAGATGTACCGCAATACTGGACTTCTAGGGCTCCTGTTTGGTTCTCATTTTGGTCTAAGCTGAGTGATACAGGATGTCCAGGCTGGCCCAGCTCCTCACATGGCTTCCTTTCCTCCCAGACAACAGTGTCATGGACGTTGTCATCCTTTTCAGCCCAGCAGCTGTCTCCAGGCTCCACCCAACAGCCTGTACTCTGGACCAGTCTGTGCCCTGCCATGTGGCACCACATTGTACCGGGAGTGCATACATCAATTCTCTCAACACCATTTCATAGACTCTGCTCTTTGGGACAGACTGCTTGGATTTACGTTCTACTTCTCACATCTCAAGATGGTGGTTTCCCCATCTTACCTTTGCACACTCCACCTACCATCAACGATGGGTACCTGAGAGTCCACCCTCTCTTTGAGCTTCTGGCTTCCAATTCTCTGCAGGAAAATCAAAGGCCAATTCTTTTTTTTTCCCTTAAGACAGAGTCTCGCTCTGTCGCCCAGGCTGGAGTACAGTGGAGTCATCTTAGCTCACTGCAACCTCCGCCTCCCAAGCTCAAGCAATTCTCTGCCTCATCCTCCCAAGTAGCTGGCATTACAGGTGCCCACCACCATGCCCAGCTAAGGTTTTTGTATTTTTAGTAGAGACAGGATTTCAGCATCTTGGCCAGGCTGGTCTTGAATTGCTGACCTTGTGATCCACCTGCCTCAGCCTCCCAAAGTGCTGGGATTACAGGCATGAGCCACGGCGCCTGACTCAAAGGCCAATTCTTATCAAAAGTATTAGCTTTCAGAACCGTCAGTGAAGCTGTAAGTGTGGATACCTATAAAGAAGTTTACAATATTGAAGAGTTCACTAAACACATCTACTTTTACCTTCAAGGTCAGAGGTGGCATGGCCTGATGAGGTCTTTTTTGCTGATACCTAAGACTGTTTTTGTGGTACAGAATGGGCTCACCAGGAAGGAATGAGTGGCACACTCTATATCATGGGTGAACCTCAAAAACTTGAGATACGGGAAGGAAGCCAGACACAAGAGATCACATATTGTGTGATTCCTTTTCCATGAAAGATACTGAAAAAGCAAAGGGCAGAGAGTAGTTGCTTGAGGCTGGAGTGGGCATAGAGAGGTACTGTGAGTGGCACGAGGGAGCTTATTGGGGGCATAAAAATGTCTTGAAACTTATTTTTGGTGATGACTGCATCACTCAGTAAAGTTACTAAAATTCATTGAATTGGATACCTGAAATGGGTGAGTTTTATGAGATGTAAAATATGCATCATTGCAAATATACCTCAATATTTTCATATTTAAATATACTTTTTTGTTACAAAAAAGAATGGGGCTCACGGTAGACATGGGAACTTACAAGTTTTAACTTGTAGTTTGGTTATAAGGGAACTGAGAAGTCTTAGTTATGGGAGAGGTACTAGAATTCCGGAGGTGACTTTAACTTCAGATTAGATTCTAGAATCAGTTTGTAAAATAGAGTCATTTATTAATTTGTATTTTGACAAAAAGTTCATTAACACCTTTCATAATATTCTATCTTGTGGAAAAAAGTTAGGAGGAACCTGACTGTGTATGTGGTATTATGACTTCAAAAGAGCTTGGTCTCTGTCTCTCTCAGAGGAAAGTTTTAATGTGCTCATAACTTAGTATAGACCCTTTTCAGACATTTTGATTGTTTCCTACTTCTGATTTGCCAAATACCACATTGACCATCTTTGATGCACTTATTAATGCCTTGAGATACCTCTTAGAAATTGAATTTTGGGGTCCATGGGGATGCACTCTCAATAGTTGTTTATTGTCCAACTCCCAAAAATCTACCTGTGCCATCATGCAGGATTGGAGTGGTGTAGATTTACATTAAATGTGAGTCCAAAATGTGATCTGGCTGCAGGAATTTACATGATTGTGGGCTTAGTCACGGGATATATCCTGACCCTGCGATATGCAGATAATACCTGGGGTATTGGTTTTTATCCTGGGTACCAGGCATTCAGAGAGGCTGGCTACCTGACTGTGTGCTAAGGCAATGGCCAAGATGGGACCCTGTGTGTTACGAGAGATAATTGAGGTACGCAAGGGATAGGTGCCTGTGAGAAGTCTGGAAAACCTGTGATTAACTTTCTTCAAGTAATTGAAGAGCTGCCCTGTCAAGAGAAATTCCGTTCACTTTGTATGATTGTAAGGGCAGAATCAGCAGCAATGGTTGGAAGTTCCCGGAAGGCAAGCTTTGGTGTAATGTAAGCAAGCCTTGTCTAACAGAACAGTCCGAAAATAGATTGGGTCCCCTCAGGAAACAGTGACTCCTCTTCCCTCGACATCCCTGGAGATGCTCCAGCAGGGACCACATGTCATTTGGATGAAGAGGTGTGGCATGTGCATGCAGGGAATTTATCATAAGTGTTTGATTTGGAGACCTCTGGGGAAATGACTATGAGGCTGTGAACTTGACATCACAGCTCTGATGATGACAGTCTACTGCGAAGCCAGATGAAAATATTCTGGCCGGGCGCGGTGGCTCACACCTGTCATCCCAGCACTTTGGGAGGCTGAGGCGGGTGAATCACCTGAGGTCAGGAGCTTGAGACCAGCCTGGTCAACATGGTGAAACCCTGTCTCTATTAAAAATACAGAAATTAGCTGGGCATGGTGACATGTGCCTGGAATCCCAGCTACTCTGGAGGCTGAGGCAGGAAAATCGCTTGAACCTGGGAGGTGGAGGTTTCAGTGAGCTGAGATCTCCTCCAGCCTGGGCAACAGAGTGAGACTCTGTCTCAAAAAAAAGTTTAAAACAAGAAAATATTCTTTTTGCAAACACCAGTCTTTGAATTGTATCTTAGAACAAGAAAGTTAACTATTGAACCTTCTAATCTTATACTTGCTACACTCAGATCATTGTTGATAAGCGTTTCTATTTCAGCTGATCTTTGACATTCAGTTCAGTTGTTGGCGTAGCTGTGTGAGGAGGTGGGCTTTCTCGGTTGTTTTTGTTTTCCTTGTATCTTATGCTGTTTTCCAACCATGGGTCTCTCAGATTTTAGCATTCTCCCAAATGGTCAAGATAAAGAGTTGGTTTTCACATACTCATCATTTATGTAGGCTTTTTATCTTTTTTTCCTTCTTCTTTTCTTTTTTGTAGAGATAAGGTCTCGCTATGTTGCTCAGGCTGGTCTTGAACTCCTGGGCTCAAGCAGTCCTCCCACCTCTGCCTTCAGAAGTGCTGGGATTATAGATGTGAGCCCCATCCCTGGCCTATCTTTTTTTTTTTTTTTTTTAATTTGAATATTGCTTTCAACTTATTAAAAGCTGAACTGTACTTGCAATGTTTCTGAGTATTGCCTATGTTATAACATTGTTAACTTTTCCATTTAAGAAATAATTCATGTTTTAATTATGTCTTTAATTTTTTAGCTTATACTTTCCTTGTTCTGGTATTGATACATTGAGATGAGAAAAAATAACAAGAAAGATGACAAACAAAATCCATAAGAATCTGTAAGAAAAATGCTCGTCTAACTTTAATGTTTCTTAAGTACAGCTGATAAAATAATGGCCTGACCTCTCACCCTGCATAGCATGATCTGGCAGACCGCAGAAGGGCCCCCGGGAGCGGGTTGGAAATGCAGTCTCCAGCTCCTCCCCAGGGCCACTGCATCAGGACCTGCATTTGAAAAGTTGAGCTTCCTCCCCGGTGGCATGCTGCAGAACCTATGGGTCATAGTCATCGTCGCACCTTTTTGGTTTTGGTTTTTTAGCAGCCATGAAAAAGTACCTGGCATTGTGCCTGGGTTTTTGTTTTTTGTTTTTTGTTTTCTTTTTTCTACAGGTATGAGCCCATTTAATCCCTAGGACAACCCTCTAAAAGAAGTGTTATTAGAGGCTCAGAAAAGTTGTCACTGGGCTTGCCAAAGGTGTCACTGAATGATGCTTTCTGGAGTCTGCGTGTCCGAAGCCTGAGACAGGAAAATTGAGGTGCAGCTCCAGCTTGCACACCCTTTGCTTCCCGTGGCCAGCGGGATGCCTTGGGAGAACTGCAGAGGCTGCATTAGCCCCGGCAGCGGGAGGCAGCTCCGTCCCCAGCCTCTGACCATTCACGGTCCACTTGTGGCCTGGTATAAAGGCACCAGGACGAAGTCAATCCTGACAAACCCTAGGAGGCCGCACATCTCATCCATAAGCAGGGCTTCCGGAAGCATTGATTAGAAAAGAAGTTCAGAGACCCAGACACACACACTTCTCAAGGGTCACCTACATCCACATAGGCTATGTGTGTATAGCTTCCTTTTTTTTTTTTTTTTTTTTTTTGAAGGAAATCATTTGAAAGAATAGATATTTGTTAGAAACCAGGTTTGATATGTTTCTGATGCTTTTATGACATACTGTTTTCTTGGATTCTGTGTGACAGGGGAAATAAAGTCGATGCTGAGCAGTGATCTTCAATCATTAAATAATATTTCTGTTTTCCTGCATAATTTCCTCTTGTGTTCTTAAATAAGAATAAACCTGTTCTTGTCATACTGTTTGCACATCTGAAAATGACAACCTGTTTGCCAGTAGTAAACTCACAGCTTGGAAAATGTTAGGATCCCAAGTTTCCCCAAAAATGTGAGGTACTATCAACCAGGCTGGGGAAAAAAAAATACAGAGGTTATCATTATATTTATATAAAAACATGCCACTTAGCAAAAGAAATGCTGATAAAGCAAAATTAGTGAAATAATTAGGATCAATTTATGTACATTCATCTACCTACTTTGCACTTGGATTGAAGTCCTAGATTGGATCTTTAAAGGAGGGAACATTCTAGAACCCACCATCCCCTCCTGTTACTGTCACAAGATTTTTTTCCTTCATTCTTTTAAAATCAGGGCCACATTTCAATTCCCTGCCCACTGCCATTTGATGATATTTTTGTTTCTCTTTAGGTATCATCGTATTTTCTTTTTCTTTACCACTGACATCGGTTTATTTCATATGAATGCGTAATATATTAAATACATATGCATTTAAAGTATTGTTTTGATTTGTTTGCGAATTGTTTCTCTTAAAGGGTCTATCTGGGGAAATGAGTAATTTTTCATATCCTGTTCTTGCAGGAAGAATTTTAAATCGTTTCTCCAAAGACATTGGACACTTGGATGATTTACTGCCACTGACGGTTTTAGATTTCATCCAGGTAACGTTGAGAGTAACATCAGGATCTCAAATGGAAAACGGAAGTTCCTATTTTTTCAAGCCCTTTTCATGGGGGCTGGGGGTGGGACTCTCGGCCTGGCTGTGTGTAATGTTAACTTAATAAAAGGCCATGTTTGTAAAAGAAAGGTGCGGTTATAATTCAGAGGCTAAGTTGGCGTGAGTAATACCTTGTGTGTGGGAGTGGCTATACAGTCTTGTCGGGGTTAGTTTGAAGCAGCTTCATGCTTGGTAAGTGGCTCTGTCTGCCTCTAGGTATCTGGCATGGATTGTGCTTTACTGTGAACACATTTCATAATATAGAAACAATCACCTCTCACGGAAAGATAGCCTAGATTAACTAAATTATGCATTGTATTACCACAAAGGCAAATACTTAGGCACTTTTTTTTTTTTGGATAGAACCAGGTGTGGTTACTTACAAAGAAAAGATTAGTAATAATAAGGTGAAAATAATACTTTATTAACAAGGACAATAGAGAGCAGTTATTGCGGATACAAAGCCTTTAAAGGCAAGGATATCTAAGCCAATTTGAGTACAGGATCAAAGTCAACTCAGAAAATGTCTTTTTTGTTTTCACACGTTGATTGCTCTAAGTCTTAAGCTGTCTTTAAAAGGGAAAAACCAACAATCCTACAGAAATACCTTCTGTAAAGCGTTTCTTTTATTTGTGAACTTGAGGCTCTAAAGAATAATGCTGGGTCATCTCCTCTCTCATCTCCTTATTCAGTACTCTTGCTCATGTGGTTTGGTTTTACTTTATTTTTTCCTGTTGTTTAATTTTGTCTGCTTGTCAGTGGTTCAAGCTGGGGCACTTTTTTTTTTTTTCCCAAGTGTTTATTTTGGAAATGCATCTATTAAAAGCTATACATATTCCAAAATCTCAGCTGCTGTTGTGGCTAACACTTTATGAAATTTGAACCTCTTTGAGTTTTTCTAAGTGCCAACTTACAGTAGTTCTAATCATTAGGTGAATTTAAAGCCATTAAGTAGAAATACTACAGTTGGGGTCTGCAATTTTGGCTTGATCCTGTGGTCCCCCTACCCCTGCTTTTTTCTCAATGCTCAAATGCTTTAGATCTCCTCTGGAGCCACTGTTGTAAAAGGAATCAAAATTACTTAATTTGGAAAATTAGCTTTGTAAGAAAAGCCAGTCACAGGCTTGAAATACTTATAGGAATTCCTGTTTGTCACACAGCAAGGCAGCAAAGGAGCATGTGACTGCAAACAGCATAGCCCGTGGGCGAAGGCATCCACTGTTTACTGAGGCGAAGTAAGCTGAGACTCACAGGTGGATTATTTTTACTGCAAACAAGGACCTCTGATTTTTTTTCTTCTTTTGCAAACATTTTTAAAATGTGCCCTCCTGGGTTTAGCTATATTATTTATCCCTCAGACGCCGTCACTAGAACAGTTGCCCGGTTTTCACAGAATGCAGATGATTGTCTGTACACGTTTTGACAGGGATTGTTAATTACTTCGAGAAGATTTTGTGAAAGGTTCTGTTTCTTTGCAACTGCAAGCTAGGCAGAGGTTGAGTTTCCGAAGCTGGCTGGCCCACTATGTGCTTAGCAGAGTGAGCGGTCATAATTAGAATCCCTCGTGTGCTTTGTCTCACATATGGAGGCAGAGGAATGGATGCTACTTGATGTCAATGTAAAACATTTCTTAGCAGCATGAGGAAGGAAAATTCTAGTCTCGTTGTACTTCTATTTAACCAGAGAGACAAGGGCATTTTTTATTATCCACTCACATAACCTTGGTAAACTTAACATTGTGGAATCCTACTGGCCCCAATTAGCTGATTTCTTGAATCTACAGCAGAGGTTAAATCCTAATGTTATTGTCTCCAAGAAAGGAGTTTTATCTAAAGGATAACTCAGTTATCAATTATGATAAAGATCTATTGTCACTTGTTTTGTTTGCAGGTGTCTTTAATAAGGCCTCCCATAATCCCTTCAGGAAGAAATATTTTCTCCTTTTAAAAATAGTATTAGCTAAATATAAAAGCTCTGGTCCCTGCCATTGTTGTTGATTCTTTGAGGGACATTTCCCAACATTCATTGTTTAAATGGTTGTCAGGAGGAATCAAGTGAAACGTGGTAAACAATGCCGTAACTGGTTCATCTTACTTTGTGTGCCGAGCCTTTCTGCTGGGGATTTGCATTCGATGAGTGGGCTTTTGACTGAGGTATCGCCAGGATCATTTTGAAGTATCTGGGCCTGTTGCTATATTAGGAAGTGAAAATTTTTTATTAAAGCCACACACCCAAAAAAATGCATTTAACCTGCCCTCAAATAAAGGCCAACAAAAATCTAAATGTAATTTGTTTTTTTTTTAAGTTGCCTAGGCCTCTGTAAGGATGAAAGCAGCCTAGTGGTGTTCTGGGACTCTTAATGGAATCATGTAAACTTAAAATAAACACTATTATGGTAAGCACATAGAATGAAAACTAATTTTCCAAATCAAATACATTATATTCAATTCATTTTCCCCAATCAACCAAATGTTTAAAACCTGTTAGTTATAACAGCAATCTTCTGGAAATTAATTAGAAGCCTATTAGCTCTGCTAGCTGAGCCGAATGAAGGGGGTTGCTCAGTACATTTCTAAGTAGTCTCCTGAATTAAAGCAAAGCAAGGTCAAAATGACAGTTAGCTTTGTTCACCTCATGGCTTTGCTTGAAGTCGTTGATCTTTTTGGGGGGAAGGAGGGGGGTGTTTTGTTTTGCAAAGGAAATTTTGTCTACTTTGACTCAGTTCTGTGATAAATATTTAAAATTAATTTCTAGTACCAGTCGGGTGAGCCATACAGGGAGCATGATCTTATCTGTGTGAATAGTAGCCTTCTCCATTGCATGGGCATCTGAAATGGAGTTGACTTTTAGGCCTCTTGTCTACCGCATCAATTCTTCTACAGGGTTTATTTAGCCCCTTTCAAAATTCAGATAGTAGGAAATTTCCTGGATGACTTTGTGTTTAATGTCATTAGCAAAACGTGCTTCGAACGTCAGGGCCCTGGGTTTTGATGGCTCTCATCAGGTTCAGTGGGTGATAATCACAGTGACTAGCAGTTCCTCCTACGCCCAGAGAAACTCACAGAAAGTGGGCCCTTAACCCAGCAGCTGAGATTGACCGAAACAATTGAGTTTAAAAAAACTGGGAATTTCTTTGTCAAGATGTTACCCTTGGTGTTATCTAGCTGACTGATCGACAGGGGAACTACGTATCTTCAGTACCAACTACGGATGGTATCCTTGAGCCAGAAAGAACTTTGGCAGGATGTATAGTAACAAACAGAATGAAGATTAAAATCCACAGAAAAGTTAGGTATCTTCATGAAGAGGTAGTTGAAACTTTGCACTTACCAGAAGGTTCAGGCTAAGATTGCTGAGTTGTTATTCTTACTAAAGCTGAGATTTAAAATCAAATAGCTATAGAAATAAATAATGTAGTTGCATTTATCCATGTGACTTTTTTTTTTGAGATGGTCTCACTCTGTTACCCAGGCTGGAGTGCAATGGTATGATCTCAGCTCACTGCAACCTTCGCCCCCACACCAGGTTCAAACGATTCTCATGCCTCAGCCTCTGAGTAGCTGTGATTACAGATGACCACCACCACTCTAAGCTCATTTTGTATTTTTAGTAGAGACAGGGTTTTGCCATGTTGCTCAGGCTGGTCTCGAACTCCTAACCTCAGGTGATCCACCCACCTCGGCCTCCCAAAGTGATGGGATTACAGGCGTGAGCCACTGCACCCGGCCTCATGTGACCTTTTTAATCCAGAGCATTCATGTTTGATTACGTTTTCTGTATGATGGTGATCGTTTTATTGGTTTTATAAGTAGGAGTCTGGAACTGTAGACCATTGGGTCCGAACTGAACTGTTTCCAATTGAGTTTGCCAAAGACTGGAGGGGTAGATCTGAGAGGAGAACCCTCTGCTTGTGGCTCGATGTCTAGAATGTAGGCTCTGTAGAAGCAAGTCTGAAACCATGCACAGATTTTATTACCCCCCTGATGAAATTGCTAAGCTAAGGAAATTCTGGTTTACATGTGACCAGATTTGCTGGCCAGATAGAGGCAATTAACCTAACTTTGATTTTTGGACTTCAATAAAATATTTGTATTTGCGAGTTTTCATTTGTTTTTATATAGTTAGCTGTTGGCATTCATTGCCAATGGGGAACAGTGACACCAGTAATTTAAAAGTGGGTGTCATTTGCTGTCCTATAGTAAGGGAAGAAACCCAGAGGGGTAGTGGGTACTGTGTCACTTTGGAACTCAGATTGGCTCAGGTGTGCAACAGTAGTGAATAAAGAAGGGTGAGATTTTTGATGAGGCCTTTTGAAAGGTAAGCCAGAATTAAGGGAAGTTTTTGAATATATCAGAAGATATAAATATATCACTGGAAATAAGTAACTTATAGAATACAAATGAACAGTCTGCAAGTTACCTCAGGGTTGCCATGGGCTAATCAGATAATTTAGCCAAGGCTGGCAGTGCATATCTGGCTTATAAAGGGTTGTTCAAACATGTTTTTCTTGTTTGCTTTTTCAAAAATTGTAACAGCTTTGAACATCTACAATATTTCTAAAGCCAAGTCATTTCTGAACATAGAATGGCTCTTCACAGGTTAAAACTGAATATCTTGTTTTCATAAAGAATTGAAATACAAATAGCATAAAGATCTTCATCTAGAACTCACATTCTTTGAATAGGAATTTGGCATTCAAACAGAATATGTTTGCATAAATCAACAAACAAAAACAGAGGTGATAGTCAATATTCACATTTTAAAGTGCTTGATTACTTCCTTTTTTTTCCTGTTTTTTTTTTTTTTTTTTTCTTTTTTTTTCTTTTGAGACAGGGTCTTGCTCTGTCGCCCAGGCTGAAGTGCAGTGGCGCAATCTCAGCTTGCTGCAGCCTCCGCCTCCCGGGTTTAAGCAATTCCCATGCCTCAGCTTCCCGAGTAGCTGGGACTACAGGTGTGTACTGCCATGGCCAGCTAAGTTTTGTATTTTTAGTAGAGACGGGGTTTCACCATTTTGCCCAGGCTGGTTAACTTCTGACCTCAAGTGATCCTCCTGCCTCAGCCTCCCAAAGTGCTGGGATTACAGGTGTGAGCCACCACGCCCAGCCAGAAGTGCTTGATTACTTCCTAATATCAGCACCAATGCCAGTATCATGAATCTCTTCTTCCATTTTCTTAAAATAATAATTGGATTAATAGATACCCTATCTGTAATAATTGTATTAGTAATATCTTACTAGCATTTTAATTAGAAATTTAATATTAATGATTTGAAATCAGTAGTTTTCAACAATTTTAATAGTACAAATTTATTTATAGTATTTAATGGGCAGATATGGTGTTTTGTGACTATATTTACAACTAGATGTATTTGGGAATATCTCAGAGTTTCTCCCAAAAGGAAAACATTTCTATTACAAATATGTGACTTGTGAAAAGAATTTGTAATTCTATTCAATATATCTTTTTTTTTTTTTTTTTTTTTTTTGGAGACAGTCTTGCTCTATCACCCAGGCTGGAGTGCAGTGGTGCAATCTTGACTCACTGTAACCTCCGCCTCTTGGGTTCAAGCAATTCTCTTGCCTCAGCCTCCCGAGTAGCTGAGATGACAGGCATCCACCACCACGCCTAGCTAATTTTTGTATTTTTGGTAGAGATAGGGTTTCACCATGTTGGCCAGGCTGGTCTCGAACTCCTAACCTCAAGTGATCTGCCTGTCTCGGCCTCCAAAAGTGCTGGGATTACAGGTGCGAGCCACTGCGCCTGACCAATATGTCTCATTCTTATTACATGTCTTCCTTTTTATTTTCTTCCCACCAGCTTTTTATTGAGCTCCTCCTGTATGCTGAGTATGCAGAGGTGGAAAAGATAGCGCCTTTATCTTCATCCACCTGAGAAGTATTTATTGAGTGTCTCGGTGTACTAGGCCCCATGCTGGGCTTGGAGATAGGGGACTAAGTGAAATTGAATTCCCTTCTTCTCTGAGTTTACTCTGTTGGGAGGGACAGATAGAAAGCAGTTACCATGCCATGTGATAAGACTTACAATAGAAGGGATGCTGTAGGAGAGAATGGTTAAGGTCTCAGCACAAGACAAATTTCCAATTCTAGCTCTTTCACTTTAAGTTCAATTATGGCTTCCTCCAAGACTGGCCATGCAATACCTAATGCTACAGTGGGGCCTCGAACCCTCTTCTCACAGTGCAGCCATATGTTAGAATAAATATCTGAATAGACTTGTTTTGCTTTGCCTCCCTTTGATTTGTGGCTGCAAAGGACATACAGAGAGCAGAATTCAAATTTTCTGATCCTTAAATCTAATCTCTCTTTAAATTTTGGAGAGAAACTATGTGCATGCTAGACTGTTGGCACCCGTGTGTGTGTGTGTATGTTTGCACACCTGTGGCTCACCCTCAAATGTACCCTCCTAATTCTTCATCCTTTAAGGACCAGAGAAAGTCTCTCTTTCCCATTAGTGACGCTTTTCTTTACCACTGCATTCTGTAACAAAATAATCTCTAGGTCCTATGAAAAAGAAGAGATCATATAACACCAGGCTGAGCACTGCTCTGAGCATATTTCACTTGCCCCATCTCATTTAAACCTCACTCATAGTCAGTGAACCAATCAGTATTTCTTGGACACCTCCTGTATGCCAAGTACTTTTCCACGATCTAGAGCATGGAGCAGTGAACCAGATATCAGCTGCCAGGAATTGGCATTCTAGTGCAGGAGGTCGATAGTAAACAGACCAATAAACATAAATAATCTAAGTTAGTATAGTTCTAGTGTGTTCAGCAAAGTAAAGTGTTTGCTAATGACTGGACCAGCATGGTCAAGGAGGAGGTGACGTTGAGTTTGAAAAATAAGGAAACAGCCATGCAAAGAAGATACAGGTCAGGTTGAGGGAGGGGCACATTGTATGGAGGAGGAACAGGTTCCAGGTCTCCAGAAGGGAACAAAGTGGCATTTCCACAGGAAGAGAGATGCCAAGCATGAGCAGGGTACCTGTAGTCCCAGTTACTTGGGAGGCTGAGGCAGGAGAATCACTTGAACTCGGGTTGCAGTGAGCCAAAATCGCACCACTGCACTGCAGCCTAGGCAACACACTGTCTCAAAAAAAATAGAAAATAGGTTTAACGGGCTCACAGTTCCACATGGCTGGGGAGGCCTCACATAGTGGAAGGCAAAGGAGGAGCAAAGGCATGTCTTAAACAGTGGCAGGCAAGAGAACATGTTCAAGGGAACTGCTCTTTATAAAACCATCAGATCTCATGAGACTTATTCACTGTCATGAGAATATCATGGGAAAACCCAACCCCATGATTCAGTTACCTCCCACTGGGTCCCTCCCACAACATTTAGGGATTATGGGAACCACAGTTCAAGATGAGATTTGGGTGGGGACACAGCCAAACCATATCTATCACTAGGTCTCTAATAATAGATTGTTTTGTCATCTAGTGCCCACCCATCTCCCTCTAGAAAGTTATATGATGCCATTTAATATGAGCCTATGATATTTTAGATATAAACCTTTCAGAAATTGTGGTACTAGCCTTTTTTTCTTATGCCCTGTGTTTTTAGAATTAAAGGTAGACAAACATAGTTTCCTTTCCCCAAAATTCTTTTAGACATTTTGAGTGGTCTGTTAGATTCCCAACTGTGGAGACTACTCATTTAAAGAACTTTCTTCCTGGTTTTGTGATAAACCTGGTCTCAAACCCAGGTACCAGAGAAATTGTGACTGTTTTTTAGATATGAGCATCGGGAAGCTCAGGAGAGAGAGGACACTAGATTCTCTTTTCTTTCTTTCTTTTTTTTGAGACAGGGTCTCGCTCTGTCGCCCAGGCTGGAGTGCAGGGGTGTGATCTCTGCTCGCTGCAACCTTCACCTCCCAGGTTCAAGCAATTCTCCCATCTCAGCCTCCTCCGCAGTAGCTGGGACAACAGGTGTGTGCTACCACGCCTGGCTAATTTTATTTTTTGTAGGTATTTGGTAGATACGGGGTTTCACCATGTTGGCCAGGCTGGTCTCGAACTCCTGACCTCAGGTGATCCACCCACCTCAGCCTCCCAAGGTGCTGGGATGACAGGATTGAGTCACCACGCCCAGCCTATGTCTTCACCTACAGTATTTTGATGCACCTTTGTTCAGGTTGTGACATATATAGCTCTGTGGTAATACTGTGCAAACAAGGAAGAAGAATTAACTGTGGCAAAAGCAAATGTACATTTCTCCAGTTAGTGTTAAAAAATAACTTTGCATTAAAACGTTGTAACAACTGGTGGTTCTACATTGTACTAATATTATTCATTGGAAGTACATTCTTTATAGAAAGTTACATAAGTATACTAAAGAGTTAAATTTAAATACTATAAATATATATACTACACAGCATAAATATTTTATTTTTGTGAAATAAAAACACCTTGTGGTTTAATTAAATGGAATGTTTCTACCGCAATTTATACTTTGAATACTTTAGTTTTTTTTGTTTTTTTTTTTGTTTTTGGAGAGGAGTTTCACTCCTTGTTGCTCAGGCTGGAGTGCAATGGTGCCATCTCGGCTCACTGCAGCTTCTGTCCCCTGTTACAAGGCCGAGGCGGGTGGATCACTTGAGGTCAGGAGTTTGAGACCAGCCTGGCCAACATGTGGAAACCCCATCTCTACTAAAAATACAAAAGACTTTGCCAGAGATGGTGTCTCATGGCTGTAGTCCTAGCAACTTGGGAGGCCGACCTGGGAAGAACTCTTGAACCCAGGAGTTTGAGACCAGCCTGAGCATTATGGTGAGACCCCGTCTCTACAAAAAATAAAACAATTAGCTAGGTGTAGTGGTGTGTGCCTGTAGCCCCAGATACTCTGGAGGCTGAGTCAGGAAGATCCCTTGAGCCCAGAAGTTCGAGGTTGCAGTGAGCCACAATTGTGCCCCTGCACTCCAGCCTGAGCAACAGAGCCAGACCCAGACTCAAAAGAATGAAAAAATAGTAATAAAAATTTTCAAGTGTAGTGTAGGATGGAATGGAAGAGCCTTGGAATCATCCTTCTTAAGTTTGACTCCCAGCTCCACCACTTACTTTCTCTTTCCTCACAAAGCCACATGCTACATCTCTGTAAAATGGAGAAAATTCTACCTATTCCATGAGGGTTATTGTGAGGTCACAATATTGACCTCACAATATTGAAATGAAGTCATTTCAATAACATTCTTAGCATAACATCTAAGCTCTCTAAATAAAAGGTAGTTATGTTTAAAATACCACGTATATTTTTAAGTAGCAGAAATAGCCTGACAATGACATTATGCTGCATTAAGGTAATTGTCAGGCAGTTACCAGATCCATCAATATCAGGACATGAGTTTGTATTCCAGATATTAGGTTTATTATCCCTGAAGGCTTTAATGGCTGTTTTCTCTTTTGGAATCACAGTATCAAAATCAGTTGTTTTCAGAATAAACCAGTGAGCACTAAATCTCTCATAATAATGTAATTTTCATAATATTCCTGAAACTTCCTTGGCCCTTGATAACATTGAGTATGGAGTCTTGAGTTATCTAGACTTCTGCTAGCTAAAATCTTTGCCTCTAGGAAGTCTTCCTACTACAAAAAACAAATGAAAAATGAAGGTAGGATGCAGAGATTGGATTCAGGCATTTTAATTTTTTTCTGTTTAAATTTGGGAGTGCTCTGAGTATGCACACAGCTGCCCTCAGCAAACTACTATAATTTATTGAGGTACACTGAATTGCAAAACCTTTCTTCCCTACACACCCCTCATCTAAAAAAAAAAAAAAAAATCAGCAGCTTGACTGAGCTTAAATAACTGACTTTTCATATCCTTTCATGCAACACAAAGGACTAATCCTGGGGCTACTTGAGCCACCAATGCAGGCAGCAGTGGAGACCACCACTGAATGTGCCAGTCCCTCCTCCCACAAACAAAACACGTTGACTGCAGCTTTATGGAGTGAAATGCCCAAGAAAAAGAAAATGTGAAGGAGGTGTCCTCAGTCATTTCTTCCCTCGGGGGGTAGGATGGCAGGATGAGGGGAGGGAGAAAAAGCTGCTGCATCTGGATGTGAAGAACAAAGCCATCCTAAGACTTGAGTATAATAGGTTGGGTCACTCGCTTTTATAGAAGCAAAAGAGTGGAACTGCCTTGACTTGTCTCAGTGCCACTGACCCTTGCATTTCATTGTGTAGAGATGTCAGGGAAAGTGTGTAGAAAGCACACTGAACAATGACTTTGTCATTTTGAGATTTCTGAGGTTTGTTCACCCCTTCCCCCAACTCCTACCCTCAAATCCCCATTGGACAAAAGAGATCATTAGTTAGGTCGCCTTGCCCTCATTTGAAAGATCTCTGTTTTACTGACTCTTTTAAAAGTAAACTCATCCATTTTAACTGAATCACAGCGTTTTCATGCTTTCAAAGTCAACAAAAGAGTTTTAGTCAGTGCATTTATAAGGATGGACTAGTCTGTGAAAATGCCAGCCCTAGAGATAATGATTCATGCCAACTGCCACATTAAAGTGGATTTCCTTGTTAATAGACAGGGCAGTTGATGACATGAGTTACTGGAAATATTTGCCAACCCTTGAACCCTGGATTTCGGAGATCAGGATGATAGGATCCACACAGGCCTACTCTAGCAATTCCTTTACCTTTTCTTTTTTGATGAAAGATGCAATGGTTGGGTTTTTTCCAGTGTGATAGCACATGTAGAAAGCAGTACTGTCACCATTAGCGTGCTGACAGTTAATCACTGGGGACCCTCCCAGGCTTTCAGGCTGGCAACCAGTGTTCCAGTTTTTCCTAGCATGTGTGCTCCAATGATAATGTGTTTGTAGTTTAACAAGAAGCTAATTAAGACCTAAAGAAAAAAATTAAGAATCTCAGTTTTATCAAGTCTGGTGGTATTCAGCAGAGTGTAGAACTTTCCATTCTGGCATATTGGATGATGTCCATTGCAAAACAATAGTGGCCATTCGTGGTGCTTTCTCTTCTTGTCATCTCGCCTCCTTAGTAATGATAAAATGGACACTTATTACCCGGGAGAGGAAAATGGCTAAATGTTTACTTAATTGAGGACCTTTAAATTCTCTCTATGCTATTCGTGATTGATTGCATTCATTTTGTCTGTATGCCTACTGAGTTTTCTTGATAAGAGGAACAAAAAAAGGTTTGGACTGGAGAACTTGCCTCAGTTTTATTAAAATCTTGCAGTCACTGTTTTATATATGGATCTATCACTTCCATCTGATGTGGGGCATGGGTAAGTGTAATCTCTTCTACTTGTGAGTTTCGTGACTCACTTGTTTTCTTTCAGCCCTTTCCCTGGGTGCATTGACTTAGTGTTCTCTGTCATTTGCTTTGAGTCATGAAGCTGATAGTACCGCTTGAGCATCTCAGCAAAGGGCCAGCCCACTATGGGACATGTGTCAAACGTGGATCAGGAGCCATTTTTGTTCCAGGGCACACAGACTAGTTACCATTAGTTCTCACATTTGCCCTCTTCCCCACCCTCAGTGCACCTGAGGAGATCATCTCTTAGCGTTATGGTTGTGTGTTGATACACTGCCCAACCTCTGCCTGAACATGGCCAAAAGGATGGGAGTGGAATTCTAGTGTCATATTGTTTTTTACCCTATCAATATTTTTCTTGAGGTATAGTTTATATACAATAAAATAAACAGTTTTTTTTAGGTTGAATTTTACTAATGGTGTACATTCCGGTCTCCATCCTCTAAAACAAGCTGTAGAGCATTTCCATCTCCTCAGGAAGTCTCCTTTGCCCCTCTGTAGTCAATTTTCACCTCTTCCAGATTTCTGTCAACATCAATTCGTTTTCCTGTTCTTGAACTACATATAAATGGAACCAATAATTTTTCTGTGACTGGATTCTTTTGTTCACCATGTTTTTGAGTTCTATGTATGTTTCAGTGGTTCATTTCTTTGTTTTCTTTTTTTTCTGAGTGATATTTCATTGTATGATGACATCAACATTTATTTATCTACTCTTTGATTAATGGATATTTGAGTTGTTGCCAGTTTTTAGCAATGAATGTTCTTATAGAAGTGTTTATGGGTACGCTATGTATGTTTTCATTCATCTTGGATAAAATTCATAGGAGTGGAATTGCTGGGTTTATAAAGTTCACTTTAAAAACCAAAAATCAAACTATGACAAGGATTTTTGTAATGGTTCTACTATTTTACACACGCAGCAGCAATATGTGAGCATTCTAGTTGCTCCACGTCCTTGCCAACATTTAGTATGATCAGTCTTTTTGTTTTTATTCTTTTTAGTAGGGTATAGATGAACCATTTGCATTGCCTTGATGATTAATATTGAGCTTTTTTCATACAGGCTAATTGACCATTCATGTGTCTTATTTTCTGAAATACTGGTTCAGATCTCCTGCCAACTTTTTAAAACATTATTTTTAAAAATCTTGTTGTTTTTTTAGGAGTTTTTAATATACATAAGTGTATTTATATATGTTTAATACTAGGCATTTCTGAATATTTCCTGTTTTGCTAAGTGCGATTTTTAATACATTTGCTTATTTTGTCTTCACTGGAGAACTTTTTGCATGAAACTGTTCATAATCTCACATTTGTCCATTTAATGTCTTTATAATCTATAGTGAAATTTCTTCTTTTATTCCTGACACTGATAATTTGTTTCTGTCAATCATTTTAGCTTGGAGTTTATCAATTTTGATTTTTTTTCAGTGAATTCATGTTTGATTTTGTAATTTTCTCTGTAGTTGGTAGATTTTCTATTTCATTAATTTCTTGTATTTTTTTAAGTTACACTGATTTAATGTATCTTTTTCTCTAGCTTTTTAAGATTGAACATTAATCTGTTGGTTTTCATTTGTTTCATAATATATGCATTTAAAATTATACTTTCTCTTGATTTTGATATGTTGTGTTTTCATTATCTTCAGTTCAGAGTATTTATGAGTTGGCTCTTTTTTTTTTTTTTTTTCTTTTTTTTTCTTTTTTGAGACAGTATCTCACTCTGTTGCCCAGGCTGGAGTGCAGTGGTGCAATCTCGGCTCACTGCCACCTCCACCTCCCGGATTCAAGCATTTCTTGTGCCTCAGCCTCCCGAGTAGCTGGGATTACAGGTGCACGTCACCACGCCCAACTAGTTTGTGTATTTTTAGTAGAGATGGGGTTTCACCATTTTGCCCAGGCTGGTCTTGAACTCCTGGCCTCAAGTGAGCCTCCCACCTCAGCCTCTAAAAGTGCTGGGATTACAGACGCAAGACACTGTACCCGGCTCATGAGTTGACTTTCTGATGTAATATTTTAGTAATGAGTTATTATGGAGTATATAACTTCATTTCTAAAGATTTAGGGATTAAAAAAAAACCTTACTATTACTGATTTCTAATTAACTTGGTTGTAAGTCGATAACATGTTCTGTAATATTTCTAACCTTTGAAATGTATTGAGACTTCTTTGATGGCCCAACATTTACTTTACTTTGGTAAAGGTCCCCTGTGTACTTGAAAAAAAAAAAAAGAATGTATATTCTGTAGCTGTGGAGTATAGAGTTCTAAAAATGACAGGTCAAGTTGGCTTATAATATCTGAATCTTCAGTATCTTTACTGAATTTTTGTCCACTGTTCTATCATTTACTAAGAAGAGGGTGTTTTTGTATGGTCTCTCTCTCTCTGTGTATTTACAGTCTTTGTTGTAAGCAGCATCTAATTGGGTCTGGCTTTTTAAATGCTCAGCTGACATTCTTTGTCATTTTATGTGGAGTTTTATTCGTGTACATTTAATGTAATTATAGATATGGTTGGTTTTAAGTCTATCATCTTGATATTTGTCTTCTATTAGTTTCATATGTTCTTTTCCTTCTTTTGAGTGAACAGAATATATTTTCTTATCTCATTTTATCTTTTCTATCACATTTTTAGCTCTACCTCTTTATGTTATTGTTTTTAGTGGTTGTTCTAGAGTTTACCTATGCATTTAAGTTTATTGCAATCTATTTTCAAATAATTTCCTACCAAATTTGCAAACAATAGAATAATCTTACTATTATATAATTTATTTCTCCTATTCTTTGGGCTTATGTTGTCATATTGTTTACTTCTGCATATGCTATAAACTTCATGATATACTGTGTCCGTTTTGCTTAAATAACCAATGGTCTTTTAAAGAAATTTATACATATGTATGCATGTATGTACATACATATTATAGAAAATTGTGTTTTATATTTATTCACATATTTGTCCTTTCCAGTGCTCTTTATTTCTTTCTGAAGTCTGGGCTTCCATCTGGTATCATTTTCCTTAAGCCTGAAGAACTTCTTTTCAGGATGGTCTGCTGGAAACCTTCTCCTAGCTTTTGCCCATCTGAACATGTCTTTATTTCAACTTCATTTTTAATGATCTTTTCAACAGATGGAAGATTCTAGATTGACTTTTTTTTTTTTTTTTTTGCCTTTTCTTGGCATTGTACATATATCACATCGTTGTCTTTTCCCTTCATTGTTTCTGATGAGCAACCATCATTATTATATAAGCTTGTTGCACTATACACTATGTCTCTTTTCATGGCTGCTTTTTAAAACAATTTCCTCTTTGTCTTTGAGTTTTAGCTGTTGGACTAGATGTGTCTAGTATCCTTCTTGGGGTTAATGAGCTTCTTCAATATATGGGTTGGTATTTTTATTTAATTTTGGAAATTTATGAGTCTTTATGTTTTGATACACTTGTCTTTTCTTTCTCTCTTAACTCCTTAACTTCTGGGACTGAAAATGATAGTATGTTAGACTGTTTGGTGTAGCTCCAAGATCTGGGGTGTTGCATTCCGGTCTTTTAGTCTTTTTTATTTTTGTCTTTCATTTGGATAATTTGTATCGCTCTGTCTTTAGGGTCATTGATTCTTTCTCTTATCCCAGTCTGCTGCCAGCCCATTGAATGTTTTTTTTTTCATTCATAGAGATGGGATCTCGCTATGTTGTCCCAGCTGGTCTCAAACTCCTAGTCTTAAGCAATCCTCCTCCCTCCTCAAGCAAACCTCAGTGCTGGGATTATAGACATGAGCCACTGTACCTGGCCAAATGTGGTTTTTTTGATATTCAATTTTTTGTTTATAGAATTTCCATTTGGTTTGCTCTTACAGTTTTCGTCTTTTTTATGTTTATTGACCAGTTGAATATCATTTGGATAAGCACCTATTTAAGTGTCTTAACAATTGTTCTATTGAGTACTCTGGGTTTTTGTTTTGTTTTTCTTACTTATTTGTAGAATTGTTTATATATTCTGAATTGAAGATACCTTCTTCTGTACTAGTGCTTATCTTTTCAGTCCTGTAATACTGTGTTTTCATAAACATACTTATCAATCTTTTCCTTTATGGTTATTGATTTTTGTGTTCTGTTTTAAAAAATCTGTATCTATTTCAGTGTCTTATTTATTTATTTATTAGTTTTCCATACGTTACTGGGGTACAGGTGGTATTTGGTTACATGACTAAACTGTTGAGTGGTGATTTGTGAGATTTTGATGCACCCATCACCCGAGCAATATACACTGCACCATATTTGTAGTCTTTTATCCCTCGCCCTCCTCCCACTCTTCCCCCTAAACCCCCAAAGTCCATTGTATTATTCTTATGACTTTGCATCCTCATAGCTTAGCTCCCATATATCAATGAGAACATACAATGTTTGGTTTTCCATTCCTGAGTTTCTTCACTTAGAATTATAGTCTCCAGTCTCATCCAGGTCACTGCAAATGCTGTCAATTCATTCCTTTTTATGGTTGAGGAGTATTCCATCATATATGTATACACATACATACACACACACACACACACACACACACACACACACACACACACACACACATATATATATCTCTCTCACAGTTTCTGTGTCCACTCATTGATTGATCGGCATTTGGGTTGGTTCCACGATTTTGCAATTGTGAATTGTGCTGCTATAAACATGCATGTGTAGGTCTTTTTCAAATAATGACTTCTTTTCCTCTAGGTAGATACCCAGTAGTGGGATTGCTGGATCAAATGGTAGTTCTACTTTTAGTTCTTTTTTTTTTTTTTTTTTTTTTTTTTTTGAGACGGTGTCTCCCTTTGTCATCCAGGCTGGAGTGCAGTGGCGCGATCTCGGCTCACTGCAAGCTCTGCCTCCCGGGTTCATGCCATTCTCCTGCCCCAGCCTCCCGAGTAGCTGGGACTACAGGCGCCCGCCACCACACCCGGCTTATTTTTTGTATTTTTAGTAGAGACGGGGTTTCACCGTGTTAGCCGGGATGGTCTTGATCTCCTGACCTCGTGATCCGCCCGCCTTGGCCTCCCAAAGTGCTGGGATTACAGGCATGAGCCACCGCGCCCAGCCTACTTTTAGTTCTTTAAGGAATTTCCACAGTTTCCTTAGCGGCTGTACTAGTTTACATTCCCACCAGCAGTGTAGAAGTGTTCCCTGATCACTGCATCTATGCCAGCATCTACTGTTTTTTGATTATGGCCATTCTTGCAGAAGTAAGGTGGTATCACATTATGGTTTTGATTTGCATTTCCCTAATCATTAGTGATAGTGAGCATTTTTTTAATATATTTGTTGGCCATTTGTATATCTTCTTTTGAGAATTTTCTATTCATGTCCGTAGTCCACTTTCTGATGGAATTGTTTGTTTTTTTCTTACTGATTTGTTCAAATTCATTGTAGACTCTGGATATTACTCCTTTGTCAGATGTATATAGATTATGAAGATTTTCTCCCATTCTGTGTGTTGTCTCTTTACTCTGCTGAATGTGCCTTTTGTGGTGCAAAAGCTCTGTAGTTTAATTAAGTCCCAACTATTTATCTTTGTTTTTATTGCATTTGCTTTTGGGTTCTTAGTCATGAAATCCTTGCCTAAACCAATGTCTGGAAAGGTTTTTCCAATGTTATCTTCTAGAATTTTTATAGTTTCCAGGTCTTAGATTTAAGTCTCTAATCCATCTTGGGTTGATTTTTGTAGAAAGTGAGAGATAAGGATCCAGTTTCATTCTTCTACATGTGGCTAGCCAGTTATCCCGCCACCATTTGTTGAAAAGGGTATCCTTTCCCCACTTTATGATTTTGTTTGCTTTGCCAAAGATCAGTTGGTGGTAAGTATTTGGGTTCTCTATTCTGTTCCATTGGTCTATGTGCCTATTTTTATACCAGAACCATGCTGTTTTGGTGACTATGGCTTTATAGTACAGTTTGAAAGCAGGTAGTGTGATGCCTCCAGATTTGTTCTGTTTGCTTAGACTTGCTTTGGCTATGCGGTGTCTTTTTTGGTTCCATATGAATTTTAGAATTTCTTTTTTTTAATTCTGTGCAGAATGATGGTGGTATTTTGATGGGGATTGCATTGAATATACAGATTGCTTTTGGCAGTATGGTCGTTTTCACAATATTAATTCTATCCATCCATGAGCATGAGATGTATTTCCATTTATTTGTGTTGTCTGTGTCTATTTCTTCCAGCAGTGTTTTGTAGTTTTCCTTGTAGAGGTCTTTTGATTCCTTGGTTAGGTATATTCCTAAGTATTTTATTTTATTTTATTTTTTGCAACTATTGTAAAAGTGGTTTAGTTCCTGATTTGAGTATCTACTTGGTTCCTGTTGGTGTATAGAAGAGCTACTGATTTGTGTACATTAATCTTGTATCTGGAAACTTTGCTGAATTCTTTTATCAGTTCTAGAAGCTGTCTGGAGGAGTCTTTAGGGTTTCCAAGGTAAACGACAGTTTGACTTCCTCTTTACCAATTTGGATGCCCTTTATTTCTTTCTCTTGTCTGAGTGATCTGGCCAGGACTTCCAGTACTATGTTGAAGAGGAGTGGTAACAGTGGACATCCTTGTCTTGTTCCAGTTTTCAGAGGAAATGCTTTAAACTTTCCCCCATTCAGTGTTATGTTGGCTGTGGGTTTGTCATAGATGGCTTTTATTACAGTGAAGCATGTCCCTTGTGTGGCGATTTTGCTGAGAGTTTTAAAGGGATGCTGGATTTTGTTAAATGCTTTTTCTGCATCTATTGAGATTGTCATGTGATTTTTGGTTTTAATTCTGTTTACGTAGTGTATCACATTTATTGACTTGCATATGTTAAACCATCCCTGCATCCCTGGTATGAAACCCACTTGATCATGGTGGGTTATCTTTTTGATATGTTGTTGGATTCGGTTAATGAGTATTTTTTAAGGATTTTAGCATCTATGTTCATCAAGGATATCGGTCTGCAGTGTTCTCTTTTGGTTATGTCCTTTCCTTGTTTTGGTATTATGGTGATGCTGGCTTCATAGAATGAATTAGGGAGAGTTCCTTCTTCCTCTATCTTGTGGAATAGTGTCCAAAGAACTGGTACAAATTCTTCTTTGAATGTCTGGTAGAATTCTGCTGTAAATCTGTCCGGTCTTGGACTTTTTTTTTTGTTGGTAATTTTTAAATTACCATTTCAGTCTTGCAGCTTGTTATTGGTCTGTTCAGGATATCTAATTCTTCCTGATTTAACCTAGGAGGGTTGCATTTTTCCGGGAATGTATCCATCTCTTCTAGGTTTTCTAGTTTATGTGCATAAAGGTGTTCATAGTATCCTTGAATGATCTCTTGTATTTCAGTGGTGTCAGTTAATTTTTCTCTCTTCTTTTCTTGGTTAATCTTGCTAATGGTCTATCAATTTTATTTACCTTTTCAAAAAACCAGCTTTTTGTTTTATTTATCTTTTGTATTTTGTTGTTGTTGTTGTTGCATTTCATTTAGTTCTGCTCGGATCTTGGTTATTTTCTTTCTTCTCCTGGGTTTGCGTTTGGTTTGTTCCTGTTTCTCTGGTTCCTTGAAGTGTGACCTTAGAATGTCAGTTTGTGCTCTTTTGGTTTTTTCAATGCAGGTGTTTAAGGCTATGAACTTTCCTCTTAGCACTGCCTTTGCTGTATTCCAGAGGTTTTGATAGGTTGTGTCATTATGGTCATTCAGTTTGAAATGGTTTTAAATTTCCATCTTGATTTCATTTTTGACCCAATCCTCATTCAGGAGCAGGTTATTTAATTTCTGTGTATTTGCATGGTTTAGAAGATTCCTTTTGGAGTTGAATCATATGGTCTATCTTGGAGAAAGTTCCATGTGCTATGGAATAGAATGTGTGTTCTGCAGTTGTTGGATGAAATGTTCTGTTTATGTCTGTTAAGTCCATTTTTTTCCAAGGTATAGTTTCCATTGTTTCTTTGTTGACTTTTTGTCTTGATGATCTGTCTAGTGCTATCAGTGAAGTATTGAAGTCCCCCACTATTATTGTGTTGCTGTCTATCTTATTTCTTAAATCTATTAGTAATTGTTTTATAAATTTGAGAGCTCTAGTGTTAGGTGCATATATGTTTAAGATTGTGATATTTTCCTTTTGGACAAGGCCTTTTACCATTAGATAATGTCCCTCTTCATCTCTTTGAATGGCTGTTGCTTTAAAGTTTGTTTTGTCTGATAGGAGAATAGCTACCCCGCTTGCGTTTGGTATCCATTTGCATGAAATCCTTTCTCTACCCCTATACCTTAAGTTTCTGTGAGTCCTTCTGCGTTAGGTGAGTCTACTGAAGTCAGCAGATAGTTGGTTGGTGAGTTTTTATCCATTCTGCAGTTCTGTATCTTTTAAGCGGAGCATTTAGGCAATTTACATTCAATGTTAGTGTTGAGAGGTGAGGTACTGTTGTATTCATCATGCTGTTTATTGCCTGTGTACTTTGTTTTTTTGTTTTGTTTTGTTTTTGCTTTTGCTTTTTAACTTGTATTTTTGTTTTATAGGTCCTGTGTGATTTATGCTCTAAAGAGGTTCTGTTTCAATGCATTTCCAGGATTTGTTTCAAGATTTAGAGCTCCTTTTAGCAGTTCTTGTAGTGGTGGCTTGGTAGTAGTGAATTCTCTTAGCATTTGTTTGTTTGAAACAGACTGTATCTTTCTTTCATATATGAAGCTTACTTTCTCTGGATACAAAATTCTTGGTTGATAATTGTTTTGTTTGAGGAGGCTGAAGATAGGGCCCCAGTCCCTTCTAGCTTCTATGGTTTCGGCTGAGAAATCTGCTGTTAATCTGATAGGTTTTCCTTTACATGTTACCTGGTGCTTCTGTCTCACAGCTCTTAAGATTCTTTCTTTGGTCTTACCTTTGGGTAACCTGATGACAATGCACCTAGGTGATTATTTTTTTTCAGTGAATTTCCCAGGTGTTCTGTGTGCTTCTTGTATTTGGATGTCTAGGTCTCCAGCAAGGCTGGAGAAGTTTTCCTCAATTATTTGCCCAAATATGTTTTCCAAGCTTTTAGAATTCTCTTCTTCCTCAGGAACACTGGTTATTCTTAGGCTTGGTTGTTTAACATAATCCCAGACTTCTTGGAGGTTTTGTTCGTATTTTCTTATTCTTTTTTCATTGTATTTGTTGGATTGGGTTAATTAGAAGACCTTGTCTTTGAGTTCTTCCTTCTACTACTTGTTTCTTCTTCTTTCTTCTACTTATTCAATTCTATTGCTGAGACTTTCCAGAGCATTTTGCATTTCTATAAGTGTGTCCAGTGTCTCCAGAGTTTTTGATTTTTTTTTAAGCTGTCTATTTCTTTGACTATATCTCCCTTTACATCTTATATCATTTGTTGGATTTCCTTGCATTGTGCTTTGCCTTTCTCTGTTGCCTCCCTGATTAGCTTAATAACTAACCTCCTAAATTCTTTTTCAGGTAAATCAGGGATTTCTTCTCAGTTTGGATCCATTGCTGGTGAACTAGGGTGATTTTGGGGGCTGTTAAAGAGCCTTATTTTGTCACATTATCAGAGTGGGTTTTCTGCTTCCTTCTCATTTGGGTAGGCTCTGTCAGAGGGAAGGTCTTGGGCTGAAGGCTGTTGTTCAGATCCTTTTGTCCCACAGAGTGTTCCCTTGATATAGTATTCTCCCCTTTTTGGTGTGGATATGGCTTCCTGTGAGCCCAACTGTGGTGACTGTTGTCTCTCTTCTGGGTCTAGCCACCCAGTGAGTCTGCCTGGTTCCGGGTTGGCACTAGGGGTTGTCTGCACAGAGTCCTGTGATGTGAACTTCACAGAGACCTCTGTGGGTCTCTCAGCCGTGGATACCAGCACCTGTTCTGTTGGAGGTGGTAGGGGGGTGCAATGGACTCCATGACAGTTCTTAGCTTTGGTTTAATGCTCTATTTTTGTACTGGTTGGCCTCTTGTCAGTAGGTGGCACTTTCCAGAGAGCATCAGCTGTGGTAGTATGACAAACAACCAGCAGTGCACAGGACCCTAGGACTCCCAGAATTATATGCCCTTTGTCTTCCACCACCAGGAGGCGTAGGGAAGGACCATCAGGTGTGGGGCAGGGCTAGGCATGTCTGAGCTCAGACTCTCCTTGGGTGGGACTTGCTGCAGAGTGTTTGGGGTGTCTCCCAGGTCCTGCAATAGCAGTCCACTTCCTTCAAACGGTCTGTGGCTCCTCTTGGGACTGCTGGTTTGTTCTTGCAGTCAATCTGGAGCTAAAGTTCACAATGCGAGCCTCCGCACACCGCTCCGTCAGTCCGAGTCAGAGCTGCAATCTAGTCCTGCCTCTCGTCTGCCATGATCCCACCTTTTGGGACTGGCTTTTTCTTTGCTTTTCTTTTCTTTTCTTTTTTTCTTTTTGAGACAGAGTCTCACTGTCACCCAGGCTGGAGTGCAGTGGCATGACCTCAGCTCACTGCAGCCTTCCTCTCCCAGGTTCAAGCCCCGGTGTCTTCTTGCCACTATTTATATAATCATGTGGTTCTTCCTGTTTCATTAACCTGATAAATAGCATTCATTGATTAATTGTCAGGTCTTAAATCAGGCTTGCATTACTGGTGTACACACAGTTTATAAAGTATACTTTTTTTTTTATGTTCTTAGATTGAATGTATTTAGTATGTTATTTAGTGTTTTTTTTTTTCTTTTTTTCTTTTTCACCCAAGCTGGAGTGCAGTGGCGTGATCTAGGCTTCTGGTTTCAAGTGATTCTCCTGCCTCAGCCTCCCAGGTAGCTGGGATTACAGGTGCCTGCCACCACGCCTGGCTAATTTTTGTACTTTTAGTAGAGACAGGGTTTCGCCATGTTGGCCAGGCTGGTCTCAAACTCCTGACCCTGTGATCCGCCCTCTTCGGCCTCCCAAAGTGCTGGGATTACAGATATGAGCCACTGTGCCTGGCCTTAGTATTCTTAAAACAGTTTTGTTTATAATTTTCCCTTCTTTGGTTTTTATATCAGGATAATGCTGGATTTCAGTTCTCTGGAAGAATTTGATAAAACTTGTGCAAAATCATCTTGTGACCCATCTTTGTTTTTTCTGTGGGAAATTTTTGTGTTGTGAATTCATATTCTTAAATTCAATAATAGAATTATTCAGATTTAGGTTTTTAATTATGTCAGTCTTTGCCCATCATTTTTCCAGAAATTTGCCTTTTACATCAAAATTTTTAATTTATTTATTGGAACAGTGTTTATTATATATTCTTTTTAATGCCTATAGTACCTCTTCTGTTATTCCCTGTTAATTCATGATAATGATAATTTTCCTCTCTTTTTTTCTTAATTAGTCTTTTCGAAGTTTATTGATTTCATCAGTTTTTTTATATAATGAGGCTTTGGGTTTGTTGATTTTTCTCCTTCAAATTAATTTTCTATTTAACCATTTTCTCCTTCTTTCTAATTTCCATTTTTCTCAGATTTTAATTTATTATGCTACTATTTTTCTATCTTTGTAAGGTATATTTTTAGATCCTTTACTTTTAGCCTCTCTTTAAAAAAAAAAAACAGTTTGAAGGAATAATTTTACTTGTAAACAGCATTAGATGCAGTCCTGAAATTTTAATATTACTAGGTTTTCATTTTCTTTTATTTGAAAAGTTTCTAATTTTATTGTAATTTCTTTGAAACAGGTGTTATATAGAAGTATATTGCTGAATTCCTAACATTTCTAGTTACATTTCTAATTACATTGATTTCCTGTTAAACCCACTTATGTCAGAATATGTTCTGTATAATTTTTGTCTCGAAGTTCGCTGATACTTGCTTTATGGCATAATAAAGATGCACTTGAAAAGTGTATATTATGCAGTTATTGGCTATAGTATTGTAGCCTTTAGGTCATCATTAGGTCAAGTTTATTAACCATGTTTTCAAATTTTCTCTATCGATTTTTGTGTGCTTGTTATATCAGTTATTAAGATAGGTGGGTTAAAACTTAAATTTATTTCTACTTTTATATGCCTTTTTTTAAAGGTGTTTATTTTTAAGGTAGCATATAGATGGACTTCAGCCTTGAATTTCATAATAAACATTAACATGGAAAAAATGTACAAAGGAAACCATCTATTAGTGAGGTATACT
Source organism: Macaca mulatta (assembly GCF_049350105.2). Lineage (NCBI taxonomy): Eukaryota > Metazoa > Chordata > Mammalia > Primates > Cercopithecidae > Macaca > Macaca mulatta. Next base: position 89,823,508 of record NC_133422.1, on the reverse strand, counting down.
GACCACAAAGAAAGGAAGAGGTGCACCACATTGCTGTAATGCCTCACACCATTCACTCTTCATTGGAATTAGCTGGGACTCAGGATTAAGCACTAACTGAAGTCCGACACAGGTACCAGCGCTGGATGTGAAAAGATCAGATCAGTATATTAGCGATGAAAGGAGTGATTAATGTATCCCAAGGGAAGGACAAGCTTAGAAAAGCTTAGAGAATGTTTGTTTAGACCTTGTCATACATGGAAGACATACCAACACTCCATAAAGTTCTGATATAAAGGCATTCACTGGGTTGGATGAGGTCAAACAAACAAACAAACAAAAACAGGTAATAAAGTAGAGATCTCCCCAGGTGGGACCTGGGAACCAGAGTTGACCTCTGAACTCCCTGAGGCAGGTGAGGTGCTACAGTAGCACATAATTTACATCTGCTGACTTAGTGCTGATGCTGTCAGTATTTGGGTTTAGGAGCTTACATTTAAGTGTCTTCCATATTGTCCCTTTTGCTTCTATTCATCCTGTAATTGAAGGTAATGATAATGACTTGACAGAATTACATTTTTATTTCTTAATATTCTTGTAGGTTTGTATACCCTGTTCATAATTTTAGTAGCTCCAGAAGAAATCCTGTATTAGCCAGGAGCACAACCTGTTATGTTAGTCATTTTATTGAGAAGTGGTTTCTTTTTTTTTTTTTTCGAGACAGAGTCTTGCTCTGTCACCCAGGCTGGAGTGCAGTGGCATGATCTCGGCTCACTGCAACCTCCGCCTCCCGAGTTCAAGTGTTTCTCCTGCCTCAGCCTCGCAAGTAGCTGGGACTGCCGGAATGCACCACCACATCCAGCTAGTGTTTTGTGTTTTTAGTAGAGATGGGGTCTTGCCATGTTGCCCAGGCTGGTGTCGAGCTCAGGCAATCTGCTTGCCTTGGCTTCCCGGAGTGTTAGGATTACAGGCGTGAGCCACCACACCTGGCCAGTTTTTTTTTTGTTTATTTGTTTTTTGTTTTAGTCTCATGTGTTCCCAAAATAAATAAGTAGAAGAATTTCTTCTGCCACCATATCAGTAAACACCTTACTGATCAAAAATTAGCTGGCAATTTTTTTTCTCTGTAAATCGGAAGAAAATCTTGCCATATTTCTCACCAAGAAGTGAACCCTGCTTTGTTTATTGCACCTAAGTTTTGTCTTCTGCAAAGTCAGTAATCGTTTAAAGCAATCTGGACGATTTGTACTCATCACAACTTAGAACACAATTCTTAAGTGGTTGACAGCAGAATTAAGAGCTTTCCAGTTCCTATGAGGTGTTAGCAATCTTAATGATCATTATTTTATGTTTTAATACCATAAACAAATCATGAAACTACCATCTACTGATTAAGTGGCCTCATGATTAAATACATATTTCATCTTGTACCTAATAGAAGGATGACAGAGAGAGAGAGAGTTCAAATAAGGAACAGAATGAGCCAGAAGGATGGACGGCATATTTATTTGCAGAAAATAGGAATACATTTTTACTGCTGTTTATAGAAAACATGTTCACTGGCACAAGCTTCACAAAGACTAGCTGGAACAGAATCCCACAGAATGAAGTTTAAAGTAAATAGTGGATAGATACCTAAAAATTTCTCCAGGACTCAAAGCAGTTTGGTGGTTAAATGCCAAACAGGCATTGTAGTTAAAATTATGCTTGTTAAAAGAATATGTTCCATTCTGTAATGTTTGGATACAAAATTAATTCTAGAAGAGTCTGCCTGAGGAAATGTTATATTTTTCACTACCATTCAAATATAGATATTGAATATGAAATGTAGTCAACCTTCATTTTGTGTCCTGAGGTTTTATATATTTATTAAAATGTGGTTCTTTTTTTCTTCAGTCATTTTGTTTTCTGGGTCTAGAACTCATCTTTTTATGACTTTTAAATGTAAACAGTAATTCTTAAATCAGTACGTGTTGCCATGTTCTATTAGCAAATATTTTAAGACTTTTTAAAGATCAGCTCCTCTTTTGAGCTGAGAAGTCTGTTATATCCTAATTAGCTGGGAGCCTGGGAGTGGTCACCTCACTGAGAGACCAGATATAACCACACACACACACACCACACACCACACACCCACACCACACACACACACCCACACACACACACCACACACACACACCCCCCCACACACACACCCCCCACACACACACCACACACACACACCACACACACACACCACACATCACACACATACACACCACACACACCCCCCCACACACACACCACACACACACCCCACACACACACCCCACACACACACACCCACACACACACACCACACACCACACACACACACCCCCCCACACACACACCACACACACACACCACACACACACACCACACACCACACACCCACACACCACACCCACACACCACACACACACCACACACACACCCCCACACACACACCTCCCCACACACACACACACCACACACACACCCCCACACACCTCCCCACACACACACACACCACACACACCCCCACACACACACCACACACACACACCCCCCCCACACACACACCACACACACACCCCACACCCACACACCCACACACACCACACACCACACACCCACACCACACACACACCCACACACGCCACACACACACACCACACACCCACACACACCACACACACACACCACACACCACACACACACCCCCCACACACCCACACACCCACACCACACACCCACACACACCACACACACACCACACACCACACACACACCCACACACACACCACACACACACCACACACCCACACACACACACCACACACACACATACCCCACACACACACACACCCCCACACACACACCACACACCCACACACACCACACACACACCCCCACACACACACCTCCCCACACACACACCACACACACACACCACACACACACACACACTCCCACACACACACACCACACACACACCACACACACCAACACACACCACACACACCCCCCACACACACCACACACACACCCCACACACACCCCACACACACTACACACACACACCACACACACACCACACACACACCACACACACACACACCACACACCACACACCCCCACACACCCACCCACACACACCACACACACATACCACACAAAATAACCTAAAAAACTAGAAGATACAGAAAACAAAAATATAAAATATAAAAATATAAAAAATATAAAAATACAGGTATATTTAGGTATTAAATTTTTTAAAAAATATGAATCATGTATGTAGGCTATAGTGTCTTAGAAGAACAAGCGTAAGGTCAGTATGACTGAATTTTCTGTCTTTGAGGAAGTTACTGAATCTCTCTGAGACTCAGTTTCCTCCTGTGTAAATGGAGATGATAATCCCTCCTATTTAGATTTGATATGAAAGTGAAGTTAGATAATGGATGTGAAATACATATGTACTACGATTTGGATATAAGCAAGCCTTATGACATGTTGCCTCTTCTTGGTTTTTGGGAGGGTAGGGCAATTGTACCTTGGCTGTCAGCTAGGTACAGAAAATTGTGGGTGGCCTAGTGGGCCAGATGCTGAGCTAGTGGGTCGAGATGCAGGTGATGGTGCTGAGAAGACACAACCAGAATTGCCTGTGTTCCCTCAGCAAGCAAACCGTGATTGTGACCCGCAAATGACTATTCATGCTGTACTTTCTGGTTGTCTGTTAAACCCGCCTGGGAAAATCAATTGTAAGTCTTCCTTAGAAACCTCTACAAAGTGTACATGTATTCCTCCTTATATTTCTTTGATTTTGTTTGTTTTGTTTTTTGAGACATAGTCTCACTCTCTCGTCCGGTCTGGAGTGTGGTGGCGCCATCTCGGCTCACTGCAACCTCCGGCTCCCAGGTTCAGGTGGTTCTTCTCCCTCAGCCTCTCGAGTGCGCAGCATCACACCTGGCTAATTTTTTTGAGACCAGGCTGGTCTCAAACTCCTGACCTCAGGTGATCCACCTGCCTTGGCCTCCCAAAGTGCTGGGATTACAGGCGTGAGCCACCACACCTGGCCTCTCCTTATATTTCTGTAGCACTCTGTACTTTCTGCTGAAGTCATGTACTTTTATGTAAGACAGTGAACTTTGGAGGCCTCAGAGCATGTGTAATGTGAATCTGCATGCCCCTTACTGTTCGATCCTTCTCAAGAAGCAAGCGTTGTGGTTTCAGAGTAGGTAGGGACTAACTTGAGTTGCACTCATATTTCCCAAAGCCATGATATCACATTTCCTAGTAAAGATGAATACTGAAATGAGCATCATCCAGTGTCTTGGGTTTTTATGCTTCTTGCTTTTGTTTTTGTATTTCACCTTTTAGACCAAGGTAATTTCCAAAGATAACGTCACCTTGCTGGGTGAGGTGATGGGTAAGTGAACATTCACAGACCCCACAGTGCCTTGCATCCAGAAACAACTCATAAATGTCATTTGCTATTGTCATCATCACGTGCCTCTGAAATAGACATTTGAAATACTCTCCTAATGGCGGAAAATTTAATGCATATCTAAGTGTTAAAGCTAAAAAAAAAAGCACTGTTAGACATTTTAAGTTGTTTTATTGTTATCAAACCTCTTCCTCAATGCTACTAAACATAAGATAAATAGAAGGCAAAAATTTCTGACAATACAAATTTCAATATATTGTAATTTAAAAAGTCTCAGATCTTTTAAAACATGTAAAAATTTTATTACATTTCTCTTATCTGTTCTTTATTGGGCATGTTAATGAACTCTAATTTCTTATATAAGTGTGTTTGGAGGAAAAATTAAAGACAAATTCAAGGATTGTATCTTGATGAATAAAAAGCTAGCCGTATGCTGGGGACAAGCTAAAATGTAGTGGCTGACGATGCATGCTCCCCGGCTCTGTTACTGCTGCTGTGTGTTCTTGATCAAGTTACTGTTTTCTCCTTGTGCCTCAGTGTCTCCATCTGTAAAATGGTGTAGTAATACTACTTCATAGCGATATTGTGAGATTTCAGCAAGTTGATACATGTGTATTTAATATACAGCCAGATACACAATCAGCATTCAGTAAATATTAGCAAAGGATAGATACCAAGAGAGACGACTCCCCCCTTCCAAAGGTGAAGATTTAAATTACTTCCTTTTTTCTGAGCTCTGAATTTGCAGTTAGTCACTTCCTTATCCCGTGCATAGCTGAGGCTTCTGGGCTCCTCGTCTGTGATGCCTGCTTGCTCATTGCCCCGATAACGTCAACTGACTCATGGTAGTTTGGGATTCAAATTCTACTCTGAATCTCAGTTTTCTTATCCGTTAAATAGGGAAAGTAATAATGCCTGACTCGTGGGGCTGGTGAGTGTATCAAAAGAACTAATGGGGGCCTGGTGTGGTGGCTCACGCTTGTAATCCCAGCACTTTGGGAGGTGGAGGTGGAGGTGGGCAAATCACTTGAGATCAGGAGTTCGAGACCAGCCTGACCAATATGGGGTGAAACCCCCATCTCTACTAAAAATACAAAAATTAGTCGGGCGTGGTGGCAGGCACCTGTAGTCCCAGCTACTCAGGAAACTGAGGCAGGAGAATCACTTGAACATGGGAGCGGGAGGCTGCAGTGAGAGGAGATGGCACCACTGCACTCCAGCCTGGGTGACAGAGCAAGACTCCATCTCAAAAAAAAGAAAAAAAAAAAACAACTAAGGGATAAGTTCATATCATAGTGTTTGGCACATGGCAGGTGTGTAATGGATATCATCAGGACCACCTATACTTTTGTTATTCCTTTGAATGGAAAAGCAGTCCCTGGTACTACAGTAAGTCTTTTGGGGAAAGGAGTACAATCCTAACAACAACTCATGAAAGCATTTTTGAAAAGAAGACATGATAAGGAAAACCTGCATCTATTTCTGCTGTTTCAGACATTGCTACAAGTGGTTGGTGTGGTCTCTGTGGCTGTGGCTGTGATTCCTTGGATCGCAATACCCTTGGTTCCCCTTGGAATCGTTTTCATTTTTCTTCGGCGATATTTTTTGGAAACATCAAGAGATGTGAAGCGCCTGGAATCTACAAGTGAGTATGGAAACTCGAGTTGGTATAGACATGCTAGCTAGCTTCCGTTTATGCCGTAATTACGGAGCGCCCCTGAAATTCGGCAGACTCTGTCTTCCAGAATTTCTGTAACGTTAGGTAATCGAACATATTGGCCATCATGAATTATTGTGTCCCTTGGAGCATATGGAATTGATAGCATGCAACGTGCAACTTCGCAATTTGGAACAAGGAAGGAGTGAAGGACACATGGGGAATAATATTCTACAGGAATGTCAGCACCATGAAGACAGGGACCCTTCATGTCTTGTTTATGACATACTGCCTTACACAAAGCTGGCATTTAATGAAACCTTTTTCTTAGAAATAAAACATTTGATCATGGTGGAACTAATATAGAAGGAATATAATTAGGGTGTTTTTCTTTTCCTGAAGATGCTAGAATGACAAGGAAATGAGAAGGATGGAGAAAGGAAAAGAGGTGTCAGAAGCAATGTATTTGGTAAATTTATAACATTTGCAAACTCACAAAATGGCTAGTAAGTTGCAGTTTTAAACGTTTTGAAAAGATAAGCATTGTTATTTTCAGTTGTCCATTTGTTACCAGCGGTGCTTGTTCTAATGTCACTGTTTGAGGTTTTTCCCCCTCAGGCTGTTTGTATATATATGGACACTGAAAATAATCCCCTTAGATCACAAGGAGAGATATCAGTTTAGAAAACATACAGTCTGTTGCTCTATTGAACTTCCTAGTTTTGGAATCATGAGGAAGACATTTTATGATTAATCACTCTATTCCACATGTAATCGCAGAGGCGAAATAATCCAGAGTTCATCTCATTATGCATGCACAAATTAACATATTTCATCATTGTTAAAACACAAACTCATAAGAAAATAGAATTGCTCTACTTTTTAATAAAAGGTGTAAGGATAATAGCCAAAAAGTAAAGAAGGAAGATATTTGTATCAGGAAAGCTCCACTGTGGATAGTTACTGCAAATGAATGCCAACTCAGCTCTCTGGAAGCCACACCTAGAAGAGAAACATTGAGTCCCATCATTTTCAGTATCTTCTACTGAGTGGGAAATAGAAGCTTATCAGGACAAAGCAGTCTTTTGTTGTGACGTATATATGTTTCTCTTTTAACAATGAACTTTTTTTTTTTTTTTTTTTTTTTTTTTTGAGATGGAGTCTTGCTGTCACCCAGGCTGGAGTACAATGGCGCAATCTCGGCTCACTGCAACCTCCACCTCCTGGGTTCAAGCATTTCTCATGTCTCAGCCTCCCAAGTAGCTGGGATTACAGGTGTGCACCACCACACCCCACTATTTTTCTATTTTTAGTAGAGATGGGGTTCCACCATGTTGGCCAGGCTGGTCTTTAACTCCTGGCCTCAAGTGATCTGCCCGCCTCAGCTTCCCAAAGTGCTGGAACTGCAGGCATGTACCACTGCACCTGGCCAACAGTGAACTCTTAAGAGGCATTTATCCTAAGTGTCTGCATGAAGTAGAATGGGTGACAGTCCATAAAAGTTGTAGAAAAACTTTTCAATCGTCAAGAAAATCAGCTAAGCTACCATGAGGTCTAGTCTTGTAAGGTTTTCAGTGGGCAGGCCGAGCAGTGGAGCCCACGTGTGAGTAACACTCGGCCAATAGGACTTGCTAGGGAAGGCAGAGTATAATTGCTGAGAGACCTTCCTCGTGCAGATCACCGGCCCTAGCCAGCGTTGTGTGTGGACAGCAAGGCTGTGCAGGCATTTTATGTTTATGTTTGGGCCTGCTCATGAAATGAAGTTATCCGAGAGTCTTGTTTTAAGGGAGTCTGTGGTATGTTGAAGGAAGCAGTTGTTCCAGAAGAAACATCTTGACGTAGACTTCTGTCTGTGTCAAGAGCCACATCCGATCCATGTGGATGTGCAGAAAAGGGGACTCAGGAAGGCTTTTTGGGAAGTAGTGTAGGATTTTCTCTCTTGAATTACAGCATGTACCCTAAAGCTTGAAAACATTTTCATGTGGAGATTCTGACAACTTTATCATGGCCCCTGAGGCATATTTGGGTGTTCCTGTGCCCCGCTTGGCTGTAATGATGAGTTAAATATGCATGTTTCTTTCTCCATGCCCTCAGATCACCAACTGTGGGGGCTGGTTGGTTGGAACTGTTTATTGTTATCCATCCAGGGTGGTAGGTCTCTGCCATAAATCACAATTCCACTGTTTCTTCTCAGCAGCAGTGGATCCTGTTTTTTGAGACCACTGCTGGAGTGACCAGCTGAAAGCAGGATGCCTGATTGCCATGGCAGGGAGGCATAACCCAGCTTCATCCTTGTGCCCTCAAGGATTTCCAAAGCCTCAGTCGGACTGCCTCACTGCCTCTGGAGCCATAGCTGGCATTTAAGGAATCTTAATAACAAATCTGGGCCAGGCCGGGCGTGGTGGCTCAAGCCTGTAATCCCAGCACTTTGGGAGGCCGAGACGGGCGGATCACGAGGTTAGGAGATCGAGACCATCCTGGCTAACACGGTGAAACCCCGTCTCTACTAAAAAAATACAAAAAAAACTAGCCGGGCGAGGTGGCGGACGCCTGTAGTCCCAGCTACTCGGGAGGCTGAGGCAGGAGAATGGCGTGAACCCGGGAGGCGGAGCTTGCAGTGAGCTGAGATCCGGCCACTGCACTCCAGCCTGGGCGACAGAGCGAGACTCCGTCTCAAAAAAAAAAAAAAAAAAACAAAAAAACAAACCTGGGCCAGGCGTGGTGGCTCACGCCTGTAATCCTGGCACTTTGGGAGGCTGAGGCGGGCGGATCACCTGAGGTCAAGAGTTCGAGACCAGCCTGACCAACATGGAGAAAGCCCGTCTCTATTAAAAATACAAAATTAGCCAGGCATGGTAACACATGCCTGTAATCCCAGCTACTCAGGAGGCTGAGGCAGGAGAATCACTTGAACCCGGGAGGCAGAGGTTCAGGTGAGCCAAGATCACACCATTGCACACACTCCAGCCTGGGTAACGAGAATGAAACTAAAAAAAAAAAAAAAAAATCTGCAGTTGATCATTTTATTTTTGCAAAAGTGACCATATCAACAGTCAGTCATAGAGGAATGCATAAAAACCGGAATGGCATTTGGTTGCATTTCTCCAGCCACCTCCACTCATTTGGCAATGCCTGAAATGTAAAGCCATATCAAATTTCTGTTGGTAAAGATATTGTGATCCGCTAGCAACGTCTGCCATGAGCGTGAACTCATGTGTCCCATGTTTTTAGACTGTAAGATCCTTGAGTTTGTTCATCCTAGATTCCCAGGGACTTTGTTCAATGCAAGGTGGTTAATAAGCGGCACAGGAATAGGGAAGGCTGTTGGATATTAGCTAAGTAAGATTTGGGGATTTTTAAAATGTGGGCTACAAAGTCTGGAGAAAAATGCCCTCAGGGTGCATGAGAATCTTTGACTCTGATTATTCTGTCTCTGAGATACTGTGGCTCAGATTAAAAGCACAGCCTTGGAAATAAAACAGATATGAGTCCAATGCCCAAGTCTACCACTTGCATGGCTTACTTAACCTTGGGCAGTGTTTTTGTTGTTGTTGTTTTCTTGTTTTTGCTTTTTTGAGATGTAGTCTCGCTCTTTCGCCCAGGCTGGAGTGCAGTGGCTATGATCTTGGCTCACTGCAACTGCCACCTCCCGAATTCAAGCAATTTTCCTGTCTCAGCCACCTGAGTAGCTGGGACTACAGGCACATGCCACCACACCTGGCTAATTTTTGTATTTTTAGTAGAGACTTGGTTTCACCATATTGGTCAGCCTGGTCTCAAACTCCTGACCTCAGATGATCCACCCGCCATGGCCTCCCAAAGTGCTGGGATTACAGGCATAAGCCACTGCACCCAGCGTTGGGCAGCGTTGTTGATGCCTCAAGTCTGTTTTTCCCTCTGTCAAGGATATAATACTTTCCCTGTTGGGTTCTTCTGAGGGTTGCCTGAGACTGCTTGGAAACCTTGAACATACAGGAACTACCAGAGGCACTATAGCCTTGAGAATTAAAACCATAATAACCCTCAAAGGTCCCACACAGCATCAGTACCCTGCAGCAAGACTGGTAGACCAGATCTTTGCATGCAATTCCTTTTCATGTTCTTTTTCAGAGAAGACAGAAAATCTCTGTGGAGTGCCACCTAAAGAGTTCTCTGCGTTGTGGAAAACACAGCTGTTGATCTTGTGAAATGGCAGGTTGTGTCAGCCGGAAACTGCTGACTAGTGCATTAGAGCTGAGGCTTGGCATGTGCTCTCCCTCGGTGCTAGTTAGTTGTCTTTGCAGACCTCCCAGCTCACCCTCACTGGCAGCCCTCTCAGCCCTAAGTGGGGTGTGAAAGAGAAAGGACTATCTTTTCAAAGGTTGCAGATTTCTGCTGTACCTTGGTAACTTGGTGTGAATTAAAGTGTGTAGCTTGATCTTCATGATATTCCCAGGTGTTCAAAACTGGGATGGCACCTAATTTCTCAAGCTGACCCTGCCCTGAAACCCAGTTGGAGATAAAACAGTGGCAGCTTGGATCTCCTGATAAGGAAAGCAAATGACAATAGCCATGTTGAAGGATTTCATTCCAGAACTCTGTCCCCCTGACTGCCACATCTCCTTCCTTCTCAGTGGCATTCTCTATATGATGGACGTGTTCAGTCACAACACGCCCTTGCTCTGGAAGTAAGAGCATGGTTCTAGTGATTTCTCTGAATACTGGGAGCCAAACTCTTTGTAGAGAAATGGAGCTTGGAATTCTCTTATTTCCAATATCACCCTGTTTCCAGATTGACTAAGTCCCAGGGTGCAGGCTGGAACATCTGGGGTGTGCAGAAAAGACCTGTGCAGAACATCCAGCCTCTCTTACAGAAGCACCAGCTCAGTCCTCTTATGGTCATATCACCTGCCACCTTCCCAGTGCAAACTTACAGGTTATACGAAGCTGACACAAAACAAGTAAAAGGTTACTGTGCATGTTGAAGAGTGAGGACATTGTGGATGCCAGAGATAGAGAATAGAGAGAACCCTGTGGACTCGCGGGAGGCTCTCTGCCTGAATTAGATATAAGGGAAGTGCCAGATCACATTCTGGTGGGGAATATATGCTCAGGGAAGGTCTGGTTTGTTAAAGCACTATCACAGAAGAGGGCCCCTAAAAGACAGTGCCCCCAGTCAGATGTATCAGCCAGGAAAGAGCCCCGAGGATGGGTGGACAGTCAGTAACCTGCAGCTCCATCTGCCTTCCCCGACCCAGGGCTTCCCACTTTCTCAGAACCCCAGTGTCTCATACCTGGCAGCCTGCTCCTTCTTCACTTCCAGAACTGTGGACTCGACTCTGATGTATGTGGAACCCCCATGTCTTGACACACTGGTACCCCAGCACCTCCAAATGTGCAGTGCCTGTGTGTACAGTGGGCACACCAGTATTGAGTCAGCTGTAGCACAGATGGGCATGTGGGTGCTGGAGGATGCTGGACTAAGAGTCCGACCCAGAAAATGAGTTAGAGTTTTTCTCTTAAATTTTCCATTCCCTCCACCCCTTACTCCCACTCTACCCCCTCATCATTTTATAAAACATATGTAACCACCACCTGTAAGATAGATTGGGCAGGCACAGTGGCTCACACGTGTAATCCTAGCACTTTGGGTGGCTGAGGCAGCCTCATTGCTCGAGCCCAGGAGTTCGAGACCAGCCTGAGCAACATGACAAAACCCAATGTCTACAAAAAATACAAAAATTAACTGAGTGTGGTGGCACACCTGTAGTCCCAGCTACTCAGGAGGCTGAGGTGAGAGGATCACTTGAGCCTGGGAGGTTGCAGCTGCAGTGAGCCAAGATCACACCACTGCACTCTAGCCTGGGCGACAGAATGAGGCCCTGTCTAAAAAAAAAAAAAAAATTCTCCCAGACACTCCATGTTTTACTAATAGGGTCTTCTCTGGGAGCTTCACAGGTAACAAAGTCAGTGTTTGCTAATTATAAAGCATAAATTGTTTATCCCAGTAAAGAATGTTAAAGACATGGTGCCAGGTCACTTGTCCCCAACATGCACCTGCCCCAGTATGGCCTCATTCATGGTGGACAATTGAAACTCTCAGGAATTCATCCCTGCCCAAAAGTAGCTAGCCTGCATGTCCCCTGTCATGCAGGAGGGAGGTATGTCCTGATAGTCATCAAACTGTATGCTTGAAACACAATGGCCTGCTGGAAATGGTGGCTCACACCTGCCTGTAATCCCAGCACTTTGGGAAGCCAAGGCAAGAGGAAGACCCTCATCTCTATGAAAAACTCAAAAATTATCTGGGCATGGTGGTGTGCACCTCTCATCCCAGCTACTTGGGAGCCTGAGGTGGGAGGATCTCTTGAGCCTAGGAATTTGAGGTGGCCATGAGCTATGATCACACCACTACACCCAGCCTGGATGACAGAGTGAAATCCTGTCTCAAAAAAAAAAAAAACAAAAAAAAAAAACACTAGCACTTTGGAAGGCCGAGGCTGGCAGATCATCTGAGGTCAGGAGTTCGAGACCAGCTTGGCCAAGATGGAAAAACCCCATCTCTACTAAAAATACAAAAAATAGTTGCAAGTGGTGGTGGGTGCTTACAATCCCAGCTACTCGGGAGGCTGAGGCAGGAGAATCTCTTGAACCCAGTGCAGGGCAGGGAGTGGGTGCGGAGGTTGCAGTGAACCGAGATCACACCACTGCACTCTAGCCTGGGTAAAAGTACAAAACTCCATCTCAAAAAATAATAAATAAATAAATAAATAAATAACACCACACAAACACAATGGCCCAAGGTAGAGCAGCTGGTCAGTGAACCTCGCGGGACATCCAGCTCCCAAAGAAAAAAGAAGTCACACAAAAGAGAATTCACCTTTTAAAATTCTGTAGAGGCCATGAACCCACTGAGACCACAGTCAGATTCTGAAAAAGGCAATGGCATATGCCATGGAGACCTCCAGACAGCAGGACAAGTTTTCAGCAGTCATAAAAACATCCATCAGTTTCCTGGAGCCAGTGTTAAGACCATTCAGAGAGATCTTGGCTGGGCAGGTTCCTTGGGCATTGCAGCACCCAGGTCCATGGAGTTCATAAAGGACTCTTCCAGCATGAGTGGGCACAGAAGATTCCCCAGGATGCAGGGACGTGACTGTCTGTCTGTTCAGCTTACTTACTGAGTGCCTGTCCTGTGCCAGGTACCGTTCAGTTACCAGGATGCAATGGTTATAGCTGACCCTTGAGAAATTAACAATTTAAGGTGGGGAGAGACACATAGATGGCTAATTGTAATTCAATATGGTGAGTACTTGTAACAGAGAATTGTTTTTAAAAATCCTACTGGCTCAAAAATCAGTGAAATATAATTTCTGCCCAAAGAGATGCCAGGGAAGAGTACGGAGAGGAGAAGGACCAGCAAGACTGAGTTAGGAAGGAAAGAATTAGAACTAGATTTGAATGTGGTCAAAGATAAAACATTTATTTCCAGGCCCCTTATATGAGGTGTGGTTTGAGCAGGAGCTTGAGATTAGAGTGGCAGGGCCCCCTCAGGCTACTGGGAGCATTTATTTCTCTTTGAAACATGAAGCCTCCAAGGAAGCCTGCGTGTGCTGTTTGGTAGATGCGTGACCGTGGAGCTGGGGAGGCCTCTGGTTTCCCTGCATCCAGCCTCACTGAGCGGTGTTCTCTGTCTCTGTTTCCCCAGCTCGGAGCCCAGTGTTTTCCCACTTATCATCTTCTCTCCAGGGCCTCTGGACCATCCGGGCATACAAAGCAGAAGAGAGGTGTCAGGAACTGTTTGATGCACACCAGGATTTACATTCAGGTCTGTCCATTTCTGGAAATGGTTTCAAAGGACAGGATCTACTGCTTTTTCTGTCTTAACTTCCCTGGTCCGATGAGCTTGTTGGCTGGCACGTCAGGGCCCAGCCCCACATCCTGCTTTTTTGCGCATCTTCCTCTCCCCCGCCGCCCATCCCCTTCTTCTGGGCTGGGACTCCTCTCGGAATCGCTGCTGCCGGTTTCTTCTTTGTGCCTCCTGACTGGCTTGCAGGGTCCTTCTCTCACCATGCATGGCCTGTGGCTCTGTCAGCAAATGTCTTCTGCAAAAGGCCACCTAGTAAATGTTTTAGGCATTGTGTGCCATTATTGTCTTTGTTGCAATTAACCACCTTTGCTGTTGTAGCACAAAAGCAGACGTCAATACATCAGCAAATGGCTGTGACTGTGTTTCAATAAAACTTTATTTACAAAAATAAGTGCTGGCTCACATGCTGTAGTTTGCTGACCCTTGCATCAGCGAAGATTTTTTCGATTTGGAAATTTCAGAATTTCCACCAAATCTACAAAACTTGGATCCATCATTCCAATCTTTATTTTATCTTGCTGATTAAATGGCACTTTAAAAACCACATGCTAAAAGGAAAAAAGAAGTAGCAAACAAACAACAAACAAAAAACCACATGCAAATCTTGTTAGTGAGGTCATTTTGATACAGTCCCTAAGCAATAGTGTGCGCGGGCCTTCTGGTAAGTATGGAAGGTGGGAGAAGTAAATTGGGACTACACTCTGCTATTGGAGAACTGAAACAGTCAATCATGTGCGTGGGTGGACTTCACGTGAGATGCACTTCACATAAGTACCTCTCAGCACTGCAAGAGATGTCCTTATGAGACTGTTTTTCTCAGTTCTTTATTAGGATCATATTCCTGGGTTTCATATTTGCATGCATCTTCACTCAAAGCCATCATATACCACTGTGTATGTGTATCGTATAGTGCCTGTATCACTTAGCTTTCTGGAATCTACAGGTTCCTTGGGTGTGCAACTTTGCTGCCCAACTCCATGTAAACATCTTCTGTAGCTCAGCTGAGCAAAACGCACTCTCGCATCCAATGCAGTTAATACGGTTCTACTTATTCATCATGCTTGTTACCGTTCTCAAATTCAGAGGCTTGGTTCTTGTTTTTGACAACATCCCGCTGGTTCGCCGTCCGTCTGGATGCCATCTGTGCCATGTTTGTCATCGTCGTTGCCTTTGGGTCCCTGATTCTGGCAAAAAGTAAGTACAGATGTGAATAACTATGTATGGTATGATTACAATTTATAGCTGTGTTTACAGTTATTAAATTACACTCTTGCCACCTCGTCTAATACTACATACTGTTTGGTCCTAATGAAGTGTATTTAAATCATTTACGGTGTGTCAGGTTGGATAGGATTCAGCAGTGTGACTCGTTTAAGGAGTCATTTGGGTCTTGAGGGGTTTCTTTTATCTTTCTTTGCATGGGTTGAGGTATGCGCAGTTGAGATTCTGAACGTTCCTGTTAGCATCTGGTAGTTGCGAAGAGAGAACCAATTTATTCTGAAGCATTTTGTCCAGCTTATGGTGTTAGCTTTCCAACTGCTTGTATCTGTTGTTTGTAGTTGCCTGGCGCATGAGGTTGAGAAAAATTCTCAGCAGGAAAGAGTATTATCTTCACTGCCACATGGGTGCCAGACAAGCATGGCATGAGTTCACCACCCCAGTAACAACGGTGCATTACAATACTTATTAATGGAACAAGGAGAGTAGTATTTTAGTCTCAAAAGCGTTGGCACTTACAACCTATTGCTTTGTTTTTAGTGGTTTCCAGCTGTGGTTGCATTGCACGTAGAAAGTGGAATAATGTAATGGGCTTTGAAACCATAATAATGAATGTCTGAATAATGACATTGTTTCTTGCATATATAATGCGGTTAATTAAATGTATGTCGATCCTGTTGGAATTCATAAAATCATCTAATAATTTTTCTGAATATACAGTGTTGTTTTCCCCATTGTCTCTTGATCTCAAGCAACAAATGGTAAAAGTATAGCTATAAATGTCATTATATGATAATTGTTTTGACATCATGAAGGGTTCCTCTTGCTAAGTGGCAGAAGGAGCCAGGCCTAGGTGTGAAGTGAGACTGACTTTATTCCCTTCTTCCTCCTTATGTAGCTCTGGATGCCGGGCAGGTGGGCTTGGCGCTGTCCTACGCCCTCACACTCATGGGGATGTTTCAGTGGTGTGTTCGACAAAGTGCCGAAGTTGAGAATATGGTAATATTCATCTTCACGTTCTTTTGCTTTTTCAAGTCTCCTTGCCATTAAAAGGTATAAAAGCCATTCTAATGTGAAATACTAAAACTGTAATTTTTACATCTTTGCTAACAGATTTTTTAAAGATCCATCCTCCATCTGTTTTAAGTTAATGTAAAATAAAATATATACATCTTTTTCTGAGTCTTATGGTTGCTATGTCAGCAGGTTTTATATTTATCACAAGCTTTTTCAGATGTAATAAATGTCTCTGTAGGAGGGAGGTTCAGAAATTCTAGAGAGGATATAAGCTAATTTCTTAGAAGCCTGTTTATTTTTGTTTCTTAATGGGTAATTCCTCATTCCTGGTAAAAGAAGATTTCAGGATTTTGAGGTTGTTTATATTTAATTAATGGGTCTCCTCCTCTCCCAGTTCCAGTGTTTACTCTCTTATGTGATGAACAGAAGGAAGGAAGGCCTGAGGTTTGCTGGTGTGCCTTCATGGCACAGAAAGCCACCTCTTGGAAGGTGTTAGTCAAAGGGTATTAGTTTATGGTGGTATAGGAGGCTTTAATCAATGTTTTAAATATTTGCACCTTCCCCTAAAGGGAGAAAAGCAATGAACTTAAAAATCTTTTCATTCTTCCCGTAGAGCAAAAGTTGAGTAATTATTGCAGTGAGGTTTCATGATCATCCAATTTAACCGATCTATATCAGGTGATCCTTCTATAGCAAAAGATTATTTAATGGGGGTTGGGGTAAGGGGGCAGAGTTTTGCTCTTCTCGCCCAGGCTGGACTGCAGTGGTGAGATCTCGGCTCACTGCAACCTCTGCCTCCCGGGTTCAAGTGATTCTCCTGCCTCAGCCTCCCGAGTAGCTGGGATTGCAGGCATGCATCACCACAGCCGACTAATTTTTATATTTTTAGTAGAAATGGGGTTTCACCATGTTGGCCAGGCTGGTCTCAAACTCCTTACCTTAGGTGATCCACCCACTTCGGCTTCCCAAAGTGCGGAGATTATAGGTGTGAACCACCGCGCCCAGCCAGCAAACTATTCTTGATTGGTGGCTGTGAGTATTCTTTTCCTTTACAAAATTTTCTTGCCTTTAATACAGATGTGAAAAGTGGATAAACAAAATCTAAGCATTCATTTCTCTCATTCTTTTAACCTGATGTTGAAGGAAGTGGTTGTAAGTGAAGGTGTTACAGAATGATGAACCAAATTTGTAAGTCATCAACATCCTCGTCTGTCTCCTGCTTCTCTCCTTAACCAACTATGTATGAAAGAAGAACATTTCATTGACAGTCTCTTAACATCCATAAATGACACCCTCCATTCCTAACCCCTGGGGATGTCATATTTCTTTCAGATGATCTCAGTAGAAAGAGTGATTGAATACACAGACCTTGAAAAAGAAGCACCTTGGGAATGTCAGAAACGCCCGCCACCGACCTGGCCCCATGAAGGAGTGATCATCTTTGACAATGTGAACTTCATGTACAGTCTAGATGGGCCTCTGGTACTGAAGCATCTGACAGCGCTCATTAAATCACGAGAAAAGGTTTGTTTAAAGCATCTTGCCTCTTCTCAATTTCAGAAGATTTAGTGCTTTGTGTGCTTGCTGTCTTCCTTGTGGATATGTGAAGGGGATTAGTGGTACATAGGTTAACCTGTCTTGGAAACTGACCATGGAATGTGGATACCAACATTCTTTCTTCATGCTATGAACTGCTTTATTGTGGTTGGTGGGCCCCGGGCCTCAGGGCTGGAGCTTAACGTGACCCAGGATACTCTGTTTGACACCTAATTACTCATGGGTTTTTCCTGGAAGTCAACTCTGGCTTTGTGTCACCAACACTCCCATGTCTAATTCTGTTGATTTTTACTTTGTTGCGTTTCTCAAGTCCTTCTCTTCCTCTCCATTGCTGCAGCTTCTGTTCCAGCCTTTCTCCTCCTCGGTCCTTTGGTCTTGTGTTAGTCTGTTTTCACGCTGCTGATAAAGGTATACCTGGGACTAGGCAATTTACAGAAGAAAGAGAGGTTTAATGGACTTAAAGTTCCACGTGGTTGGGGAGGCCTCAGAATCATGATGGCAGGCAAGGAGGAGCAAGTCACATCTTCTATGGATGGCAGTAAGAAAAGAGAGAGTTTGTGCAGGGAAACTTCCCCTTATAAAACCATCAGATCTCATGACACTTAGTCACTATCATGAGAACACCACGGGAAAGACCTGCCCCCATGATTCAGTTACCTCCCACTGGGTCCCTCCCACAACATGTGGGAATTTAAGATGAGATTTGGGTGGGGACACAGCCAAACCATATCAGGCCCTTTCGTTAGTCTTTCTTGCCTTCCTTTAACCTGTGTTTTGCTTTCCCTCCCCATCCCTCTCACTGCAAACTCTTTCTTTCTGAAACAGTTTGATCACAGATCTGATCCTTACATGGCCAGCTCCTGGCCTGGGTGAGCAGCTGCTGCAACCTTACTGAGCCCCAGGCCCACCCCGACAGGACCTGTGTGGCTCTCAGCCCCCAGGGAAGACGCAGATCCCATGACCCCATCAGTGCTCAGAAGTCAGACCCCCAAGCTGGAGGCAGTAAAGGCACCAGAGACTCACTCAAAGTCAGTGAAAGGAAAGCAAGGAGGGGCTTGGGAGGCTGTGTGGAGGTTTGTGAGCTCATTCTGCAGGCACCTAAGTCTACCAGCAATGTCCCTTTCACATGTGGCCTAGGGCCCTTGGCTAGGACTAGGACATTCTCTTGAAGGAACTAAACCAGAGCAAACAAGACAGGAGAATCTCTTCCCCTTCCCACCCCTTTCCTTACAACTCCCAATATGGACACACAGCCCTTGTCCTCAGGGTGCTGTCCTTCTCCCCAAGCACCTGTCTGCCTTGCTCCTAGTGTGCATCCTTTTTCAGTCACTTCAGACATCTCTGCCCCTTTGAAACTCTGTTCTCCACATCGTCCTATAGATTCTTTTTCTGATACAGAGTCTTGCTCTGTCACCCAGGCTGGAGTGCAATGTCACATTCCCGGCACACTGCGACCTCCGCCTCCCAGGTTCAAGCGATTCTCCTGCCTCAGTCTCCTCAGTAGCTGGGATTGCAGGTGTGCACCACGGCACCCAACTCATTTTTGTATTTTTAGTAGAGACCGGGTTTTGCCATGTTGGCCATGGCTGGTCTCGAACTCCTGAGCTAAAGTGATCAGCCACCTTAGCCTCCCAAATCATGCCTAGGATTACAGGCATGAGCCACCATGCCTGGCCAGATTCTTTAATATAACATTTGTGGTCCACCTGTGTTCATAACACCATTATTTGCAGTGAGCAGTAGGTGGAAGCAGCCCAAGTGTCCATTGACCGAGGAATGGAAAAACCAAATGTGATACACACACATAATGGAATATTATCCAGACTTAAAAAGGAGGTGATTCTGACACATGCTGTGACATGGATGAGCCCTGAGGACAGTATGCTAAGTGAACTAGGCCAGACACCTAAGGACGGTGCTGTAAGATTCCACTTACAAGTGGGTACCTGGAGTAGTCAGTCATGGAGACAGAAGGTAGGATGGTGGGTGGCAGGGTAGGGGAATAGGCGTTAGTGTTTAATGGGTATAGAGTTTCAGTTTTATAAGATAAACAGAGTTTTAGAGATGGATGATGGTGGTGGTTGCCCAACAACATGAATGTATTTAACATAATTGAACTGTACATTTTAAAGTGATTATAATAATCAATTTGATGTTATTTTACTACAATTTTAAAAGTACATAAAGTACTTTTGTGTATTTTACCACAATTTTTTTTTAAAGAAGATAGCACGATGGCATGATTTATAATTCCGAGTCAGCATCTCACAGTACCCTGAGTCTCTTAAATTCAGGGAGCATTTTATGTTCATCTCTGTGCCCCCAGAAAATGGCATGCTGCAGGGCACATGGTGTGTGCCTTTGAGAGTGAGGGATAGGCACGTATGAAGAAATCAGTAACAAAACACACACAACAGCTCCTCCAACAGCCCATTCTCTGGGTGTCAGTGTTAGATACTTTCAAAACTGCTCTTTTTCTTCTCAGCGCTTCCTACCACAGACCCATTTAATGGGCTATAGCCATAATTGAATGAATGATACCCTTGTGCCATGAAAAAGAAATGTACAGATTCATGCCCAGATAATACCCAGGGAAGCAGCAAAAGCTGATTCGTCATTATCTACCCAGCGACCTTGTGAGTGTGAAGAGGGTGGAGACCACTCTGCAGGCAGCAGCAGCTGTAGCTCTTGCTGAAGGCAGGTTTCTCACATTCTGTTCTGATGGTGCCAGGGGGATGTCTGCGTACTCTCAGACGATGTGTTTATCAGGTCCTACCTGATCAATATCATTCTGTTAGTTTGGCCACGTTGTAAATTTCCCTTGAAGCCATAAAATATGAATTATCTACAAACCTCTGTTGTACAAGTTAGAAAACAACCTATATCCCCACATTGATAGTGTTCCATCTTAAAACCATCCCAAATCATAGGATTACCTGAGATCTAAAATGTGGGAGGGTAAATTGAATTTGAAGACTGGATTATAGCTGCAACCACTTGGCTTTTGAGACAGAGTCTCGCTGTGTCATCCAGGCTGGAATGCAGCGGCGCAATCTCGGCTCACTCTGCCTCCCAGGTTCAAGCGATTCTCCTGCCTCAGCCTCCCGAGTAGCTGCAATTACAGGTGCCCGCTGCCACACCTGGCTAATTTTTGAATTTTTAGTAGAGATGGGGTTTCACCATGTTGGTCAGGCTGGTCTCGAACCCCTGACCTCAAGCAATCCACCTGCCTCCACCTCCCAAAGTGCTGGGATTACAGGCGTGAGCCACCGCGCCCAACCCCACTTGGCTTTTGATTTGTGTCCTGGTTCACTCACAGTGTCACCTTTAGCTTCATTTGTGTATTCAGAGACGGCATTCAGGCAACATCATGGTGAGTTGGTTCCACTTTGCCTGTGTATGTTCAGGGTGTGTCTCCTCCACACCTGCGTGCGGCCCCAGGATCGCAGGCAGTCCCTTTGCTGTTGGAGCTGATGGAGAGGGGCATTGTTTCCGGCGGGGATGTAGGAATGTGTCCACACAGCAGAAACAGGGCTTCATTCTCTTTCAATTGCTTCATCTGCTCAGATTTCCTGGACATTATAATAAATAGGCAAAAGTAATAGGTGCTAAGTAGGTTTCTAATTCATGGAAGAAATAGCGAGTAAAAAAGAAAGCACTAAAATGAGGTATCTACCACGCTAAGCTTCCTGGTTACACTCCAAACACTGGATGCATTTTTCATTTAGATGATTTTGTGGTTGATTTAATCATTTTAGAGAGTACTGGGCCATTTTAAAGCATTTTTCATCTTTAGAGGTAGATTGATTTTGGTTTGTTATTTTTTTTTCCCCTTGCTCAGAGCTATTACTTGGATAATACATTTTTACAGATGTGTACTAGACCTTGCTATAATGTGCAAAATATTAGTTTCTTATATTCTCTCCTTTTTTACATTAATGTTTGCTGAGAAACCCCTCCTCTCACAGCCAGATTGTCCCACTTCCCCTGCCTACTTGCTCATCTCAGGGGCCGGGATCAGCATCACCTGCCTCTGCTGGAAACATGTTAGAAATGCAGACGCTCAGGCCCACCCCACCCTTTTGATTAAAATTGCATTGGGACAAGAACCACCACCCCCACTCCTGCCCCTGCAGTAAAGCCATCACTCTCCGCTAAACAATTTTTGATGACTAATAATCTGTGATTTCCAAGAAACTTCCTTTGACAACTTGAAGTTGAGCTCATGGATTTCCCCAGCCCCTCTTATGACTAAACATGAGACACTGGATAGTCCTGGGCCAAGTGCCACCCGACAGGTTTTTTGTTTTCTGTTTTTGTTTTTGTTTTACTTTTATATTCTGTAAATTATGAATTTACATTACAATTTAATCCTGTGATTCCACATTTATGCATTCATTTGCACCTTTCCAGTCATCTCTGTCTTCTATCACAGTTTTCATCCGCCGTACAGCCTTCCCTGAATAGCAGTCTCTGTCCTCATACCAGCTCAGCACAGCCATGTGTTTGAGTTCCCTTCACTACTGATGGGATCAAAAGGAGTCTCACTGCCCCAGACAGTACACTAGGTCTGTCTGGCCTGTTTCCCAGTTGCCCCATGTCCAACGTAGCTGCAGGCTTTTCTCCCAGCCTCTTCTGTGGGTGCCAGTTCTTCCTGTCAACAGCTGTAATCCACCCTAACACAGGTACCGTCTTGGCTCAAAGTAGTCATCTTCTTGTCCCAGCCACCTTTTTATACTCATCCCTGTCCACAGCATGCATTAAATGTGTGACAGTAGGACCAGTGTGGCAGGCCAGTGCCTTTAAATACAACCACACTTCTCCCTGCCGTATCCCTTCTAGCTACACCAAGGGAATACAGAGCCAGGCTATCCAAGTGATTGGGAGGCCATCAACAGAATGGGCAAGAGGCAGGCAGACCTGGGTTTCAGTCCCATTCCGTCACTTAGGGGCTCAGTTATTTCAGATGGTTTAATCAATCTTACTAAGTCTCTATTTTTCTCTTTTGCAAAATCCAAGTGATAGGGCCTAACCATTAGAATTGTATACTTAAGCAAGATAAGAGGTGTAAAACACCCAGCTTACTGTATACCTGAACAGTATGGCAACAGATTTCCCATAAGTGTTTCAAGCCTGAGTTAAATGCTCAACTCTCTGGGGGACTTCTGTGTTTTGCAGGACACCACGGGTGATACAAATAATACAGAGCTAATTCTAATATAGGTCCTGCCCACAGCACATACCGCCTAGTAGAGGAAACAAAGGAGCATATAAATGGCTGCTCTGTAAGGCAGAAGGAGTTCACAGATTTTATGGCTGTTTAGAAAAGGCGTTACGACAGCCATTAAGTGTGGGAGAAATCCACATGGGGACAGGTGGAGGATTTTAATGCAATTATGCATTTGAAACAGACTTTGGAAGGTGGTTAGAATTTCAGCAGGTCGAAATTCATGTGAAAGGCACAATGGCATATGCCAAGGCTCGATGCCGTGATTCGATGTGAATGAAGAATTAGGCACCTCTGAGTGTACAGGGGCATGAACTACCAGGTGAATAACACACATGTGCACACTTAGTCCTCACAGCCACCCCGCCAACTCAAGCCAGCTCATGGCGCTAAGGATGGAAAGGTTAGTTGGGACCGTTTTGTAGAGGAGCTTTCCCAGTGTGGAGTGCCAGGCAGAGAGCCGTACTTCGGAAGTTTAATCTGAGAATTGAGTGCACGGGAAGACGCTACAGGCCCGAAGCCAATTGATTTTATGTACTACTGGCAAGATGTGATAGGGCAAGTGATTCCACTTTGCAGAATCAAACTAATGTTGACTAAAACAAAGTTGTAACACCCTGCTTAGTGAATTTGCAGGGATACAGGTGGGAGTAGAAATTGGTATCATATTTCTGGAGGCTAGTTTGGCATCACTTAACAGCCTCCTTTGAAAATGTTCATACCTGTTCCTCAGCAATTCCACATCTAAGAATTTATTTTAAGAAACTAATTAAGGTTGTTTGCAAAGATGTAGCTTCAAGCATATTTAACATGGTATTATTTACAATAGCGAAATATTGGAGCCTAAACATCCACAAATAGGGGATTTGTTGAATAAATAATCATATACTGTAATACATAGCTACTGAAGTAAGTACTTTTATTAAATAATAAATGAAAATAGATTACAATAATCTGTTCATATTCTCATTTTGCCTAAATATATGAGATTATATCTTTAGGAATGTAGATAACTCACACTCAAGTTCAGAAAGAAAAGGTATTAACATGTGACAAGGATTCTGTTAGATTGCTGGGGTTGTGGCTAGCATTTATTTATTTTTCAAATTCACTTGCACTGATTATAACTAGCAAAAGCATTTTTGTTTTTCAGATGTTAATGCAGCCTTGCACTCAACTAATGTTGCAGAAATTAAAATGAGGGTATTGAGTCAAGAAACAGAACAAGTAATATTTTTAGTGCTTGGAGTTGGGGAAAGCTGGGAGGTGCATGTTTTGAGCCTGTGAACTTGGGGAAGAATTTATTGGATTAAAATGGAGGAGTCAGAAGCAGCAGCTGTTTTGAGGGGGGTGTTGGGTATTGATCATGTTGAGTTTCATATGTGAAGAGAGACCCACGTACAAATGTCTAATGTTTGCCCAAAGAGATCACTCTTGGCCCAGTTGGGAAAATAAAAAGGGTCAATTGCAAAGCAATTAAAATAAGACTAAGTGTCTTTTTGGTGTTATAAATGTAAACTTACTGATATTAGTGATATTCTCCATAGGATTTGGTAAAACCCATTGGTGACTTGTGAAAGACTTGGGACTGTAATTTTGATGACTTTGAAAAGAGAAATAACCAGAGCCAGGTTTTCTTTGGTTGCCTTTTGCTGATTATATCCTCACCTGAGTGTGGAGTGCCTAGTCTTATGGTTGTAGGCAGCCCTCAGTGTCCCTACCTTTAAGGAGTCCATCCTGGCCATCTACCAATAATAGCCTACAAATGTCCAGGTTTGCACAGATGGATCAGTTTCCCATAGAGCTGATAATGTGAGTGTCCACACATTCTCACAAACACAGCATTTGTCTGTGTCTAGGTATGTGCTGATTTACTCAGAAACACATGAGCCACACACACTGTATGTATGTGTGTGTGTGTATGTGTGTGTGTGTGTGTTTGTGTGTGTGTGACAGAGACAAAATATAGTCAGGTATTTAATATTTGGAAGTTTCTCTACCAAAGACTATGTCATCTTAAATGATAGAACTCTGGAAAAATGAATACTCGTTTATGTCACTTCTGACACCTCTGTCTTGAATTAATATCCCTGTGAAATTAATATCCCTGTGAAATTATCTCAGAAATTCAAATTGGTGTATATATATATATATATACACACACACACACACACACCCCCAGATGTACCTATGTGCAGAAAATGGGCCACCTATAAAGTATAAACTAGGATTTACCATAAGGTAGAATATGACTCCAAAGGTAATACAATTAGCTAAAGCCACTTTTTAAACATTTACATTTTTATATTTTGTACATGTATCTCTTTAAAGATAAAATTCCTTGTGGAAATGTCATTATTGACTTTACAGATATGGAAGTGTTCAAATGAGGTAATATGTAACATTCCCAACACATACCCAGTGCCCAGTAAAGTTCTGCAGTGAGTTTTAAAATTTATTAAATAATCGACAAATCATTGAAGGCATCTTTTATGTCCTTCGTTGACTCCAGATTCCTAAATAAGGAGGATGTCATTTCTTGGGAAGTTCCCACCAGGAAATTTGCAGGTGGGCAAGGTCCTTGGCACAGAGGCCAGTTTCTGCATACAGATTTATATGCACACATGTGAAAGCCAGTTTTTACAATATAGAGGTATTGCCCCCACCTTTTTTCCTGCATTTTATTGATTCTTTGATCGTATTGGCCGTGCACTTCATTTCGCTCTGTCTCGGCTTTAATAGAGGAGTGATACTTGACACAAATGTTTCTCAAGGGACAATTGTAAGTATTAATTAGTTTGTAGAATGCCTTTTGAACTGTGCAGATGAAAGGCCTTACGTAAACGGCAAATGTTATTTGTGTTGTTGATCTCATTATGTGTGTTTTGGCTGCTAGTGTCTTTTAAGACACTGCAATCTTTACTTCAGAATTTTAAAACATTTCCTTTTGAGACAAAATATGGTCAGATATTTAATATTTGGAAGTTTCTCTACCAAAGAATATGTTATCTTAAATAATAGAACTCTGGAAGAATGAATACTCGTTTATGTCACTTCTGACACCTTTGTCTTGAATTAATATCCCTGTGAAATTATCAGAAATTCACATTACTCAGATCCTGCCAGTAAAGCTAATTTAAAAGTTGCCTTTTCATGGGCCACTTAGGAGACTGTTGACTTTTCAATGCCAGTAAAAGAATTCGGTTATTTTTAACTCTTATTTAGAGCAGTGGATCTCAACCAGGGGCAGTTTTGCCCCAGAGGACATTTGTCAGTGACATTTTCGGTGGTATCATTCTGGGAGTGTGCTCCTGGCATCTATGCAGTAGGGCCCAGGGATACTAGCAAACCTCCCACAATGCCTGGGGCAGCCCCCAAAATGAAGACGTATCCAGCTCAGAAGGTCATCAGTGCTGATGTTGGGAAAGTCTTAGACTACTCTCAATATAGAATGTCCTTAATTCTTCTTCAAAAACCGAAAGTTTTCTCCTAGTTTTGCTGCATCTTGTGATTTTTTTTTTTTTTTAATCCTGCCTCCTGGATCTCTCTGTAGGTTGGCATTGTGGGAAGAACTGGAGCTGGAAAAAGTTCCCTCATCTCAGCCCTTTTTAGACTGTCAGAACCCGAAGGTAAAATTTGGATTGATAAGATCTTGACAACTGAAATTGGACTTCACGATTTAAGGAAGAAAATGTCAATCATACCTCAGGTATGCAAGTCATAGCGTCCTTACCTGCCCCTTTTATAAGAGCTACTATGTTTAATTGCTTTTACTTTTATTGCTTTTTTTTAATTGGATGAAAGGATTGTTTTTTTTTTTCACCCAATAGAGCATGTTTTTATGAGCAGATATTTTCAACAGGTATTTTCATTTGATATCTGGCTTCGTTTGTGTGTGTGTGTGTGTGTGTGTGTGTGTGTGTGTGTGTGTGTGTGTGTGAATAACTTACCCAGATAGGTTTCTATACTAAGATGCCACAGTTTTATCCACTGATAACCATAAAGAACAAAATGATGCATGGTTTGTTTAGCACTGGGGAGGTTTCTATAGGGAGATGTGGATTTTAAATGTCTTAA
Source organism: Macaca mulatta (assembly GCF_049350105.2). Lineage (NCBI taxonomy): Eukaryota > Metazoa > Chordata > Mammalia > Primates > Cercopithecidae > Macaca > Macaca mulatta. Next base: position 89,796,480 of record NC_133422.1, on the reverse strand, counting down.
TGTTGGAATTTTGCTGTAGGAACTAAAGCTACCTTCTCAAAGGTGATTACCTCCATGAAGGGCTTTCTGTGAAACTGTGGGCTGTGAGAATTAAAAAACTTATAGTTGCTTTGCGATGACTTTTAGAATCTAGCTCTTGGTGAATGATTTTAACCAGTAAGTTGTTGCAGACTAGCAAGGAAGAACATGAGAGAAGGAATTCCATCTCTCTACACTTCATCTTCGTCTTTCTTACGATCACTGTTGTAAGAGTGCGTGGTGTTCTTCACACAGACCCAGTGAGTGTTTGCTCCGATGGTGGAGGGTTAAATTGGCCATCCCTTTCTGGACTCTGATTCTATTTTCTTTTCTTCTCCTTTGTAGAAGTGTGACTCTCAAGGAGTGTTCTAGAGATTGGATTCTTTGTACAATAAGAGCTCCTGTCATTGCTTTGGTTCATATGTAACATAAATTCAGAAAGTATTCATTGAGTAATTACTACTCTCCAGGTGTATAGGCATGAGCAACATAGACCTTGTCCAAGCCGGCATGGGGTCTGCAGCTGTGGGACCTCGTGGCTCCCATCGGGCCTCACAGTTCCATCCTGTCCTTCACTTTAACATTTCCGCATATTCAGCTCCACACATGACTGGGTTGTTTTTTTTTCTTTTAATGTGGTTTTTTTTTTTTTTTTTTTAACACTCTGTAGTCATTGGGGGGAGCTGAGGAGCACACACACACACACACACACACACACACACATACATTCTGGAGAAGAGAAACACAGAGGAGACAAGAGTAAAACCCAGGCAGAAATGAACTTTCTGGGCATGTGGAAATAACTCTTCAATGCCCATTGATTAGGAAGCATAGAGAACATGCCACTGGAAGGGAAGGAGAATGTGATTTTTATCTTAGACCAACTACAGTTATGGCTATCCTAGCACTGACCTCTAAAACAATTGGAATTACTCTTAAGTAATTTTGAGGATGTGAAGAAATTGGAGCCCTGTGCACCGTTGGTGGGAATGTAAAATGGTGCAGCCACTTTGGAAAACAGTATAGAGTTCCCCAAAAATGAGAGCTAACGTGATCCAGCAGTTCCACTTCCAGAAAGAGTTGAAAGCAGGATTTCAGAGTTTCGTACATCCACGATCATCATGGTACCCAAAAGGTGGAAATAGTTCAAGTGTCCGTCACCAGATGAGTGGATGAACAAAACGTGGTCCATCCATACAATGGGGAATTATTCAGCTTTAAAATGGAAGAAAATCCTGACAGTCTATAATGCAGATATACCCTAAAGACATTATGCTAAGTGAAATAAGCCAGTCACAAAAGGACAGACACTAGATGGTTCCCCTAATATGAGGTACCTAGACTAGTCAAATTCACAGAGACACAGAGTAGAAGGGTGGCCACCAGGGGCTGAGGGAAGGTGGGGGATGAGGAGTTACAGTATTTCACAAAGGACTTCGGTTTTGTCAGATGAAAGGCATCTTGTGAATGGATGGTGGTGATGGCTACAAAACAATGTGAATGTCTTTAAGATCACTGAAATGTTTACTTTGAAACGGCAAAAGCGATACATTTTATGCTATGTGTATTTTACCACAATTTTTATTTTTAATTTAAAGAAGAAAAAGTATCCCTTTCAGGATAAAATGGGAAGAAATGTGTAGCACGTTAGATTCCCTCTGGCTGTTAGAAGCATGACTTCCTGCTTACAGTAGAAAATGAGAGTATAAATTCTCAAGTTTTATATTTTGGTTATGCCCATCTCAAAAATGGGCCAAATGAGGTTTTCTCAGCAGAGATAATGCGCATGTCTGTAAAGTACTTTTATATCCTTGGATGAAAGGTTCTAGGAACGTGCCCTGCATTACTTTGAATGCTTCTTAATAAGAAATAGTTGTGTGCTTGTGTACATAAAAGAACTCTAAATAAAGAAGTAACATTAGATGATTCTTGGCTCTGCCAGTAACGTTTTGGAAGCACATCTGAGCAAAGACTAAATATACCTTGACATCACCAGGTTTTGGTTCAGTTCCATAAGTTTCCACCCTACTTTTGAGCAAATGCTCTATGTATGTAGTCCGGAAAGCATGCTTACAAAACACTGCTAAGCTTTGTATCCATGTAGATCCTGATCTCCAAGCATTGTAAACATAGAAGCTTTCTTTTTTAACTTTGTATGGCTTTGTCTGCAAGGCTCAATGTTGGTTGAAAAAAAGTAACATGGTCTAGAGCCACTGTGCAATGCTTAATACCACCCAGGAAATCATTCAGCAGACTACCTGGGATAGAATCTTTCAGAGCATCTTCTAAGCGTCAGCACGACCCACATTTTTATTCCAGCACTGCCTGATACAAGTGTGACCTCAATGAAGTCACTTAGCCTCCAAGCTTCAGTTTCCTCATCCTTAAACCAAGCCTAGTAATTACTAACTCACAGATTTGCTGTGAAGATTTTACTGGATGAGAACATGTTTGTGGTCCTACTCTGGGTTCTGAGGAATGCTCAATAAATAGTAACTATTTCTAATTAAGGATTGGGGTAGAGGCCTTTAGGGTATTATTGCTACTCACTATTCTAGAAGGACTTGGCTCATTAACTTCTGTTTCTATTTTTGTGATCCTTGGTGAATTCCTTTAACCAAATTGTTTATGTAAATTTAAATAATGAAGCAGCAACAAACAAAAAATGCACAATAAAAACCTAAGAGAGAAATCTAATGTTTTTTTCACAAGGAACAAAAGGTGAGGCTATTGCTTTGTTTTCTGGCTTTCCCCCACCCCGGTCTTAGCGGCATTCCTGACCACTGTCAGTACCCCACTAATGCTTTGCATTTCCTGAGCAGGCAACTGACACTGGTTCTCAGCCCTGCGTGAGAACAGGGGCTTGTCCCTCTTAGATCCAGTGCTTTAGTGATAGTTGCGTGCAGACAAGTTACACAGGTAGTGAGAATTCCTAACATTTGCGGAATCCGTAACATGGTTAGCTTCTTTCCTTGCCATCTCCCACTTCGTCCTCACAGCAATTCTGTGTCATCCTCATTTGACATATTTTCAAACAGGCACAGAGAGCTTAACGCACTTAACTAAAAGTAAACAGCAGAGCCAGGATTCAAATGGAATTTACGGCAAATCCCATATGCCAGATCCTGAGTTCCTGAACCCTCTCCTAGGGACTTTAAACCCACGTTGGCCGGCGCAATCCCTGATTGGAACTCTGCTTTGCAGCATGATTTAGTGTGGGCTTGTGCAGGTGCACACACATGCACAGAAACAAAAGTCTCACAAATATTACTCCATGCTTCTACGCCCTGATATTTTCTATTATATCCATTCTATTCTGGTTCATCTAAAAGACATAATGATGGTCACGAGCCACAAAAGTGATTTCATGATCCATTGGTTGCACCTGCTGTTTGAAGAACAGCACACCTCACTGTCCTGCCCTGCTTGGCCAGGCTCTTGCTGCCTGGCAGCACCATGCAAGGAGCCTCATGACATGGTGATTGTCACCGCAGCCCTGTGGGGTGTATCAAGTTAGCCCCATTCTCCAGGAAGGAAACTGAGGCTCGGGGAGATTCATAACTTACCTGGAGATGAATAGTTAATAAGTAGTAGAATCAGAACTCAGAATTATCCAACTCAATTTTTTTTTCAGTAGATGTTTGTTGGACAGCATGATTTCTCATCAAACATTTTACTCATTCTTTTTCTTTTCTTTTTTTTTTTTTTTTAAGACAGAGTCTCACTCTGTTGCCAGGCTGGACTGCAGTGGCGCCATGTCAGCTCACTGCAATCTCTGCCTCCTGGGTTCAAGTGATTCTCCTGCCTCTGCCTCCCGAGTAGCCAGGATTACAGGTGCGTGCCACCACACCCAGCTCATCTTTGCATTTTTAGTAGAGACGGAGTTTCACCGCATTGGCCAGGATGGTCTTGATCTCCTGACCTTGTGATCTGCCTGCCTTGGCCTCCCAAAGTGCTCATTGTTTTTCTGTCTACCCAACTTAAACAAGGTCCCCAGAAACCATAACCAAAGAGAGCAAATATGCAGCAAAGTCAAAAGGTATCTTTTCTTTGAACTTTGTCATTTGGACAGTTAGGTCATTTTGAAAGACTAAATTGTTTGTGATTTATTTATTTTTTTATTTTTTCCAAAACCTTAAGTGACACTAAGCACTAAAAGAAAATCCTTTTGGAAACAGGGTGTATTCACTTATGTGTCATGGGCTAATGAGCGTCAGAAGATCCTCTAAGCCTTACCTTGTGGGAGCTCAGAGCCCTTTGTCTTTCAAGGCCTCACTGGCTGCAGAGGGTGGAGAAGGCCGGAGACTTGAGGTTACATGAAGGTTACTGGTCTGCAGTGCAGAAAGCATACGCCCCTCATCCTAAAAAATGAGTGGAAAGCCAAATGGCTTGTGTCGCCACACCCTGATGTAGGGAATCTAGGAAGTTTGGAGCAAACACAGCAAAAGCAGAACCAAGTGCTGTTTCTTTGAATGGCCATGTTTAGGCGAGTCTGGCCTGCATGGCTTCCTGGGTTGTGTGGAGCACGAATTTCTGTGTTCTCTCTCTTCCTGGCTTATCCCTTTCATTTATGGCTCAGGGTCCTCTGTCACTCTTGACCACACCATGAGCAACTCAAATTCGTGGTTAGGAGTAAGCAGCAAGGACCTGGGAAAGAACAGAAATGATGACATACACAGTCGGGGGCCAGTCCTGGAGTCACTTTAAGAAACAAATACTGCGCTGGGTGTGGTGGCTCACGCCTGTAATCCCACCACTTTGGGAGGCCGAGGCGGGTGGATCATGAGGTCAAGAGATCGACACCATGATGGCCAACATGGTGAAACCCTGTCTCTACTAAAAATACAAAAATTAGCTGGGCGTGGTGGTGCATGCCTGTAGTCCCAGCTACTTGGGAGGCTGAGGCAGGAGAATTGCTTGAACCTGGGAGGCAGAGGTTGCCGTGAGCCGAGATTGCACTACTGCACTCCAGCCTGGTGACAGAGGGAGACTCTGTCTCACAAAAAAAAAAAAAAAAATACCGAATTCTTAAGAAAGTACCCCTCAATTTGTATTTAAAATTTCAGGAAGAAGCAAACAGTGAAAGTAATTCCTAAATAACTACCCTAAACAGAATAGTTAGCTGAAATGGATGCTTCCTTTGTGTTCAGGACACAAGGTAGTTAATTGCCCTTCCCAAAGAGAGCACCAAGGTGATACTATAACTCAGACAAGAGTTTGCTTAACTGAAGGATCTGGAAAAATGGATTTCAAAACTTTTTTTTGGATGGATTATTTACTCCTAGAGCCCTCCAATCCTATGGACACAAATAAATGTTTTCAACTAAAGAGTAACTTAATGCAAATTGAACATTTATGATAGCACCCTAAGGGCTGGCGTACATCAACAGGTATAATCTTTGTTAGCATTAAACAGATTCATTTTTCATATTTGTTGGACTTTTTTGTTTTTCTATCAAAGCAAAAGCTAGGTACTTTTAAAGCAGCCCACTGCTCAGACTTCTGCTATCTTGGTATTTCTACTCCCTGAATTTTCTTCAGTCGGTTGAAAAGGTTAACCAGAGTGTCTCTTTAAGACTTCCTTTTTATTACCTGATTTTCTTTCCTTTTTTTTTTTTCTTAAGTTCTTTTTGAGAACAAAACTCAAAGGGAAAAGAGGTAGGTATGCAGTTACTAGTAAAGAAATACAATTGGATTCTGGCCTAATGCAGTCGGTTTTTTGTTTCTGCACACTGAAGTCTTCATTAAGGCCATGGAACTGCTCCCTGGAGCTGGTGACCTTTTTGTATGTAAAGAAGACTTTACACGACTTAAATTCTTTTTCCTTTGTTGGCGAACAATGTTCTTTTCTTCTGAAAATGGATGATGATCAGTTCATTCAGAGGCTACAGGGTTTTTTTAAAAAAGAAGGGAAACCAAGATTTGAAGTGACTTCAGGTGATTCCCTCATTCTTGGCACAGGGAGATGAGCTGCCCTTAATCAAGGTCTTCAGGATTTGAAATGTGCACGTAGCTCTGAGGACACCAGGCAGCAGCAGTCGTGGCTAGCTACTGTGCAGTGTATATTTTAAGAGAGGGAAGTTTCCTGTTTGGGACAAGATAAGGGAAAGTATTGTGCTTTGTCCTGCTGGTTTGTAACTCCCTATGCGATTTTTGCCTTGGTCCCAGGTCGTTTTAAGTGTCTGAACGTTGGTGGATAGAGTTTCTTCTTGAGATAATGAGAGGCTTGTCTTCCAGAAGTTTATACGAAAGCTCTAGGAAGACTGTAGTTTTCAGTCTTGCAGTCCTGCTGAGGGATTATCAATTTACTGCACTAAATGCTTTGATTCAGAGTGGTCATTTTTAGGTCACATGGTGGGTTTCTTTTGCTGCTGTTGTTGTTGTTTTGAGACAGAGTCTTGCTCTGTCGCCCAGGCTGCAGTGCAGTGGCGCTATTTCGCTCACTGCAACCTCCGCCTCCTGAGTTCAAGTGATTCTCCTGTCTCAGCCTCCCAAGTAGCTGGAATTACAGGCGTGCCCCACCCCGCCTGGCTAATTTTTGTATTTTTAGTAAAGACGGGATTTCACCATGTTGGCCAGGCTGGTCTTGAACTCCTGACCGCCAGTGAACCACTTGCCTTGGCCTCCCTAAGTGCTGGGATTATAGGCATGAGCCACTGCACCCAGCCTGATAACATGTTTAATATCAACTTGTCTTATGTGAGTAATGAGGACAAAATTAGTACTCAGTTTGGCACAAAGAGTTTTTAAAAGTACGACCTTTAAACCCTAATGAAAAACAGGTTTGGGCTGGGCATGGTGGCTCACACCTGTAATCCCAGCACTTTGGGAGGCCGAGGCAGGCAGATCACAAGGTCAGGGGTTCAAGTCCAGCCTGAACAACGTGGTGAAACCCCACCTTTACTAAAAATACAAAAATTAGCTGGGCATGGTGGCACGTGCCTGTAATCCCAGCTACTTGGGAGGCTGAGGCAGGAGAATTGCTTGAACCTGGGAGTCGGAGGTTGCAGTGAGCTGAGATCGTGCCACTGCACTCCAGCTTGGGTGACAGAGTCAGACTCCATCTCAAAAAAAAAAAAAAGAAAAAACAGGTTTGATCTAGTGTTTCATTTAAAATAATACGTTGAACAGAGCATTGGTTTTGCTAACTATGGAGGTTAAAATAAAACTCGTATTAAATGACATTTTAAAATATATACCATCAAAAATATGTACTTGGGCTAATAAATCTTTTATATTTTACATGAAGATTGTATGTCTACCATAAATCTCTACTCTGAAATGTTCTGCCTGCAAACATTTTTACAACACTTATTTATAAGATTAGTTTACTAACTTCATTACATGGAGGAGGGTACTTTAAATAATAATATCTATCAGAAATGATAATTAATTTGACTCTTATCTGCTCTTGCAGTATGTGACTACTGTGAGCACTTTTATTACCTTTTGAAGATAATATAATTGTTTCTTATTTGGCAAGTGGATGAAAGCAGAATTAGAAACCAAAATGAACACCATGTATAAAACACATTGGCATATTAAAACAGACATTGTTAACAAATTACCTGCTGGCTTTAAAGAAAAATATAGGTTCAGTCAGTTAATGTTTTATTAAATCATTCTCATTCAACAAGTTTTGATTGAAATTTTACTCATTATGAAAAATATATTTGGCATGTCATAACAAAGAAAAATATTCTTATTTACTAAACTGTTTTCTTCTGTGTAATGCTGCTAACTAAACATAAATAATTGCTTAATATTTTCTTTTAAATTGATAGTATGGATTTAAGCAGGAACCTCTATGGCAGTGGGAAATGCTTAAACTTAAATTTTGGCTTTTTTAACCAAAAAAAAAAAAAAAAAAAAGCCAAAAATGATGGTTGGTGATCATTAGCAGAGCTTCCATAGGTCCTGCAGAATATCTGAGGTCAGGGTTTAGAGCTCAGCCTAAAGCAGCTGCAGACATTGTTGGCTCAAATTGAGCAACTCAGGGTCCTGTGAAGAATCATGCTTTAATCCTTCCCCCTGGTCTTTCGAGGGATTCATCCATTTAAAGGGGTTTCCCTCCTAAAGGGAAGAAAGTAAGGAAGGGACAGGCAAGGGGCCCTGGATTATGGAAGACAGGATGATTGGACTTGAATTTTACACTCACATGCCTGTTCTTTTGAGCCACCAAAACCGCTATTCCGAAACGGGCTAATACCATGAGCCCTTCCATCACTCAACAGAGGCAGAATAATCAGTCTTTAAATGCAAAGAAATGTGTTCATAAATTAGCTTCGGTATCATCTCTCTAGAACATACTGTGAAAACCTAGGCGGACACTCAGTCAAATCCTAGGCCTGGTAAAAGCGGAGGATTTTTCTCTAGGAGAGGAACCTGAAGGAAAAAATGTTCAGGTAACATAGGCTGTCATAGACAAGGTAATGGACTTGTTTAATATAAGCAAAGAGCTGCGTCTTACAGCTCTAAATGGGCTGAAAGCCCATTTCTTAACCCATTCCCCTCTTAGCCCCCTTATCTCCTCAAACACACGTCCTCAAAGAGTCTCTGGGTTTTGGCCGCTGAACGGAATCATGCCCTCAGTTTAGGGCCTTGTGGGGAAAAGGAGGAGCATCAAAGAGAGAGAGGAAGGAGTTGCAGCCACACCTCTCCTGGCCACATTGTTTCTGAATACCTCATTTAAACAACGGAAGGAGGAGAAATTACCTAGTTAGTTGGAATCTTAGAGTTGATAATTACAGAGAGTAAGTCAAGTTTTTATCTTTTAATCTGAAATAACCAGAATGATGGTTATTCCCCTCACAAGAAATTCTCACCCTTGTGTAGATGGTGGTTCAGGTTTTGGTCTTCAGTTGGGTACTTTTAAGACAGGCCTTACATATGACTCTTGGAATTTTTCAGTTCCATCTGGTAATTTGGAAGCATCATGTGACCAGTGACTTTTCAGTGCTTTTGGAAGGATATTGGCCACTTTATCAGCTTTGTACACAGACAAAGTGCCCATTTTACCATCATTTCCATTTTTGCATTTTGCTGAGGACTTATGTTTTTGGTGGCACTCTGTCTGCCTTCTACATCCATTTCTTCCTCACCAGCCTTAAAACGGAGACTGTAGGGAAAGGGATGAGAGCCTCCCTGGGTATCATTTTTCTTTATGGCTGGTGAAAAAAGAAGTCTACCTCCTTCATCTCTCTTCTCAGGCTTTTGGGAAGTGAGGAGGAACAGTCCCGCCCCAAAGCCAGGTGAGATTTGAGGCCAGTGGTTCCCTTGAGCATTTCTCCAGTACCTGTGGAAGAGTCTCACCTTCTGTTGTTTCCACATCTGTGCATCCGCTTGTTCTGCCACCATCCTTGAAAGCAGCTGATGGGGCTCCTATATCCTTATGGCCTAGCTTATTAGAACCTTCCAGAGGAAAACTTTTTTTTTTTCTTAAGATGGAGATTTGCTCTGTGGCCCAGGCTGGAGTGCAGTGACGTGATCTCGGCTCACTGCAACCTCTGCCTCCCAGGTCCAAGTGATTCTCCTGCCTCAGCCTCCCAAGTAGCTGGGACTACAGGTGCCCGCCACCCCACCCAGCTGCCAGAAGAAAACTTTCACACAGCCTACCTAAGCTTATGTTCAAGAGTCTCTCTTAAAATCCAGGAAGAGACCGATATTCCAAGAGCGATTTAATTGTGGGCTCCTCCTGAAGTAGATGAATAGGAAAAACTATTTAAATTGATGTAATTTTATTGTGACCTCCTTCACAATGGTTTTCAGGTTACCCTGCTCTTGTAGTTAATAAGGAGGTTCTGTGACCCAGGTAACCGTGATGCACAGATGAGATAATGTGGGGATTCAGTGATACAAAATCAGAGGCAATCCCTTCATAAATAGAGGTGCCTCTGGCCCCGATCGTTTAGATCTCCTTTGACCCAAAAAAAAAAAAAAAAAAAAAGATGTCCCATTCTGACATTGGAGAGGTTTATTTTTATTTATTTATTTTTTTGAGATGGAGTTTTGCTCTTGTTGCCCAGCTGGAGTGCAATGGCACGATCTTGGCTCACTGCACCCTCCACCTCCCAGGTTCAAGCGATTCTCCTGCCTCAGCCTCCCAAGTAGCTGGGACTACAGGCATGTGCCACCACGCCTGGCTAATTTTTGTATTTTTGGTAGGGACAGGGTTTCACCATGTTGGTTGGGCTGGTCTCGAACTCCTGACCTCAGGTGAGTCACCCGCCTCGACCTCCCAAAATACTAAGATTACACGCGTGAACCACTGTGCCCAGCGAGAGATTCTTAATCCTGGAAAACTGTTTTGCCAATGGAGAAAATATCCTAATTTATTCTTTAGTGCAAATTAGAAAATACTTAATAATTTGGCTTTGAAGCACAAACTCTAATCATGCTGTTGGTATTTTCCAGTATTACACGATTGATAGTTAATTTCTACAGCTCTCTTGATGTAGACCTTCAAATAATTATATCCTTATATTTCGTGTTAAGTTAATATTACCAGGAAAGCAGTTTTAAACATCAGGCCTGAGTTTTCTTCTAAGATAGCGCATTGCAACAGTTTTGTTAGTGTTCAGTGGTCTGGAAGGTATTTTGGAGCATGCTTTGTACAGTAGAAAATTAATAGACTTTTTTTTGTAAACAGGCATTTGTAATGCTGGAATTAATGATTATCATGAATTTTATTTTTTGGTATCTTAATTCTGTTGTTGATGTTAGCATTGGAATAAAATGAAAAGAGTCTGTGGTAATGACCTTGACTGTTTTGAGCACTTAGGAACCTGTTTTGTTCACTGGAACAATGAGGAAAAACCTGGATCCCTTCAATGAGCACACGGATGAGGAACTGTGGAATGCCTTACAAGAGGTAATTGATAAAATGTAATTATCTCTAATTTTTTAACATCAGTATGTGTATATGTACCTTTACAGCATTGCAGGAAATTAAGGGGAGCTTAGTGGTTTAACTAACTTTGTTCACCACCCAGGAGATCATTGAGGATGTGGATATGCTAAAAATGTGTATACTGATGATGATGAAAACCAAAAATAAAATTTCACTTGTTCTCATTTTAATTTTCTTCCTATAGTCCAAAACAGTTTGGTGGTGTTTTATTTGTCTTTAGCAATGAGTTAAACTAGAAGTTGTATTTATGAGTTGAGATCCTGTTAGTAACTAAGTTACTCTGCACCATTTATTTTAGTGCTGTATTCTTAGGGAATTTCTAGTAAGGGAAGACGTCTCATAGTTGTTTTTCATTAACTAAGAGATAGATCATATTTATGAAATGCTTTGAAGTTTTATAAGAAAGTGTTTATAAAGGTAAATTATACAGTTGGAATGGGATAATATTTATTGGCAAACATGTAATTTTAATGCAAGTAACAGAACCCTGCAACCTTTGCTAAGTTTTTATACTAATATGTTGATTTCTAGAGGATTTTCTGTTATTTATGTGGTTCCTGTTGGGCCACTTCTTGAAATTTTCTCACCCTTGCATGAAAAGGGCTTTGACTATTAAGGTGCTGTTGGTTTGTATATTTTAACATTGATTTTCTATGTTCAGCCTAGTTCTTTTTTTTTTTTTTTTTTTTTTTTTTTTTGAGACGGAGTCTTGCTGTGTCGCCCAGGCTGGAGTGCAGTGGCGCGATCTCAGCTCACTGCAATCTCTGCCTCCCGGGTTTACGCCATTCTCCTGCCTCAGCCTCCGAGTAGCTGGGACTACAGGCACCTGCCACTACGCCCGGCTAGTTTTTTGTATTTTTAGTAGAGATGGGGTTTCACCATGTTAGCCAGGATGGTCTCGATCTCCTGACCTCGTGATCCACCCGCCTCAGCCTCCCAAAGTGCTGGGATTACAGGCTTGAGCCACCGTGCCCAGCTGTTCAGCCTAGTTCTGCAAATTTGTGCCAGTCTAATTGATGGCAGAAACCATATCATAAAACTGGTAATCCCTTACAGGACCTAGTTCAGTTTTTTGCTTTTAAAAAGTAAACATTTAAGGTTGGGCGCAGTGGTTTACCCCTGTAATCCCAGCACTTTGGAAGTCTGAAGTGGGTGGATCACCGGAGGTCAGAAGTTTCAGACCAGCCTGACCAACATGGTGAAACCCCACTTCTACTAAAAATACAGAAATTAGCTGACCATGGTGGCGTGCGCCTGTACTCCCGGCTACTCAGGAGGCTGAGACAAGAGAATTGCTTGAACCCAGGAGGCCAAGGTTTCAGTGAGCCGAGATTGTGCCACTGCACTCCAGTCTGGGCGACAGAGCAAGACTCTGTCTCAAAATAAATAAATAAATAAATAAAAATAAATAAAAATTGGCCAGGCATGGTGGTTCATGCCTGTAATCCCAGCAATTTGGGAGGCTGAGATGGGTGGATCATGAGGTCAGGAGTTCCAGACCAGCCTGGCCAACATGGTGAAACCCTGTCTCTACTAAAAATACAAAAATTAACCAGATGTGGTGACGCATACCTGTAGTCCCAGCTACTCGGGAGGCTCAGGCAGGAGAATTGCTTGAACCTGGGAGGCGGAGGTTGTGGTAAGCTGACATTGCGCCACTGCACTCCAGCCTGGGCAATAAGAGTGAAACTCCATCTCAAAATAAATAAATATTAAAAGTTTTTTTAAAAAGTAAGCATTTAATAGGTATGTATTAACATGTTTGATCTCTTCATTTCAAAGAAGTGTGGAGCTTGGACAACATAGTGGACTTTGTCTCTACTAAAAATAAAAAAAAAAAAAGAATTAGCCAGATGTGGTGGCATGTACCTGTAGTCCCAGCTACTCAGGGAGTTGAGGTGGGAGGATCTTGTGAGCCCTGGAGGTTGAGGCTTCAGTGAGCCATGATTGCACCACTGCACTCCAGCCTGAGTGACAGAGATTAATTTCTCTCCATTGTTATTGTTGTTGTTTTGAGTTGGTGCATTTGTCATTGTTGCCCTTCCAGGGATAGCTCTGAAATCTTTAATTTATAGATGGGTTTTGACTGTGAGCAAGTAGACTTGGAGGCCTGACAGTTTCCTGCCAGTAATTCTTGTTTCTGAAGGCATGTCATTGCCGAGTCCTTACACATCCACCCTGCTTTCCAGCAACTGTGGGGATTTTCTTTTTCTAAATTAGGTTGGTTACTTTACCTCCTGATACTCGATAAGCAATTGACCTCTGATTTCATTTAAATTTGTGAATCTCTGTACAGTGAAATTCTAGGAGAGAAGAGGTGGGTACAGTTAACTGTCCAACGTAAAGAAAGATAAGGCAATCTCCTGCCCCTAAATTCTCAGGACAAGTTTATTAGTGAAATTGTGACATACCCTAAAAGAGCAAGAATTACTCATAAAGTATTTTTCTATTTGTTTCAGAGCTTGAGATTTCTTGTCACAGATTCTCAGAGAGTAAAATTACTTTTTAGAAACACATTTCTCTATGAATAGTGAAGAAATGTTAATTGGGAGATGATCCTATCAAAAACCATCGTGGAACATGGCTGTAACTCATTACATTTGTTATAGCCAAAATTAAAATAAAATTTAGTAGTCTCTCAAGAATTCTAGAAATGGTGAGGTGGAAGACGTGGTAGGTCCCCCTCAGAAGTGAAAAATTATCCCATCGATGTCTTTTCTCTGGGAATTACTTCTTTATGGCATTGTAGGTTTCTCTAGGAGTGATTTGGAAGAGTTTCTAAAAATTAGGGTACCACATTGTATTTCCGGTGTGATTCCAGCTGTTTTTCATCATTCTTATATTCCGAAACCTGACCTAAGAAAGACACCAGAGCATTTACACTGCTTGCTTGGGGGTAATGAGACAAAGACTGGAGGAGAGTGTTTTCTTTTCTCTTTGGTTTTTCTGAATTTTCCAAATTTCCTCTGGGTGCTTGTGTTCTTTTTACCTTCTGGATGGTTGGGGGAAAGGCTGAGCACTCCTCATAGATGAAGCATTGTGAGTTTTTCACAGCAAGTTTCATGACTACCAGTTGATGGAGGCTGGGGTCATTCTGATAGGTCAGGGATCTTCCCCTGGGGTCCATGGAGTCTGAGGGTCTTCTCGTAGAGAATTCTGAAGCTCACTTCCTGGTGATTGTAAACATGAAGTTGTGTGTGTGTGTTTATCTTGAGAGATGTCACACAAGGGATTCAGCACCACGACTCCGATGCCATTCAAGTTTCTCTGGATTTCTCTGTCACATTCTGTCTCTCTGCTGTCTCCATGGTTTTCATCTTTCATTGATATCCAGTTCAGAACTGGATAACTCATCCTGCTCTTTAGTAGGAAACCTTGGTATCATTTGGAAACTCCCTTTAAAGCAGACAAAAAACACAGTCACTTGGTTTATAAATGAGGCCAAACTGGAAATGGGAACCCAAACTCATAGGGTTGGCTCGAGATTAGGACAGCACTGTCAGTTTTTTCCTCTCTAACAACTTTACATAAAAAGGAAAGATGCCTTTTATTTCTTTGAAGTTTTTTTATTTCTTCCCCGTTCTCCCTTGGCAAGGGTAATACCAGACATGCAAAAGAAGGTCTGGCATCCGGAGAGAGACAGTCCTATGAATGTGGTTGTGTCATCTTGGCTGTATGTATATATGTATGTATGTATGTATGTGTTTATTTATTTATTTATTTGAGACAGAGTCTTGCTCTGTCACCCAGGCTGGAGTGCAATGGCGCAGTTTCGGCTTACTGCAAACTCCGCCTCCCAGGTCCAAGCGATCCTCCTGCCTCAGCCTCCCGAGTAGCTGGGATTACAGGTGCCCACCACCATGCCGGCTAATTTTTTTGTATTTTTAGTAGAGACGGGGTTTCACCATGTTGGCCAAGCTGGTCTCAAACTCCTGACCTGGTGATCCACCTGCTTCAGCCTCCCAAAGTGCTAGGATTACAGGCATGAACCAACGCACCTGGCCTATTTTTATTTGTTTTTTTAGACAGAGTCTTGCTCTATGGCTCAGGCTGGAGTGCAGTGGTGTAATCTCAGCTCACTGCAAACTCTGCCTCCTGGGTTCAAGTGATTCTCCTGCCTCAGCCTCCCAAGTAGCTACGATTATGGGCACGCTACACGATGCCTGGCTAATTTTTGTATTTTTAGTAGAGACAGGGTTTCGCCATGTTGGCCAGGCTGGTCTCAAACTCCTGACCTCAAGTGATCTGCCTGTGTCGGCTTCCCAAAGTGTTGGGATTACAGACATGAGCCACCACACCCAGCCAGTTTTTTGTTGTTGTTGTTCTTTTTTTCTAATGCTGAAAGTTATCGTAAATACTGAAAAATAGTCAGCTGTAAATGGAAGAAAGTTTACTAGAATTAGTGCCAGTTTTGGCCCCTAAATAACAGCACCTCTATAAATATAGCATAAGTAATGACTAAAGATGGAAGTCGTTTATGAGAAAAAAGTCAAAAGATCACAGTGGTACAACTAAGAAAATGAATCAGCAGCATGTTATTTCTGTTAATTAAAAAACGACTTTAATACCGGGATCTACAATTAAGACTAGGTTATATCATGTTGGAATAGTGGAGAAATCATCTAATCATGTTCAACATTGATAGAATCACTGTTAGAATACAAGGATGTCTTGTATTCGGGACCCCATAAGGCAGAAATCTGCACACGAGCAGTATCCACGTCCTCTGGGCCTTCGTTTCCCCAGACCTTGCACCTCCATTTTTCCCCGGCCATGTATTGCCCAGAATGAGCTTCCGCTCACTTCGTTCACACTTAGCTGTGTTCTCGTTAAAGCTTGTTCCCATCTGTTGAGTTGCTGTTTATCACATTTCAGCCTCTGGCATCAGAGACTTCCTTTATGAAAAGTCAGAAAGTTCAAAAAAACCTGGAAACAGAATCTGACATCCACGTGAATCTCCTTGAGGCTTTGAAAATATTTGTGATGATAGAAATGGGCTGTCTTAGAAAGTTCAGTTCATTATTTGCACTTTTCCTATACTTTCCTATTTTTTCCAAGCTTCAAAATAATCTGATAGACTGTGTTTGAGATGTATAGTTTCAAATATTATGATTTGATCTTGTTTTCCTGAAATTACAACCTTTATTAAATGTAGAAAACATTAGATTTTCTATATTTTAAACTATAATATTATGATATCTTGGAGCCAATTAATTTTATAAGGACTATGTTGCTTTTACAATAACATTAGTAAGAAAATTGTATGCAAATTCTATTTCTGTGTGGATTTATTTTGTAATTTATAAGAATAGACATCTCACAAAATGAGGTGTCCTTGTGGCTTCATACATTCAACAGATATGTGTGGGGAGGTTGTGTCCTTGTGGCTTCATACATTCAACAGATATGTGTGGGGAGGTTTTTACATTTACAACAGATATGTGTGGGGAGGTTTTTACATTTACAACAGATATGTGTGGGGAGGTTTTTACATTTACAACAGATATGTGTGGGGGAGGTTTTTACATTTACAACAGATATGTGTGGGGAGGTTTTTACATTTACAACAGATATGTGTGGGGAGGTTTTTACATAGGCATTGTAGACTCTGGAGCTATAGCAGTCATCAAGAGAGATAAAGTCCCCATCCTCTTAGAGCACAAATTCTTGTATGGAAGATAGGAAATAAGAAAATACTTATGTAATATAATCTTAGGTACTGGTAAATGCAATGAAGAAAACTAGAGCAGTGCGTGAAAGGAATTAGTTGACTGCATTATTAAAAATAGGCGGCCAGGCGCTGTGGCTCATGCCTGTAATCTCAGCACTTTGGGAGGCCGAGGCGGGTGGATCACGAGTTCAGGAGTTCCAGACCAGCCTGGCCAACATGTTGAAACCACATCTCTTAATACCAAAAAAATTAGCTGGTTGTGGTGGCGTGCGCCTATAGTCCCAGCTACTCAGGAGGCTGAGGCAGGAGAATTGTTTGAACCCAGGGGGCAGAGATTGCAGTGAGCTGAGATCGCACCGCTGCACTCCAACCTGGGCGACAGAGCAAGACTCCACCTCAAAAAAAAAAAAAAAAAAAAAAAACGGCAGTATTTCATTGTCCAGGAAGGAGCAAAATAAACAAAGAAAAAAGAATAGATACTATCTATTGATCTCTTATTTGGTACCAAGCACTATTGTAAATGCTACACATAGTGACTCATTTTATGCTCCAACAATGTTAGTAGATAAGCATCTTCATAAGAATCTTAGTATGGTCTTATTTACAAGTGAATTAGGAAGCTAAGACAGAGAAAGTTCAGGAACTTGCCCAGTTGGCAGAGCCAGGCAGGACTCACACCCATGCTGTGTCTTCAAGGCTCCATTTTTTATTTTAAAATGTCCAGATCATGGAACAGTCAGATGAACAGTATTATGAACATACACATACCCTTCTCCAAGGTTCACCATTTGTTAATACAGTATTTTGCTACATTTGCTTCCTCTCTTGTATTCCTTGAAAGTAAGTTATAGCATTTCCATGAAGTTGCAGTTCATCCTTAAATATGTATATGTACCTCCTAAGAACAAGAATGTTCAACTATATAACATAATACAGTTATTTACCTCACTGAAGAAATTGAAGAGTAATGTAATACCATTGTCTAATATATTTTCAATTTCCCCAGTTGTCACTCTTGGTCACTGTGTTCCACTGCCTCCATTGTGTTTTTCTCAGAGCTGATACTTAACCGTAACTTGAATGTATGATAACACTACAGAGGGCCTTCACATTCATATCGTTTTTCTTTTTTTTTTTTTTTTGAGACGGAGTCTTGCTCTGTCGCCCAGGCTGGAGTGCAGTGGCGCGATCTTGGCTCACTGCAACCTCCACCTCCCAGGTTCAAGCGATTCTCCTGCCTCAGCCTCCTAATGGGATTACAAGTGCCCACCACCATGCCCAGCTAAATTTTTTTGTATTATTAATTGATATGGGGTTTCACCATGTTGGCCAGGCTGGTCTCAAACTCCTAACCTCAGGTGATCTGCGAGCCACAGCACTCAGCCACACATTCATATCGTTCTCATAACCATCCCTGATTCAATCATGATGGCAGAGACTCAGAGGACACTGTTTTCTGGGAAATGTGTTCATTGTTCTTCACCTCACAACCCTGTTCTTCATCAAGTCAATGTGGATAACCTCAAGGAAAGTCAAAACCCAGAAGAATGATGGGATGGCACCTTAATCAAGGACAAGTGTGAGATTATTTCTTCAAAGTCTGGCTGCCAGTCTTAGGAAAGACCTTTTTGCACTTACCAGTATTATCAAAATCAACTCAGAAGGAAAAGCTAATAAAAACTTGCCAACATCTACTTTTGATCAGTTCGATCACATAGGGTATAGGTCTCTGAATATGTTTCATAAAAAGACTACTCAGTAAGTCCTCTTCCTTGTAATGGAGAGGGCTTGACTAAGCTGACATATTCCATCCTATAATTTTCAGGGCAACATTTTGCACCACGAGCCAAATCTTACACTTCGGATTTTGTTTAATTTCCAACTTTTCTTGGTAATGCCAAATATCAATACCATATTTAATCTTAACTCAAAATTCCTGTTTCTTGGAGTTGGACTTCCATCATGAGTACAACTCAAGATCACATTCATAGAAGTGTGCTTCCATATTTAAGGTACATGACAGTGTTGCCCGTTTACTCTTGGCTTTTTGTTTTTGGGCATTGTAGTTCCGTACACCTGCTTATTGGCCACCACTCATCTATCTGCTTGCTGATCTCTTAATTGGAGGTGTATTGACTCTTTGTTCCTCTGTAGCTCTCAAACGTCACCTGAGTTTGGCTCTTGTTTTATAAAATTTCTCCAAAACACATCAGTGAACTGAACCACCACCCAATGTAGTATCAGATCATCTTATAGCTATAATTTTATAAAGATACATTAATATCAACATCATCTATCCCCATGTCTGGGGCAAGATGTTATTGTGTGCTGTTTTTCGTGAGTTTTCATTCACTGCAAAACATTTATTAGACTGAAGAAAATGCACCGACCTGCTTTGGCAATCGGGGCTTAAACTTGGGAAAGGACCAGCCCAAGAATAAGCTCCTGATTTCCTAACAAATGAGGCACAGATTTCCATTGTTTGCATTTGTATTTTTTTTAACTTTCCCAGTTGATTAAAAAACCTTCCAAAATGGTAAAGTGCCTATAAGATGATATCTTTGGAGGACCACACTTCCGGCAGTAATTTTCTTTTTACATTTTCCCTCGAGTTATACTCACTCCTGTCCAAGATGTACTTTGGGAAACTTGACTCAACCAGAAAGATCCTTTCACCTTTTTTTCAGACTCTACATTGGGAGCATGAGCTTCATTTTTTGAGAAACTTCCCTCCTTCCCTGGAAGAGGGGTTCTTGGTGGCTGTCATGTTGGTTTTTGGTCAGGGAGTTCAGGTGCTGGGGGACACTGATATGATTTTTTTTTCCACCAACTCTATCGAGGTCTAATTGACATAGCAGAAAATACTCCCCTTAGAAGTGATTCAGTGATTTTGGTAAATTTATAGAGTTGGGCAGTCATTGCAGGAATCCGGTTTTAAAATGTCTCTGTTACCCAAAGAAATTTCCTTGTGTCCATTTACAGTTAATCCTCCAGCCCTTGGCAACCATCACTCTTTTTGTCTCTAAATTTCCGTAATCTTTTAACTAAAAGTTAAGAAGGGATTTTTTTTATCTTTCTGTATTTTACCTACAGAATCATTTTATTGATCATGCTAGGTTTTTCTTCATGAAACTGACCCAGGCAGTGTTAACACATGGCCCTGCATGAACAGACTGTGCTCGCTGATGGTGATAAAGGAGCGTCTTGGGTTCCATTGTTTGTTCTCTTAAGTCAGAATATTTCAGTTTTGTGTTGACTCTACCATCTTTCTCATTGAACATTTTAACTAAAGGTAACTCTCAGCCTCATGTGCGTGTCCACTTAAGTTATATCTTTCAAGAGAAGGGACCTGAAGGTTCTAATGTCTATGAGGCTTGGCTGCTTCCATAGCAGCTTGAATGATATCAGTCATTCTTCTTTGTACATCTACAGGTACAACTTAAAGAAACCATTGAAGATCTTCCTGGTAAAATGGATACTGAATTAGCAGAATCAGGATCCAATTTTAGTGTCGGACAAAGACAACTGGTATGCCTTGCCAGGGCAATTCTCAGGAAAAATCAGATATTGATTATTGATGAAGCGACGGCAAATGTGGATCCAAGGTATAAAGCTGAAGTCCATGTAACTTTAAGTCCACATCTTAAGTGTGTAAATGGGAAACACGGAATGATTCTGAGAAATGTTTCTAAGTACACTGTTTGCCCCAGAGATAACATTTTAACATGGATAACATTCATTCTGAAAAAACAGAGCAAGAAACCCAAACGTGTTTTCCAGTGTCAGTGATGTTATTTAGTATTCCAGGAGAGCTAGATTCCTAAAATCCACTCCCAATAATCAAGCAATTTTGGGGGAAGATATTTTTCATTGTTTTATGAAAATTAGTAAATTACTATATAGATTTTTTATAGAATAAGATTGTCCTAGAACATTTTAACATGCTTTTTAAAACATTGAATATATGTGATCTTTTTTTTTAAAAAAAAACTCTATTGTGTAGGAGAGCTTTTTAAGTCTTAAGTCTACTTTTCCCATCTTTACAGAATTAAACTTAACTTCTTTGATTGCAGAACTGATGAGTTAATACAAAAGAAAATCCGGGAGAAATTTGCCCACTGCACCGTGCTAACCATTGCACACAGGTTGAACACCATTATTGACAGTGACAGGATAATGGTGAGTCCTTCACCTGCGGAATTCCAGTTGCTTCCAGTTATGTTCACTTTTTCAGTTTGTTCCTTCCTTGTAAAACTTGATAGAAACCCTAGTAAGTTAATTTTCTGTTAATTTTGGCTCTCATTCCCAACAGTAATTCATATGCTTAACTACACCGTCAGTGCCACTAACAATATATCCAATGTATCTCTTTGCATATACTCATATGCAAAAATCATATGTTAAAAGTTTACCATGAAAATATTCCAAATCTAAGATTCAGCTTGTGATGCTAACTGTCGTACTACAGAGTAGTATCAAATAGAAGATCACAGTCATCGTCACTGTCACAGTTGTTTCAGCATGCTTGATCCCCTTAATGACAGACTTAGGTTTTTATATACTGCAAGGGGCTCGTTGGGTAAGGTTGCAGAACTTCTCAGCTGTTGGGACGTTCACAAGATATGTGTCACAGGGGAAGAGAAGAGAAGATCTATCACAAATTATTTTCATAGAGGGCCTAGCCAGAAAAACAAATGAATCCAATAGAAAGGATTTAACAGGAAATTTGTTACATAGGAATTGGAGGGCCTAGAAAATGAAGGGAAACAGTGATAATTTTAGGAAGCAAGGCCAGGCACAGTGGCTCACACCTGTAATCTCAGCACTTTGGGAGGCCAAGGTGGGCAGATCACTTGAGGTCAGGAGTTCGAGACCAGCCTGGCCAACATGGTGAAACCCTGTCTCTACTAATAATACAAAAATTAGCTGGACGTGGTGGTGGGCGCCTGTAGCCTAAATGTATCATATAGACTTCTTGTTGGGATTTGCTTTTACAGCATTGATGATAGCTACTCCTTTTATTATCTAATGCTTCGAAGTGCTGTCAACTTAGAAGGTCTGATTAGTTAGGGAGACAGCAAGCAAGGACAGAACTTGGCAGACAAGTCAGTTGGTCACTCCTAAATCTGATCAGTCAGCATCAGACCACATAAATGCCTAGTTCACAAGCATCCCCTTGATCTATCAGCACTGTTACCATTATTGAAATGTGCCCATTAGTTTATTGCTTTATATACCAATCCCTCCAGGTAGCTTCTGAGAGCCTTAATTTTTTTCTCTCTGGATTAATGTCTTTATCTAAACTCTGAACATGGTTCTACAAAGCAATTTACAGTTGGCCCCTCCCTACCTTTTAGCCTTTCCTCACTCTGTTCTCTCTCTTTCCTTTGTAGTAAAAGCCACAGTCCTTTAGTTATTGTCCTTCAGTTCATCAAACGCAGCATTCACTGTTGTGGTCTTGCCCTCTCTACACTATACACAATGGCGGCTTAGACTATGGTGTGAGCAGTGAAGATGGTGCAATGGATGGATTTGGAGTAAATAGCAAAGTAAAGCAACTGGACTGTGATGGATTGAATGTGAGATTTGAGGGAAGACAGGGGGAGTCAGTCCTGGTTTCTCTGTTTGGGACCTGACTATCTGGATGAATGGGGAAGACCTGGAATAAATAAATTTGGAGAAGGGAAAGGCGAGCGTTCCCTTGGAGGATGTAACTGTTGAGATAACCTTACATTTCAGCATGGAACTTGCCGTCTCACTCCCAACTCCATTAGTGTCTCCATCTATGGCGATCTCTCCAGTGATATTGGGAGATCTTCCATTTAGGGCTTCCTGGCCATGAGGTCATCAGTGACATCACAGGAAGTCCTACCAGGAGGTGTAAATTTAAGTAAGGAGTCTTATTACAAGCTCTGAATTCTTCGTGAGAACTATTTTCCAATTTTTCTTAACAGGCAATGGCAGAATTCAGCCTCAGGGAACCCAGGAGACATGCATTCTGTAGTTTGAGATTGGGAACTGGCCTCTATGTTCCCTTGACCCCTAGCTGAAAGCTTCTCCCATATTCTAGAGCTTCTGATCATCAGCCACCTTTCAATTCAGGGGAACACCATAAATACTGTTCTTTCTCAGATCTTTGATTTTGGAGGTGTTTTTTTTCCCCCCCATGCTTGTTTTAGAGATATCTTTACAGAAAACATGTGTTCTGTTCTGTTATTCTGAAAGCTGTGAAAACATAGAGACAAGTGAATCAGCTGCAAAGCTCAATGCTCCAGAGGGCAGGCTCAGGGAGTGGCTGGGGAAGTGACAGATGTTAATGAAGGACATAACCAACACTATTGTCATCGTGCAGTCATGGAATTGCACGTGCTTAAGGTGTAAATAATTACATTTTGTTGCATTGGTGAATACTTCTCCACAAAGACGGATGGATATGGTTTCGTTTACTGTAAGTAAATCAAACAAAAGGCTTGTTGGGAAACAACTGTGACCTAATTAATAGCTCTGTTTATGTGTTGACTCTCCAAAGGGATTTACCCAGTTTTGGTTCATTAAGTGCCATTAATGAGTTAAGCTTAGAATTTTATTTTATGAAGATGTTCTCTCAATTTTAACTTTATTAAACATGGTGTAGTCTTAATGACAGCTAATTTAATCTTCATTTGCTCAGTTGCCACAAAACAGTAGAGCAAGAAAGACAAATTAGAAATCCTCTTTTTTCTAGTACGCACCACTATCTCCACATTAAAGACAGCTTCCTCCCTGTAGTTTTTAGGATCAGCTGGTTACTTGTGACCTGTTTTCCTTTCAGCCAATAGCACAGCCTTTTCCTCCAGTCCCTGCACACCCGTCCTTATAGCACTCTGGATTCTCCCTGGTAGCGTGAGTGAACAAGGAATAAGCGAATCTGCAGTTAGAGAATTCTTCGGGAGTGAATTACAGAGAACCAAAACCAGGACTGAGAAATTCAGATTGTAGCTCTTTTCTTTGTAGGCAGTCTTATGGGTGTATAATGTATGTCTTTCTTTCTAAACCCAAATCTCTTTTCAGTAGAGTTTTCTCAGAGAAAACAAATGAGAAATCGTTCTAACAGAACCAGCTGGAGAAACACAACTCAAAGCTAACTTGAGTTTTATTTAAATTCTATGTTTCGTCTTCATGGAACTTCTCTTTAAGAAACCGACAACGGCCACAATTAGAACATTTCAGAAGAGGAAAAATTACTTCTTAAAAACTATGCTGAGACATTTAATTAAAGTGTTCAGGGGGACAAAGAACTAATGTGAAGGAAGAAAGCACAAACTGGGGCTGGGTGTGGTGGCTCATGCCTGTAATCCCAGCATTTTGGGAGGTCGAGGAGGGCAGATCACCTGAGGTCAGAAGTTCAAGACCAGCCTGGCCACCATGGTGAAACCCCGTCTCTACTAAAAATACAGAAAAATTAGCCAGGCATGGTGCCGTGTGCCCATAATCCCAGCTACTCGGGAGGCCGAGGCAGGAGAATCTCTTGAAGCCAGGAGGCGGAGGTTGCAGTGAGCCAAGATCACGCCACTGTACTCCAGCCTGGGCAACAGAGTGAGATCCATCTCACAAAAAAAGAAAAAAAAAAAGTACTAGGAGAATAAATACACACAATTATAGAGCTTTGGGGAAGTGGCTGAGTGGGTCACTGGGACCTACCCTTCATTTTCCCCAGGTGAGAAGAATCATTTACTGTTTTAAGACCTGGGACAGGATTTTGAGGAATCTTTGCCACATGCCATAGTATCTTGTCCCAGAGAAGAGTCACAGGCACCCATTTTATGCGTGAAGGAACCAATTTCGAACATCAGATGACTCTCTGTACACCCCTTTCATCATGGCAGCCCAGAACCAACCTCCGAAATGGAAACCCTCCCAACCTCACTCTGCCTGTTGCTAAATGGGGTTTCTCTGTATTGCTTGCTGCCGTAGTGAAAGCTGTTCCGAGCTTTTCTTTTCCTATGGTCAGGCTTTTTTATCCTTCACCCTGTCCTTCCCCTCCCCTGTTCCTGAGGTCACCCCACTATCAGCGATGGCATCCTGCCAATTAAATGGATTAAATTGTTTTGCAGTTGGTTCACTTAATTTTTATATCTAGGACAGCTACCTGGAATATCTGCAGATATGCAGGCCTGATAAACACATCTTCGTTGAGCTTATGTAACTGAGGAACTGACTAATGCATTCCAGTATAATGTGTTTTTCCTTGACCTTCTGGAGAGTAGCAAGTGATTTGAGGTTTGCATTGCTGGAGAGATCCTGGGGCGGCAGGACCGACATCAATGTGTGGCTTAGTTTATAGGTTTACTTGGGTAGAGGAAAGGTGAGGACTGAGCAAGAGAGTTCAGGACTGTTTTCATATAGGTACAAAAGATATGAAGATACAAATTCAAGATTATACCCCTTTTTCTGTACAAAAAGAAAATTCAGAGTCACTTAATTTTGTTGTAAAAGCTCCAGAATCTTTGGTAAAATCGGTAAATACAGATTGAGTTCCCTAATCTGAAATCTGAAATGCTCCTAAATCTGAAACTTTTTGAGCTCTGATGTGAAGCTTGTAGGAGACCCTCATTGGGGCATTTCAGATTTTGGATTTTCGGATAAGTATGCTGGATCTGTAAGTATGTATAATGCAAACATTGCAAAATTCAAAAGTATCTGAAATCTGAAACACTTCTGGTCCCAGGCATTTCGTAAGTATACTCAACATGTGTAAAGGCTAAGCGGGTAAAGTTCTATTCTTAGCATTGTTTTCCATGTGCATCCTAACTTGGCCCTTGTAGCATTTGATTGTTCCTTATTTTCTCTTTTCTAGTATTTAATCTGGAGTCAAGCCTTAGCCCTCATTCCTGCTATGTCTCCTTTTCGCTTTTCTCTCTCTTCTCTATAGCCATCAACTTGAGGCATGTGGTCCTCCAAGGCTATAGCCTGAATCCTGGCATCCCTATACCTCCTTCCTTATCTGTTTCCCAGGGCCAGCTAGACTCTTTCTCTGCTGGACCTCACTCTGTGGTCTTACCAGACTGCACCACTGGTCAGTCACTCAATCGTGCCCCGAATTTCATTTCCTTTGTATTTAACTTTTAGCCAGTGTGCATGGGGTGCCTGCTCACACGTCATGTGCAATGCCAGGCCTTGGAGATGCAACAGTGAACCAGAGCAGTCACATAACCCTGCCCTTGAGGAAGTGATCAGTGGGCTGTCAGACCTCTTGGTGTCTGGAATGACCACTGTCCTCCCATCCCTCACCTCCACCACCATTTCTGTGTGTCCAAGTGTGTCCATTCCTCAAGGGCCAGTTTGCTATCTTCTCCTCCCTGAAGCTCCTCCTCAGAAATTTTGGCCAGTGGTGGCTTCTGCTGCTGCTGAGCTCCCGCTTGTTTTGCCTTTTTTCTGCTATTCTGGTCACTTGAGTGTTTTCTTCTGTCTTTATTTTTTATTTTTTATTTTTTTTGAGTGTAGGCTTCCTAAAAGCAGGGGCTGGGACTTACCCATTTCTGCCTCTTCCACAGCATCTAGCACAATGACATGAATGCAGAAAGTGTGCAATAAATGTGTGCTGAATAAATTCAGCAATTCATGAAAGTTCATTTTCCTCCAGTGTGTTCTGGCCGAGTGTCACTTGCTCATTATTAATCCTGAAACTTTAATGAAGTTTGTTTTCTTGGGCCACGTGTGGTGGCTCACACGTGTAATCCCAGCACTTTGGGAAGCCAAGCTGGGAGGATCGCTTTGAGCTCAGGAGTTTAAAACCAGCATGGGCAACATGGCGAAACCCCGTCTCTACAAAAAACGAAAATTAGCTGGGCTTTGATGGCGTGCACCTGTAGTCCCAGCTACTTGGGAGGCTGAGGCTGGAGAATCGCTTGAGCCCAGGAGGTGGAGGTTGCAGTGAACTGAGATCGCACCACTGTACTCCAGCCTGGGTGACAGAGTGAGACTCTGTTTCAAAAAAAAAAAAAAAAAAATTATCTTCTTTTTCTGTGAGCATATGCCAGGCACACAGTAAAAAACTGAGTCCTGGGTGTAATAGGACTCCAATTGCAGTGGAAAGTGAATAGGTGAATTTTTTATGCTTGCAGGCATATTTTTCTTAAAATATGCAAAGTTATTATCCAAATAAAAAGGTGTCTTAAAAAATTGACTGTTTACAGTTCTCATTGCCCATATTTTACTTCTGAAAACAAAGAAACTGAAAGTAAATAAAAATGTACCTTTGGGAACTCACATGAAGAGGGAAGAAGACAGGTTTACACCTGGGTTCAAATTCCAGCTCTGCCGTCTCCTAATTTGTGCAGCCTAGGCTAAGTTGTTTAACTTATTTGCACTTCCATCTATATCTCTGGCTGTCAGCATCTTGATAGACTGTTTCTTGCTCATCTTTAAATCACCCATTCCTAAAACAGTACTTTGGAAATAGACATTCACTCAATATTGCATGAATGGATGGAAGGAATGAAATTACCTTATCCATTCTATTTTGGGAGTTTGCAGTGATGATTGTAAAAGCAGAGCATGTTCAACCCATTTTATTTTCCTTTTCCAGTTCACAAACTGATATTTTAGTTATGGGGTGCTTTCATTGATTTTTATGGTAGCCATACTCTTTGTTAGGTCATATTTATATGCCAAAGATGCCATGTCTCAAATCTTGCGAATTCATCTGTAGTTATGATAATCCAGTTCATTATAAGATACTACATTTTGGGGATTATTTTGGTTTTTTTTGGGTTTTTTTTCTTTTTCTTTTTCTTTTTCTTTTTTTTTTTTTTTTTAGACAGAGCCTCACTCTGTCACCCAGGCTGGAGTGCAGTAGCACATCTCAGCTCACTGGGTTCAAGTGATTCCACCTCCTGGGTTCAAGTGATTCTCATGCTTCAGCCTCCTGAGTAGCTGGGACTACAGTTGCACACCACCATGCCCAGCTAATTTTTGTATTTTTAGTAAAGATGGTTTTGAACTCCTGGCCTCAAGTGATCTGCCTGCCTTGGCCTCCCAAAGTGCTCAAATTATAGGTGGGAGCCACTGCACCTGGCCTATATTTTGTTTTAATGAATATCAAAAAAGCATTAAAGAGGTCGGTTTTATTTTATATTTTTTAAGTGTGAAACCTTATAGAAGTTAAAATTTTAAGTTCTAATAAATTATTAAGGTTGTGGTTCTATCACCCCCAAACTCAAAAACTCTCCTAACAAATAAAATGCCATTGCTAAGTTGTTGATATTTATAAAGCTTAAAGTATTTTGACCAAAATGATCTTTGTCATTTTTATTATTAATCTAATAATAATAATGCTTTTTCCTGGCTCTGCCTTTTTAGATTCTGGTCAGTTTTGAGAACTCCTGGTCTCAGTGGCATTCATGTGTTTTCAGACAATGAGAGGGAATCTGGAAAGATTTACTAGTCACTCAAATGTGAATAAATTTAGTAGGAATTTGGACAAGGACCAAATAGTAGTAGGACTTTCTTTCCATTAAACATTATGTAGAGTCTTTACAGAGAACTCACTCGCTATCAACTCTGTGGGAATAATTTTTAAAAGTTTACTTGTTGCTTTTGCAGACTAAAACTTCATCATTTTAGAAAGTAATTTGATTCACTTATCTATTTAGTCTTTAGTGTTAGAGAGACCTGTATTTTTAAATTGCAGATTTTTTCCTTCATCATCAGGAGGAGTGGTTATGCTCTGTAATGCTATGCTTAAGGAAAATTACACATTTGGGGTATCTAAATTGGCATGCCAAATTATAGGACATTTTAATTATTATGTGGATGTGACAGATTCAATTATTCTCGAACTCTTTTGAGAAAGCTGCCCTTAGCAGTGATTCACAGTAGTAAACAAAAGATTAACAGGAAAATGCCCTTTATGAGGCTTAATAAATGTGTCCGATTAAATACCATGGGACGGAATTAACTGCAATGTCTACATGTAGAAAAACATCCTGTGTCCTGCTTGGAGGTTCAGCATATTCTCTTAAGATAAATTTACTCTAAATGTGGCCTAAATGAAGAACTAAGTGCCACTTAACATCAGAACTGTTTTCTTAGGTACGTCATTTGGGCCAATTGTTCAGACTCTTTCTTTCCTCTGAAACCATTAACCAAAGCCACTAATAAGTAGAAATGCAGAGTTAAGAGCCCCTTCCTCCCTCTTTCAATTTCCAGTGGACATATTAATGAGCAATAAAGCAGCTAAAAGGCAAGCAGCTAAAGAAAGAGAAAGAAGCAAAGAAAGGTGATTGGGAAAACAGATATTCCGCCCTCAGCAATGCAGATTGGGCTGCCTCATGTGTCATGTGGGCTGTGATCACAGGAATTTGGAGCTCAATTTCTTAATCGCTTCTTTAGTCCTATCCAAAGAGAAAAGTGGATTTCTAGAGATTTCTTCTATGCAGAGAGCAATTATGCTAAAGCTGCTTAGGTAACAGCTTTTTTGGCCAGCCTTTCTCTCTCGGAATAATAAAGTACACCCAGAGCCGATTTCAGAATGCACCTTAACCTCACCATCCAGAGTTTAGCCCCTCTTAGCAGCTGACATGTTCTAGAACCTTAAAGAAATTCCAGAAGCATTTACTTCTTTTCCAAATATTGCTTAGAGTCTATGAAACTGGCTCAGCAATTAATTTACTGTCGGGTCTTTCCCATCTGTTTTTTATGACATTACCCTACCTTTTAGATAAACTGAATTTGACTTTCTTAAATCAAGAAGTTTCCCAACTCTGATCATATGTATAAATACCCTTCAATGCTGAGAGTCTGAGAGTTAAAAGCACTAAGTAATGATAAGAACCCAAAATGCCTTTGGCAGAATATAAAATGCCACAGGACTGCTGAGTGCCCAGAATAATAGTCTAGAACTTTCATTTTCTTCCTTTCCTATAACATTATAGTAATAAAAGGTCAGGTTAGGCCTTTCTTTGCTTGGTAAAACAGGGTAATCAAACCATTTAAACACCATCCAGGCCTACCACCCAAACAGATTCTCTCCCTCTCCTGCCCCTTTCGGAAATATTGTCTCTGTTATAATATGTTACTGCAAAACATCGTGTTTCAATGGGTTTCTTTCTGCTGATTAACAGGTTTTAGATTCAGGAAGACTGAAAGAATATGATGAGCCATATGTTTTGCTACAAAATAAAGAGAGCCTATTTTACAAGATGGTGCAACAACTGGGCAAGGCAGAAGCCGCGGCCCTCACTGAAACAGCAAAACAGGTGAGCGTGCTCCAGGGAGTTGTAATTAAAGTTTGTCTCAGCAGCTCCTTCCGCACAATTTGGCACCGTGGGTATGGTAACAAGCACTGTGTACCCTTTTCAATTATAAGCCTGCAGAGACAAAGCTTCACGACTGGGCCTTAATGGCACGTCCCGGGTTGAAGTCAGGTCTGCAAAGAGTCGGCAGAAGCGGGTAGGGGTTGGGGGGTCAAGTGTGTGCACATACGTGTGCGTGCCGTGTGCCCAAGCAGAAAGGTGTTAGACCAGACTTTTTACACATGTAGACTCTATGGGTTCAGATTCTCATAGAAAAAGGCATAGAGCACATAGTACTTATGTTCTGCAGACCCACTGCATTTCATTCTTACTGATAGGCAAATGCTGTTGAGGTACATACAGGAGATTTAAGAGTTTGAGCAAAATGTGTGGGCTATTGTTTATTGTTGTAGAATGATCTACCTAGAAAATGTTCTACTTAGACCTACCTAGATTGCTTTTGGTTTCTAGTTTCTGTTATATATATATATATATATATATTTTTTTTTTTTTTTTTTTTTTTTGAGGCAGAGTCTTGCTCTGTCACCCAGGCTGGAGTGCAGTGGCACGATCTCGGCTCACTGCAAGCTCCGCCTCCCGGGTTCACACCATTCTCCTGCCTCAGCCTCCCGAGTAGCTGGGACTACAGGCGCCCGCCACCACGCCGGGCTAATTTTTTATATTTTTTAGTAGAGACGGGATTTCACCGTGTTAGCCAGGATGGTCTCGATTTCCTGACCTTGTGATCTGCTCGCCTCGGCCTCCCAAAGTGCTGGGATTACAGGCGTGAGCCACCGCGCCCGGCCAAGTTTCTGTTTTATTATTTGTAAAGAAAATTCCGGCCGGGCGCGGTGGCTCAAGCCTGTAATCCAAGCACTTTGGGAGGCCGAGGCGGGCGGATCACAAGGTCAGGAGATCGAGACCACAGTGAAACCCCGTCTCTACTAAAAATACAAAAAATTAGCCGGGCGCGGTGGCGGGCGCCTGTAGTCCCAGCTACTCAGGAGGCTGAGGCAGGAGAATGGCGGGAACCCGGGAGGCGGAGCTTGCAGTGAGCCGAGATCGCGCCACTGCACTCCAGCCTGGGCAACAGCGTGAGACTCCGTCTCAAAAAAAAAGAAAAAAAAAGAAAATTCCTACATAATACTCTCACTGTTGCCCTGGGTTTCCCCCTCATTCTTCATTGTTTAGAATTAGGCCCATATAGCCCATACGCTTCCTCTACCTTCTATAAAATGCAATTGCCAGGCCTTCATGCCTGTAATCCCAGCACTTTGGGAGGCCGAGGCAGGCAGATCACCTGAGGTCGGGAGTTTGAGACCAGCCTGACCAACATGGAGAAATCCCGTCTCTACTAAAAATACAAAAATTAGCCAGGAGTGGTAGCGAATGCCTGTAACCCCAGCTACTCAGGAGGCTGAGGCAGAAAAATCGTTTGAACCCGGAAGGCGGAGGTTGTGGTGAGCCAAGATCACACCACTGCACTCCAGCCTGGGCAATAAGAGCGAAACTCTGTCTCCAAAAAAAAAAAAAAACAAGATGTTATTGCCATCAGGACAAATCAAGAATTTATGATATGTTGCAGTTATAGCCTGAATAATCCTTGAAGTATGTTTATAAGGCATTAAAGACACGCAGGCTACATGATCTCTTTCCAACAATGGTGATGTGGAAGTATCTCATTCTACAGATGTGATAACTGCAGTTTGATTTAAGGGACTTAGCCAGATGTCACGTGGTCACCTGTAATTCTTTCTTAAAATTCTGTGAGGTAAGAGTTGTATTGATGGAGGGAGGGAAGGAACATCCGATGTTCTTGGCTTAGGGTGGAATGAGACTTCTAGCAGTACATGGTGAGGCTCCCATCAAAACTGTTCATCTGTAGGCATTATAATATGGGTGTGATTTTCCTTCTTCATTGTTTTCTGTATTTTTCAGGTTTTCAATACTGTGGGTAGAATAAAGTTGCTTGTTTTATGTAATATTTTAAATATCTATTACAAACAACAGAATAAGAAAATAGGGGCCAACATGGTGAAACCACATGTCTACTAAAAATAAAAAAACCAGCTGGGTGTAGTGGCACACGCCTGTAATCCCAGCTACTTGGGAGGCTGAGGCAGGAGAATCACTTGAACCCGGGAGGTGGAGGTTACAGTGAGCCAAGATCGTGCCACTACACTCCAGCTTGGGCGACAGAGAGAGACACCATCTCCAAAAAAAAAAAAAGTCCAGTCATGGTGTCTCACACCTGTAACCCCAGCACTTTGTTTGGGAAGCCAAGGTGGGTGGATCACAAGGTCAAGAGATAAAGGCCATCCTGGCCAACATGGTAAACCCCATCTCTACTAAAAATACAAAAATTAGCTGGGCCTGGTGGTGTGTGTCTGTAGTCCCAGCTACTCAGGAGGCTGAGGCAGGAGAACTGCTTGAACCTGGGAGGCGGAGGTTGCAGTGAGCCGAGATCGTGCCACTGCACTCCAGCCTGGCAACAGAGCAAAACTCCGTTTCAAAAAAAAAAAAAGAAAGAAAGAAAAAGAAAATATGTTCCCATATCTAACAGTATTTCTGTATTAAAGATTTATCCAAGTAAAACCTAGGTTGCCTTCAGTTCCTATTTCATCTCATTCTCCATAGAAGTGAGGAACTGTCCACTGTCTGTAGGACATTTCTTTGAATCCTGCATTCATCCTCAAAATGGTTCTGTAAATGCCTTTCTGTACACAGTATTACGCTGGGCACTAACAAATACGTTAAACATGCCCCTAGTCATTGATAATATAAACCAAAGAAGAGAGCAGAGCAGAGATTTGATTGATGTACTGAGCCCTGATGGTGATGATGATGATGATGATGAGATGTGGCAGACAGGCACTGTGCACTTCTCATTATGCCTGTTTAAGAGGCTGAGACATAGAGAGGGAAAGAAATTGCCCACGATCTCGTAGCTAGCAGAATTAATAGGCAGAGTCCAGATTCAAGCCTGGCTTTAGGGTCGACAAAACTGTGTTCTGAATTTTCGTAAGAATCACACTGGGGGAATCAATGTGATTCACATTGGGGGAATCACACAAGGGGGAAGCTGTACTTGGAGCCCTGTATTTATTTTATACCTGAAATTTACAGAATACTTTTATCTTCTAGAGTGTCTCCCAGCCAAAGGTTCCCTCATAAAACCCGATAAATCATTTGGGATTCCCTGTATAATCTAGTCACAAAAGAGCCAGGAACCTCAAAAACCCTTTGTGTTCTTTGGTACCTTAGGCATTTCACATCAAAGAGATGTGTCCCTATCTATATATCAAAATACCCATTTAAAAAATATGTTATGTATTATCAAGACATGGAGTAGTAAGAAATAGGTCATAGAATTTTAGCATGTTCCAACTAACATAATACAGTTCACCTTTGTTTTACAGATGAGGAAACTAAGGCCCCAAGAAGTAAGTGGGCCCAGACTAATTTATAGCAGAGACAGAGTTAGGAATCTTTTTTTAAATCAATGTTTAATGCAAGCATAACATACATGTAGAAAGGGACATTAGTCATAGAATTTGAAATCTCGATTACTGGTCCAGTAATCTTCCATCTAATTCAACAATATTAATGATAACTTACATTCGTGTAGTTTTAATAATTTATTTTACATTGTTTACATAGTTCTTGCATGTATGATTCTACTTAATCCTCACAGCAGTCTGTAAGTCCTACTGTATTGACGAGGATGTTGGGTCATGAGTCCTCATGTGGACACAGAGCTGGTCTGTGGAGAACAGAAGGCAGAAGGCTGATGTTCGTGTTCTGTGTCAAGCCTGAAAATGCTGCTGCTTGTCTCGTTTGGTATCCAAGATGCAGCTAGTCGCCCAAATTCACACAGTGGCAGAATTTCCTTCCTGGATTTTAGTCCTGCCTAACCGCTGGCTCAGGTCACCTCTACAGAAAAACATAAGGAAATAAACAGCTTGATTCTCATCCAAGTTGAATATCTTCTTGACATTTCTGCATACATTTGGTCCTCTTAGGAGAACAAGCTGTCAGAGTGTCAGCCTTTTAAATGTGCAAGCATCAAATATCAATGCATCATTCACAACTGTAACACCATGAGGATTAGTCTAAATCAACAAGCTTTTCGCTCTCACAGATTAGAATTCATTTGTTGGAAAGAAAACTCAACATCTGGGAAAAGGTACTTCCAAGTCACGTATTCTTGACCACGTAGCTGCTTTCCTGAAAATGCTGGTGCAAGCAAAGCTGAGTCTCTGTTTTGACTGACCTTTGCAGATGACTCAGGAAGTATTTTAATATTTTAAATTAAATTAAAATTACATTTTAAATTACAATTACATAATTACATTTCAGGGTGCTGAAGGGTGCACTGGTTTGCTCAGGCTGCCATAGCAAAGTAGCACAGACTAGGTGGCTTAACCCACAGCAGTTTATGTTCTTATACTTCTGCGCTAGATTCAAAGAAATGTCCTACAGACAGTGGAAAGGACAGTTCCTCACTTCTATGGAGAATGAGATGAAATAGGAACTGAAGGCAACCTACGTTTTACTTGGATAAATCTTTAATACAGAAATACAGAAATACCGTTAGATATAGGAACATATTTTTTTTCTTTCTTTCTTTCTTTTTTTTTTGAGATGGAGTTTTGCTCTGTTGCCAGGCTGGAGTGCAGTGGCACGATCTCTGCTCACTGCAACCTCCGCCTGCAGATGGCTGTGTGTTCACGGGGTCTTTTCTCTGTGTATGCCTGTGTCCTAATCACCTCCTTCTGTAAGGACACCAGTCATACTGGATCAGGGCCCACCCTAAAGACCTCATTTTAACTTAATTACACCTTTAAAGACTTTCTCCAAATACAGTTACATTCTGATGTACTTGGGGGTTAGGACTTCAACACAGGAATTTAGGGGGATGCAAATCAGCTCATAACACAGGGTGAATGTCAATCATTGTCTTCCCTGATGAAGCAGACCGAATTTGAGGTTCCCAGTGAGTAACAGAGGTACCATTTTATCCACCTATGAAATCCCCAGATAAACTCAAAAGTTATGAAATCCTGGCCAGGCATGGTGGTTCACACCTGTAATCGCAGCACTTTGGGAAGTTGAGACAGGTATATCACTTGAAGTCAGGAGTTCAAGACCAGCCTGGTCAACATGGTGAAATGCCATCTCTACTAAAAATTAAAAAATTAGCCAGGCATGGTGGTGCATGCTTGTAATCCCAGCTACTCGGGAGGCTGAGGCTGGAGAATCACTTGAACCCAGGAGATGGAGGTTGCAGTGAGCCTAGATCATACCACTGCACTCTAGCCTGGGCGACAGAGCGAGACTCCATCTCAGAAAAAAATATGGATGGATGGATGGATGGATGGATGGATGGATGGATGGATGGATAGATAGATACATAGATACATAGATACATAGATAGATATGAAATCCTGACATCCTGGATCCTAGGAGCCTGGGGCCTGTTTGAATAGGTAGAGGAGACAATTAGCAGTCAATGGCCTTACAGAAGCCACCCAAGGCCTGTGAGCCTCAAAGGCCTCACCTGTCATGCCAGGATTGCAGTACTGCTTTGGTTTCTTCACTGTTAACATGTATTAAATGAGATAGTGTATGTTTAAGTGATTCAAAGAATATAAGACATTTTACAAATATAAGCAAATTCTGGCTATTGATGATAAAAGCTCAGTAATTTTTTAAGACTATAGACTGAACTCTTAACTCCCAGTAATAGCAAAAGAAGTATCCAAAGTTTTGTAGCTTTATAGACTAAATAATTACAAATTATTTTTAAGAATCAGCTTACCAAGTGATATATGCTCATGTTACAAAATTCAAAGCGTTGATAGTTTTGCAAAAAACTTTAATAAGTAAAAAGTAAGTCACTCTGCCACTCCTGCCCTTCATCAGGCAGTTCCTCTGCCAGGTTTCAGCCCTGGCACCATCTTCTCCAGTTTTGTTGATGTATTCTGTGCATAAACAAGCACATGTGCATATATAGCTTTTCTGGTTTTTGAGCACAAATGATAGCTATTTTTTATGTTTTTTTCACTTAATATTATATTCCATATTATATCAATACATATAGTTACCTCATTTTATTATATATGTATATTTTTTATTAGCTGTGTGTGTGTGTGTGTGTGTGTATATATATATATACATATATATATATATATACACATATATATATATATATATATATATATATATATATAAAGCAGTTTCACTCCTGTTGCCCAGGCTGGAGTGTAATGGTGCAATCTCAACTCACTGCCATCTCCATCTCCTGGGTTCAAGTGATTCTCCTGCCTCAGCCTCCCAAGTAGCTGGGATTACAGGCGCCCACCACCATGCCCAGCTAATTTTTTTGTATTTTTAGTAGAGACGGGTTTTTACCATGTTGGCCAGGCTGGTCTTGAACTCCTGACCTCAGGTGATCCACCCGCCTTGGCGTCCCAAAGTGCTGGGATTACAGGGGTGAGCCACCGTGCCCGGCCAGTTACCTCATTTTTTTAATGGCTACCTAGTATTTATACTTTTTCCACTCTGTACTTTTCACTGTTCCCAATTAACTTCCAATTAAGTTAGCTATTGTTTTTTTCCTGGTGAATGACTTATCAGATTTATTTACTAGTTTATATTCTGTTTTCCAGTTGATCAGTTCCTGCTTTTATCTTTACTGCCTTCATTTTTTGGTTTTTCTTGTTGCTTCTTCTTGAATGCATTTGTATTCGTTCCTTTTTCCTTAGTATTTTAACGCTGTGAATTTCCGTATTCTATAGGTTTTGATATGTAGTACTTTCATTCATAGTTTATTCTTTATTTATATATTCTGCAATTTTGGATTTTAATTTTCTCTGCCCCAGAAATTATTGAAGAGGGAAGTTTTTAAAACTTTTTGGTGGGTAGGGGTTTGTTTTTTCTGTTCATTTTTTTTGTTTTACTCATCAGTTTCATTTTCATTGTATGCCATCCATACCCTTTCTATCCATTTCGAATTTTCTTTGTGTCCTAGTTTTTCTGGATGTTCTTTGGGCATTGAAAAGATGATGTTATCTGTTTAAGGTATAGAGTTTAATAAGGTTTAATTAGTTCTACTATGTTAATTACATTCTTATTAATCCTTATTTGTAT
Organism: Macaca mulatta; assembly: GCF_049350105.2. NCBI lineage: Eukaryota > Metazoa > Chordata > Mammalia > Primates > Cercopithecidae > Macaca > Macaca mulatta. The sequence goes on along the minus strand of NC_133422.1, from coordinate 89,759,456 downwards.
TGGTTTATTTTCTGTGACTTGGATCTAGAGGTGAATTAGTTTCATATTGTACATATTTCTCTCTGTATTACCTGTCGTTTTTGTTTTGGTAATTTTGATGCTATGGTTTTCAGTCCACAGATGTTCATAACTTAGGTTTCCACTATGAGTTATATTTCCTGCCATTTTAACATGCCTGTCTTTGATTCATGTAATGGTTTTGGTCCTAAATCCACGCTGGTTCAAAACTAGATTGGGTCGCATGCTTTTACTTTTCTTTGTCTGGTATATATGGGATTGTCTTTGAATAGCCAAAAGTGTATGTCCTGTAGATGACGTGGTTAGGTTTTACGCTGAGATTTAATCTTAGCCTTTGTTTTTAATAGATGATTTTAGTACATTTACATTTGTTGAGATTATAAGTATGTTTTGTCTTAGTTCTGTCATGTTATGCTTTCAGTTTTTTTGTATTCATTTTTACCTTTTAATTTGTAGATTATTTTTGCTTCTTTGAATATTGTTTTGTATGTGTTCCTTTTGTTTCCTCTAACTGCTGTTTCTTTATTGACTCCCCATTATAAACAATGACAATTGTTTATATTCTCTCTCCATCCTACCCACCAAATTTTAGCTTAGTTTTTCTTCTATTTGCCTTCAAGCCTCAAATATACTTAAGCCTCTGTTTTTTGACTTTTCTTTAACTGATACTTTCTCCATCTTTCAGTTAGCTAAAGTTTATCCTTCAGTACTTTTTAAACTTCAGGCTATAACCCATTAGTGGTGCTGTGAAATCAATTTGGTCCATCATGACTAGCGTGTTTTAAGATGTAAAATAGAATAGAATGGAATAGAAGAAAAATAACAATGTATCTTTCATAGTAGTGGTAGTATTTTTTGAAATGCTTTTCAGTATAGATACAGATATAGATAGTGGATGTGTACCAAGTCCCCGTGTACAGTGAAATGTGCCACCCATTACTGTGGGTGGCAGTTTAAGAAAAAAAAAGTTGCAAAACAATGCTCTATACCATCTTAAAGGGAAAGTTTCCTTGGAACTTAGAATCCCTGAGTTATTGCATGTCTGAAATCTTTGTTCCTCTCTGATTTAAATGTGGTGGTTATACCATGGCACACATTTACCTAGGTGACAAACCTGCATGTTCTGCACATGTATCCTGGAATTTAACATAAAAATAAAAATTTTCAAAAAGTGGTAGTTATAAAATTACTGGGTCACACCTTCTTTCATTTAGTATGTTGCAACCTTTGCTCTAAGGTCTTCTCGTGTTGTCTATTCATATGGAGACGTCTATGACCACGTTTGACATAACTTGGCCTTTTTTCTTTCTTTTTTTCTTTTTTTCTTTTAATTATACTTTAAGTTCTAGGGTACATGTGCACAACGTGCAGGTTTGTTACATATGTATACTTGTGCCATGTTGGTATGCTACACCCATCAACTCGTCAGCACCCATTATACCTCATTTACATCAGATATCACTCCCAATGCCATCCCTCCCCCTTTTTTCTTTTTTGAGACAGGGTCTTGCTCTGTCGTCTAGGCTGGAGTGCAGTGGCATAATCATAGCTCACTGGAGCCTTAACCTCCCTGGCTCAAGCAATGCTCCCTTCTCAGCCTCCCTTAAAGCTGGAACTAGAGGCACATGTCACCATGCCTGGCTAATTTTTTTTCTTCCCCCATAGAGACGAGGTCTCACTATGTTTCCCACGCTGGTCTTGAACTCCTGGGTTCAAGCCATCCTCCCACCTTGACCTCCCAAAGTGCTGGGATTACAGATGTGTGCCACTATGCCCAGCCAGATCTTTTTTCTTGTATGCTAAAAGGGTCATTGGTTTTCCTGAGACATTATTGTGTAGTCTTTCAGACTTTTGATTCAAGTTTACTTTTGTTTCTGGAAGTTTACTTGAATTATCCTTGCATTTTTTTTTATTAGATTATATTCTCTTCTTTACAAATATCTATCGTGTATACGTTTTCTGTCCCTTGTCTATTTTGTAAAGCTATTTTCTCCTTAATCCTTTTTAGTGCTTTATTAACTTTTAGTTATTTTGTTTATTTGCTCAATCCTATCTTGTCTCATACTGTTTTTTCACCATTGGCTAATCTTCGTGCTGCCTTCAGTAGAAATGTCATTTATTTTTAATTTTTCCTTTTTTGAGACAGAGTCTCCCTCTGTTGTGCAAGCTGGAGTGCAGTGGCATGCTGTCGGCTCACTGTACCCTCCAACTCCTGGTTCAAGCAATTCTCATGCTTCAGCCTCTCAAGTAGCTGGGATTACAGGTGTGTGCCACCACAACCAGCTGATTCTTATAGTTTTAGTAGATACAAGTTTTCGTTAGGTTGGCCAGGCTGGCCTCAAACTCCTGGCCTCAAGTGATCCTCCCACCTCAGCCTCCCCAAGTGCTGGGATTACAGGTGTGAGCCACTGCACCTGGCCCATTTCTTTGATATTTTCACTTTTCTCTTCCACTTCACTTTTGACCCGTCAACTCATATTTCAGCATCTTCTGTTGCTCTGCCATGTTTTCCTGTATTTTTGTATCTCTGTTATGCACGGCCTGATCATTCTGCTGCATTTTCTTTGAATATATTATATTCATAAAGTTTATGTGCTCAACATTTGTCCTGTGTTTATCTTATTTCATTTCTTATTTGTATATTTTCCAGGCCCTGTACTACTCTTAAAATTATAATAATGATTATTATTCCTACTTCTCACCTGTGAATAAAATGAACTCTTCCTAGACCAGATAGTCGCAGGATAGTTGTGGCTAGGGCCTTGTTTCTGGCTAAAGGGAATTTTCTGTGCTTAATGTAGAAGTACTTTATGACCCAGAGAGGCTGTGTGTGTCGCAGGGGGGAGGTGGGGGGGTTGTGTGTGTGTGTGTGTGTGTGTGTGTATGGGTGTGTGGTGGGGGTGTGGGTGTGTGGGGGGTGGGTATGTGAGGGTGTGGGTATGGGGGTGTGGGTGTGTGGGTATGTGAGGGTGTGTGTGTATGGGGGTGTGGTGGGGGGGTGTGGTGGGGGGTGTGGGTGTGCATGGGGGGTGGGTGTGGGGGGTGTGGGTGTGGTGGGTGTGTGGGTGGGTGTGTATGGGGGTGTGTGTGTATGGGGGTGGTGGGGATGTGGGTGTGTATGGGGGTGTGGGTGTGGTGTGGGTATCAGTGTGTATGGGGGTGGGTGTGGGGGTGTATGTATGGGTGTATAGTGGGGGGTGTGGGTGTGTGTGGGGTGGTGGGTGGGTGTGGGGGTGTGTGCGGGGGTATGTGGGTAGGTGTGGGGTGTGGGTGTGTGTGGGGGTATGTGGGTGGGTGGGTGGGTGTGCTGGGTGTGGGGGGGTGTGTATGGGTGTGTGGTGGGGTGTGTGGGAGTGTGGGTGGGTGTGTGGGTGTGTGTGGGTGGTTGTGGGGGTGTGGGTGGGGTGTGTGTGTATGGGTGTGTGTGGGGGGTGGGGGGGCTGGGTGGGGGTGTGGGTGGGTGGGTGGGGGTGTGTATGTGAAATTGAGAATGCATGTTTTGGCTTTCTTCCTCCTTAGCTTACAGAATTGGGCAATTGCAATCTCTCTTTTGTCAGGACTTCACCAATGTACATAGGTTAAAGATGTTTCTTTTTGATTGTTTATTGACATACCTTAGTGTTCCTCCAGTTAATTGGAGAACTTTACTTTCCTGTGATTGTTGAGGCCGGCTCTTCATAGACATCTTCTCAGCCTTGCCACAGCTCCACTGGTTCCAGCTGCATATGGCAGCCCTTCATGATACTTTACCATTCAGGCTCTCCTGATTTCACAAAGATTTAGCTTATTGTTTATTAATGAATATCTTTGATGCTTAGAGTGGTTTCTGAAAGGGAAAAGAGAGAAAATTCATTACTCCATTATCTTAAAAGCAGAAGTCCTTTCTAAGTCTCCATTACTCTTTGACT